>NC_138555.1:84731145-84931444 GCF_964273705.1 Natrix helvetica | reverse complement strand
GGACAAAGATCCAGGTGTTGAAAGGGTGGGGGGGCAGTGTGGGTCCGTGCGCTAAAACCCAACCCCGTAGGGAGGGGGCGGAGGAGGATATTTAAGGCTAGGTTTCTTGGCAGGTGTTGTAGGAATGGCTGTGTTTCTCAACCCCAGCAGCTGGAGATCCTGGCTCAAAAAACTGTTAAGGGGGAGATGGACTTTGGAGTCCATCCTAGTGGACGATCGCTTAAACAGGAGCCAGTTGTGTGCGGCAGCAGCCAAAAAAGCTACTACGATCCTCGGTTGTATAAACAGAGGCATAGAATCAAAATGGCGGGAAGGGTTAGCACCGCTTTGTAAAGCCTTAGTAAGCCTCCATCCAGTTTTGGCCCCCACATTGCAAAAAAGATGTGGAGACTTTTGGAAAAAGTGCAGAGGAGAGAGAGACTAAGATGATTGAAAGGCCCGGAGAGTAAAACACACGAAGAACGGCTGCAGGAATTGCGTTTGTCCAGTCTAGAGAAAAGAAGGAGTAGGGGGGACGGGATAGCAGTCTTCCAGTATTTGAGGGGCTGCCCCAAAGGGGGGGGTGTCAAATTAGTCTCCAAAGCACCAGAAATCAGGAGAAGAAACAATGGATGGAAACTAACCAAGGAGAGAAGCAACCTGGAATTAAGGAGAAACTTTTTTTAACAGTGAGGACAATTCACCAGGGGAACAACTCACCACCAGAAATTGTTCCATCATCGGGAAGATTTTAAGAGGAGACTGGATTGCCATTTGTCTGAAATGGTAAAGAGCCACCTGCTTGAGCAGAGGGGTGGACTAGAAGACCTCCGAGGTCCCTTCCAGCTCTTACTCTGATGATGTTGCGTATTTGCCTGAAATGGAACAGGGTCCCCTGCTTGAGCAGAGGGGGTTGGACTAGATGACCTCTAAGGCCCCTTCCAGCTCTATTCTGATTTCACTACATATCTGTCTGAAATGGGATAGGGTCTCCTGCTTGAGCAGGGGGTTGGACTAGATGACCTCTAAGGCCCCTTCCAGCTCTATTCTGATTTCACTACATATCTGTCTGAAATGGGATAGGGTCCCCTGCTTGAGCAGAGGGGGTTGGACTAGATGACCTCTAAGGCCCCTTCCAGCCCTATTCTGATTTCACTACATATCTGTCTGAAATGGGATAGGGTCCCCTGCTTGAGCAGAGGGGGTTGGACTAGATGACCTCTAAGGCCCCTTCCAGCCCTATTCTGATTTCACTACATATCTGTCTGAAATGGGATAGGGTCCCCTGCTTGAGCAGAGGGGGTTGGACTAGATGACCTCTAAGGCCCCTTCCAGCTCTATTCTGATTTCACTACATATCTGTCTGAAATGGGATAGGGTCTCCTGCTTGAGCAGAGGGGGTTGGACTAGATGACCTCTAAGGCCCCTTCCAGCCCTATTCTGATTTCACTACATATCTGTCTGAAATGGGATAGGGTCTCCTGCTTGAGCAGAGGGGGTTGGACTAGAATACCTCCAATTCCGATTGGGAAAAGGGGCAGACTTCAATTCCCAGAATTCCCTGCTGGCTGGGGAATTCTGGGAGTTGAACTCCACCCTTAATGTCGAGAAACGCCGGCCTACTAAAGCCTTGGAATGAATTGGGATTGTGGGGGGAAATGAGTACCAGACCCCTGGTTCTTGGCCAGGCTTCAGGAGGGGAGGGGCCTGTCTGGAGCCCCACACCCTTTAATCCCGCCCCCTCCCCAAATGTACAAAGTGGAGTGTCACACCCATCCCTTTTGATCCCTATAGAAAAGCCCCCCGCCCCAATGCGTGATTATTGCAACGGGGCCTGGTCCCCCTTTTCGCTCATAAAATAGGGGGGGAACCACCCCATTTCCCCCCTACCCCCCCCCCAAGGTGTTCCCATTTTGGGCTACACAGAGCTGGGTGGAACAGAATTTCAGTGGGGGGGGGGAAGGGAGCTCTTTAGCCGCTTCCCAAAAGAAGCTTTTGAAGCAATTGAAAAGACCCTTCCTCAAATGCAAGCAGCTTTACTAGGTGTGTATGTTGACCCACCTGGCCAGGTCAAACGTAGCCGAAGCAGCATCTTGGGACATCGAGGGTGGACCGGAGGGGAGGGGGTACCTGAAGCCCCCTCCTCTGTAGCCTCCCACCCCACCAACGCGACAATTCATTGGACAACAGAAAGACAAAAATGCACCCCGAGGGTTGGATTTGCCGAGGAATTGGGTGGGGGGTTTGGGAGATGGCGAAGACCTTGCAAATGGGGGGAAAGGTAGCGGGTGGAGGCTGTAATTCTGTTTTGTCCTTGGTGCTCGCTGAGCTTGGTGGTTTTCTCGCAGACGTCTCATGACCCAACTAGGGAACATCATCAGGGCTAGAAGGGAGTGGGGTGTGAGGAGGGGACAAGGAGGAGGAAGACTGTGGGGTCCTTGATGCTCTCTGAGCTTGGTGGTTTTCTTGCAGACATTTCACGACCCATCTAGCTAACATCATCAGTGCTAAAAGGGAGTGAGGTTTGTGGAGAGGAGGAGGAGCAGGAGGAAGAAGAGGAGGAGGAGACTTTGTGGGGTCCCTGGTGCCCTTTGAGGGAGGAGGAGGAGGAGGAGGAACTGTGGGGTCCTTGATGCTCTCTGAACTTGGTGGTTTTCTTGCAGACATTTCACGACCCAACTAGATAACATCATCAGTGCTAGAAGGCGGCGGGGTTAACCATCGCTGACGACATTCTCTAATTGGGTCCCACAACGTCTGCAACAAAACCACCCAGCTCCAGAGAGCACCCAGGACCCCACAGCCTTTCTCCTCGCCCTCTTCCCCCCCTCCTTTGCACAAACCCCGCTCCCTGCCCACATGGGTTGTGTAGTCCCCTTCTGTCTCTTATGTCTCCCAGTCAGAAAACGGTGGCGGTCGGTCGGGCGCGCTTTCCGAAGAGCATCTGTCCCCATCAACATATAATTGTTGTTTTATTCTGAAGAAGTTATTTGAATTACACACAAAGATGCAGCAAGATAAATACGATAATTTTGTCTAACGGATTCCTCACACTGTCACAATTTGAAACAGAGACCGGGGGGGGGGGGGGGGGCTGGGGGGAAAAAGCGGCAGGAAAAAAACCCAAACGAACGATGATTTGTCCTCGTGACGACGACCGACGTGATTTTGGAACGGCTGCCTTCTCCCGCTTTCTCACGCTCCACCCTCTCTCTCTCGCCTAACTCTCGATTTTGTTGTCCTCTCAACTTTCCGCCTCCTATTTTTAATTTTTATTTCTTATTATTATCATCATTTATTTTTATTTATTTTTTGCTTTTCTGTAAGTTTCCTTAAACAGGTTTTCGGTAAAATATCTAAAGTGCCATAAAACTAGCTAGAGGTGCTTTCTAAAAAATAAAAAATAAAAAGACGAGTTACATTCAGTAGCAAACGGTCAACAATCACCGGAGAGGCTCCCCCCCTACCCCCAGTGACAAAGTGCAAAAGATCGGAGAGACGACCACTATGTACATGTCAGCGACTTCCCCCTTCTGCCCCCCTCCCCCAATGTCACCCCCCCCCCCGGAATCCAGAGCCTCCTGCCCTGGGGGAGGAGGAGGGATCCAAATACCTTTGGCGCATGCTCTCACTCCGCCCAGCCACATCACCCTTGCCCTCCCATCTCAGGATACAATCGAGGGTGGAAATGCGGGGCGCTCCCCATTCAAAAACCCACTGTGGTCTGAGAAGACTCCCGTCTCCTCGTGCTGAGTAGTAGTATGCTGCTGCCTTGCTAGTTGTAGGCCTCTGCACACCAGATCTGCAAGCAAGCGTTATGCCCCCCTCCCAAAAAATAATCATCATCCCAGGAGAAAATTGGAGAAGGGCAGTACCCTAACATATTCCAAAATGCCAGCCCTGGGTAGCCCACCCTTCGAGGGGGAAGGGGAAGCGCGCAGAAGGAGCCGTGCGCCTGCTGCACAGGATGGGAAATGTGCGCGAGAATCTCCCTGCAGCACAACACAGCGCGGCTTGCTGTCAACCACGGAATGCATCGGATGTCGGGAGCATGAAGGGCTGGCGAGGCGAGCCAAGTGTGGGGGGAGAAGACTCATCATGACAGAAAAGGAGAGGGGGGGGGAACAGGACTCAGTGTTGCGGGGTGGGGGAGAGGGAAAGGATGGGCAGAAATGTGCGTGGCGTGGTGGGATTCGGCTGCAGCCGCAAAGCAGGGAGGGCCGCGCGCACATCCGATCTGCCTGTGCACGCAAACCCTGCCGTGTTGGAGTGCGACCAAAAGGGGAGCGTCGTGGAAACAATATCATCTCTCGCGTGGGGATTTTTCCACTGTCTTATAAGGTCCCGGGAGCCAGCCGCTGTGCAGAAGATGGGGGAGGGGAGGGCAGGTGTGATGCACACCCCCAGCACCCTGGTTTCCCAATTCTGCAGGTGGCACAGGGGTTCAAAGGTTGCGGTCCTGGTGCGTGAATCACAACTCCCCTGCCAGATTCTACACGGGGAATTCTGCAGTGTACTGTCCAGGGAACTCCACGGCGGAGCTGTGCGGGCCATGGATCCCTGCAAGAGGCATGGGGGGAGGGGACTGGTTTATCTGAAAGGGTTCCCCCCCCCTCCACTGAAGAGGAGTGGCAATGTCCTCCAGTGATTTCCCTGCGGCGGGGGCTGGGGGGAGGAAAGAAACACACACACAAAGTTAAATTTGGAAGATGGTTATGCCGCCATGAACGGAGCTACGACATTTTAGGTCGGGATGAGGATTATAACTCCCGTAATTCACTCGGTGAATTTGGCAACCTTCTGGAGACTCCCCTCCTCCATCTTCCTTAAATAAAAAAAAAGGAGAAAGGGAGGGGGAAAAAACCGGATCTAAAATTTTTAAAAAACGTAGAGGGAGAACCCCCGCCGAGCATTTTAATCTTGGAACGCTTTTGCGCGATTCTTCCTTCCGAAATAATCGTCAGATAAAAATGTGCTGGGTTTTTGGTCCTTTGGGGGGGGGGTGAACCTCCCCCATCCCTCCCCCGAACAAAATCGGGGAAGGGGGTGTGCGCGAGAGCGTGTTTTATGTTTTGAATTGCGAAGGAAGACTTGGGGGGGGGGGGAATTCGCCAGGCCGAAGCCTTGGCGATGGTTTTTGCTCCATTTTTGTTTTGTTTTTCCCATTTCTGCCAAATTATGCGGCGTTTTCTTTTCCTGGAATGTAATAGAGGTGGAATATTTAGGGGGGTGGGGGTTGAGGGGAGGGGCCAGCAAGAGAAGGGGAAAAAAGGGGTGCTCGTTTTGGGGGGAGATTGGAGTCTCGGGGACGGAGAAGTGGGGGGCTCTGCGCTGTTGAGTTTTTGTGTGCGGTCCACGACAAACCGTCGTTATTCGGCCTTCTCTTTTCTCCTGGGACCCACAGTTCCAGCCTTCCTCCCCTCCACCGCCACCACATCTTGCAGACTTTTCCTCCATGGTTTTCACCGGGGGAGATTTGCCCCCGTTAAGATTCTTCGAAACTAGGCCACCCATTTTGAAAAACAGAACGTAACACTACTTTAAAAAAAAAAAAGAGAGAGAGAACATTATTACATGTATAGCTGAAATTACCTATTGCTGATCCTTGGTCGTTTATACTGGGGTGGGGGGGTAGGTGGGGGGTGTTGGGGAGGGGAGGAGGGTTGTTGTTGGTTTTTTGCTGCTGGGAACCAGGGAGGGCAAATCTATTGATTATCCCCCTCCCTCTTCCTCGCTCTTCCGCTCTGTGCGTGTGCTGGGAGAAGGAGACGATGTGGTATGACACAACTTGGCCGTCCCTTTCATCTTTCTGAGGTGGGACTCCCCCCCCCCCAAAAAAAAAATGAAAAAGAAAAGAAAAATAAGAGTCCTTCCGTCCCTCTCTGGCTTGGCAAGACTTACTCCCCCCCCGACCCCCCCTCCCTTTTCCATGGCTGCCTTCCTTCTGCCCAAAAGGAAAATGTGATTCATCGCAGCCAGCCAGTTGGAAAACAAATCGCACGCACAGCAAATCCCACCCACCCCCCCTTCACCCTCAACACACACACACACACACACACACACACACAGAGGCACGCAGCTCAGCTCCGCCAGCTGCTGCGCAGCGAAGTGGAGGAGAGCAGAGCATGAGCTGGGCCCGAAAGAGGAGCAGGGGGAAGAGAAGAACAGGAGAGGGGATCGGCAGAGGAAGGATACCCCAATAATGGGGGAGAGGGAGGGAGAGGGTCTGCAGAGGAAGGATACCCCAATAATGGGGGAGAGGGAGGTAGAGGGGATCGGCAGAGGAAGGATACCCCAATAATGGGGGAGAGGGAGGTAGAGGGGATCGGCAGAGGAAGGATACCCCAATAATGGGGGAGAGGGAGGGAGAGGGTCTGCAGAGGAAGGATACCCCAATAATGGGGGAGAGGGAGGTAGAGGGGATCGGCAGAGGAAGGATACCCCAATAATGGGGGAGAGGGAGGTAGAGGGGATCGGCAGAGGAAGGATACCCCAATAATGGGGGAGAGGGAGGTAGAGGGGATCGGCAGAGGAAGGATACCCCAATAATGGGGGAGAGGGAGGGAGAGGGTCTGCAGAGGAAGGATACCCCAATAATGGGGGAGAGGGAGGTAGAGGGGATCGGCAGAGGAAGGATACCCCAATAATGGGGGAGAGGGAGGGAGAGGGTCTGCAGAGGAAGGATACCCCAATAATGGGGGAGAGGGAGGTAGAGGGGATCAGCAGAGGAAGGATACCCCAATAATGGGGGAGAGGGAGGTAGAGGGGATCGGCAGAGGAAGGATACCCCAATAATGGGGGAGAGGGAGGGAGAGGGTCTGCAGAGGAAGGATACCCCAATAATGGGGGAGAGGGAGGTAGAGGGGATCAGCAGAGGAAGGATACCCCAATAATGGGGGAGAGGGAGGGAGAGGGTCTGCAGAGGAAGGATACCCCAATAATGGGGGAGAGGGAGGTAGAGGGGATCAGCAGAGGAAGGATACCCCAATAATGGGGGAGAGGGAGGTAGAGGGGATCGGCAGAGGAAGGATACCCCAATAATGGGGGAGAGGGAGGTAGAGGGGATCGGCAGAGGAAGGATACCCCAATAATGGGGGAGAGGGAGGTAGAGGGGATCGGCAGAGGAAGGATACCCCAATAATGGGGGAGAGGGAGGGAGAGGGTCTGCAGAGGAAGGATACCCCAATACCGGGGGAAGCAGTCTGCAGAGGGGACACCCCAACAGCAGGGTGGAGAGGAAGGGTCCGCAGACACCCCAACAGTACAGGGGAAAGGAAAGGTCTGCAGATACCCCAACAGCAGGATAGAGAAGAAGGGGAAGGGGTTGACAGACCCTTGAATGTTAAGAGGAAGGAGGTCTGCAGAGGGGACACCCCACAGCAGAGGAAAGGAAGAGGATCTGCAGAAACCCCAATAGCAGGGTGGAGAGGCAGAGGAAGGATCTTCAACCCCCCCCCCCCCCCAACAGCAGGGTGGAGAGGTCTGCACACATCCCAGTAGTAGAGGAGAGAGTCTGCAGAGAGGACCCCCCAACAGCAGAGGGGCGAGGAAGGGAGGAGGATAAGCCAACAGCAGAGAGGAGAGGAAGAGGAAGGGTACTCAAAGGAGACACACCCGCCCTAGTAGGGGGGAGGGAGGAAAGGTCGGCTGGCGTCCCCAACAGCAGGGGAGGAGCTACATTAAAGAGGCTACTTCTTTCAAACTAGCTTGGCCCCCTTCCACCCCCCTCCTTCCCCCCCCCAGCAGCAAAAGTACAGAGGAGGGGCGAAAAGGGGTCAGGAGCTGGGGAAAAAACAGGCCTGGGAGAGGGGAGTGAAGAGGGGGGTAACGAACGGTTCCTTGTGCAAATTCACTCTTATTTGTGTCTACAAACAACATTCATAAGTAGGGGGGTGTTAGGAACCAGGCGTGGGGGAGTGGGAGCGTGGGAGGGGGGGGAATAGGGTACCCTGTACCTATTTTTGCTATTTTTTTTTAGAAGTCTTCTCTACGACACACGTCCCATGTGAAATGCCACTGATAGGAAGGGGGGGTTTCTCTCTTCTACCTGCCCCAGTTTTGGGGGGGCCCTCCGCCTTCACAACCCCCCCACACCGGTTCTCATAAGCACACACCCCCCCTCCCTTCTCAGAAACGAAGAGGGGCGGAGGTCGGCACATTCTCCCGCCTTGCCTTTCTTCCACCGAGCGTAATCCGGTGCCCCTTTTCCGTCCTGGAGGGCCGTCCCTCAAAGGAGCCCGCCTTTCTTCAGCCGCTCGGGCGCCGCCGGCTCGCCTCGGCCCTCCCGAGCCGAACTGCCCATCCCCAGGCCCCCATGGGATGCCGGAGGGCCCTCGTGCCCCACCACACCCCGGCAAGGGTTCATCGAGTAACTGAAGACGTTGGGCAGGAACGGCAAGGCTTGACCCTTGTCGTCTGGGATGACCATGTTCAAAGCCACCGGCAGGGTGAAATTGTATGGGTAGGCAGCCAGGAGCTGGTGCCCGTACATCAGCGGGTACGGGTCAGGGTAGAAGCTGACTTTGCCATCGCCGCTGCTGCTCCCGGCCTTGCCTAGGGCGTTGAACTGGATGGCGCTGGGGTAAGCAAGAAACGAGGGCTTGTCTTCCACATCCTTCCTGCTTCGGCAACTCCCGGGCACCAGCAGCGGCAAGGGGTACTCCTGGACAGGGTATCGGTCGCCTTCCATCTCCTGGGACGCCAGGATCTCTTTCTGGACCAGGCCCGTGTGAGAGATGACGGGGTCTTGAAGAGAGTGGGGCAGATCTGGGGGCAGATCGGCAAGGCTAGTGGTGGTCGTGGTGGCCTGTAGCGAGGGCGAGTGAGCGGGCACCTCCTCATGGAAAGGAGACTTGTCTGCCCCCTGCGGTGACAGGTTTTCGTCTTCGGGAAGAGGGCCCAGCGTGTGCCCATCACAGGGCTCCATTTCCACACAGCCCTCCTCGGGAACCTCTGCCTGGCCTCCGGGCGCCTCCCCACTGGAAGACGACACCTGCATCTCCTGGGTGGTCTCCTCCTCCTTGACCACCGGTGGAGAGGTGGCCAGGGGAACCTCAGTGGCCTTCTTGGAATAAGCGATGACCGTGGTAAGCACTGGCAGAGGGGCCTCCTCTTGGCCCTCGTGCCGTTTCATGTGGCGACTCAAGGCCGCTGCGGTCTTGCAGACCTTTGTGCAGTGGGCGCAGGCAAACTTCAGCAGAGGCTTGCGGCCTACACGGTGTGGGGTGGCCGCCAAAACCGGCAGGGCCTGGTCATCCTTGGCAAGCCGTCCATGTACCCGTTCGTGCTTCCTCAGTTTCTTGAGGGCGGAGAAAAGTTTGCCGCAAATGCCACACTTGTGCTTCCATTCGGTGCCCCGCCCGCCCCCCACTTTGATCGGCTGGTCCATCTCATCCCGGTCAGAGGCAGCTCCCTGTCCCCCGGATACTTCGGCGGAGCCCAGACGCTGGGGCCCTGCGCTGCCCCCCTCCTTGGTTTCCTCCGATCGCTTCATCCAGCGCAGGGATCGCAGCTTGTGTCGCCACCGCGACTTCTTCATCTTTGGCAGGGTGTTGCTGGCGCCGCTGCCGCCCCCGGCCTTCCGTTTGGGTTTATAGCTGTAGTAGGGGCGCCAGAGTTGGTCTTCCGTGTCTCCGCGGTCGCTGTCCTCCTCGCCGCTCTCGTTCACAAACACCCTCTCGGCCCACTTGCCGTGGAGCGTTGGAGGCAGCAGGGCATGGTGCGGTTTCTCGGCGCTCTGGTCGCGGGCAAAATCCAGGCGTCGGCCTCCCGCCCGGCTGCTCTTGTCAAGCATGAGGTCTGTTTCAGAGATGCGCCGCTTGACGATGGCTTCCTCGCCGATGCGGACTGTTATTTGGCAGAGGGGAGCTGCGCGGCTTTCGGATGCAGCTCCCACACAGGCTGGTTTCGCCATGTAAGTCATGGTGCGCCCCGATCGGGATCCCCGTGCCTTGAACCCCTGCTCGCTGCCGTCCTCTTCCGAAGCCTGTTCCTCCATCTTCTGGGACTGGATGTACTCCCTCAGGATCTGCTTCTTGATGGGTTTGGTAACAACTGGAGAAGAGGCCGATTGGGACAGCGACGGGGGAGTCCCCGGGTTCAACGGGGTGCTGGAGGATGTGCTGTTGTACGTGATCACGGAAGGCGCCTGGGCTTTCACCGAGGTGCTGTGAACGATCACCGAAGAGGTGGGGTGCCCGTAGGCGATGACGGTGGGAGCCTCTGTGCTCAAAGACCGGGGAGGCTTCTCCAATTGGTCCTCCTCACCGGTAGCCGGAAGTACGGACTTGTCCTGGGTGCTCGTCGTTTCCTGCGGGTGGCCCTGGTCTGCCTCTGGCAATTCTAAAGAGGCGTTCTTGGTGGCGAACACAGAAGCCACCTCACTAGCACTCAAGGAGGAGACCAAGTTTCCATCCAAGGAGTCGCCCTCGCCCAGCGTCATGGGCACGGCGTGGGCTGGGTGCAGAAGGTCCTCGGGGACCACCGCCTGGCTGTATGTCTTGTACGGCCTCTTTTGGGAGCGCATGGGTAACAGGCGGTAGAGTTTCAAGGCGTTCAGTTTCGGCTTGTAGCCCCCGTTGGGGGTCTTCTCGGAAGAGATGAGGCCCGGATTGATGCCGTGGAAAGCTTTCTGGTGAGTCTTCAGGTTGTAGTAGGTTACAAAGGTCTCCCAGCAGAAGATGCACTGGTAGCGGCGCTCCCCGGTGTGCCAGACCTCGTGCTTGGTGCGGTACTCGGCCAAGGCGAACACCTTGTCACAGTAGCGGCACGGATACTTCCGGCGCCAGGAATGGACGTTGGAGTGACGCTTGAGGCTGGACAGGGTCATGTAGGACCGCTCGCAGACAGTACAGAAGTAGATGATGTGCCCGTCTACCACTTTGACAAAGTGGTCTTGGTCTGAGAGATAATCCACCCGTGGCGGCCCCCGGTGGCGGAAAAGCATAGCCTTTTTGGAAGATGCCGCGGCTGCTACCGTCGGCTTGGAAGGTAACTCTGGACTGGCGGGCGGCTGGTCTGCAGAGCCGCCCTCCTTGGGTTTCTCCCCCTCCTTGCATAGAACTTCATGCGTCTGCAGCCGCTTGATGTGGATGAAGCTTTTGCCGCAGTGGCGGCAGGAGAGCGAGCGCCGCGTCCGGTGGAGCTTCATGTGGAGGCCGAGGGCCGAAGACGTCGTGAAGGAACGGTTGCAGCTTCCGCAGCAGAAGGTGCTGCTGGCTGGGTAGGAAGCCCCGGAGGGGGATGCAGGCGAGGAAGAAGAGGCTGACGCCGGCGCTCCGTCATTTGTGTTGATTGAGGCGGCCGGAGGAGTCCCGGAGAGGTTGTGGTCCCAACCGACGGTTTCCTTCAGCATGAATGTCAGATCGGAGGAGGCGGGTGGTACGGTTGCGACGGAGCTCAGGTTGTAGAGGATCTTGGCGGTCTCGGTTTCGGAGTCCGGGTGGGGGTCCTGTCTGGGGCTGTACGCTTTGGACAAATCCTGCAAGCAAACAGGACTGGGAGCCTCCGCGGAACGAGAAGGGCAGGTGAGGTCAATGGGCGAACTGCACCCTCGAGTGGAGGCCATGCCAGGACTGTCCATTTTGACCTCGCCCAAGGGGTCATCCAGGTTCTCCAAGCGGGAGATGCCCAGCCGTCGGCCCACCGCCCCAATCTCCTTGGCGACGGCTGGACTAGGCACCGAGAGCCGAGAATTATAAATGAAGTTCAAGATGTCCGAGAAGACTTTGGCCTGGATGTCAGGAAGCTCCAGGATCTGGCTAGGATGGCGACACACCGATTCCTCGGACAGGACCTCCTTGAAGTACGGGCTGGAGGCAGCAAGGATATTTTTGTGGGCCTTGAACTTGGTGTCTTCGGCGATGATGGTGATGTCGCAGAACTGTCCGCGCAGCCGCTGCTCGTTCAACTGGATCAGCAGGGACGTGGGATGGCTGTTGTCCGTCAGCTCCACCACTGAAGCCATTGTGCTGCCTCGGACCTACGGTGAAAAGGAGAGACAACGGTGTTGTGACATCAGGAAAACTGGGGAAGACGACGGGGAGCCTGGATTGTGGAGTTCAGGGGTCTCTATCACAGCCTTAATCTCAACAACTTTAAGATGGGAGGACCAACTCTCAGAATCCCCCCTCAAATCGGGGAGGGGAAACTTCTGAAATAGATAGCGGGAATGCGGTCGATGTAATATATCTTGATTTTGGTCAAATGGGGAAAAAATAACGCTTGACGAGCTGAATGAATAAAGTGGTTAAATGTGGACCACACAGAGTGACGATTAAATGGAAAAGGGATCGGATGGCTGAGGGATTCTGGGAGTTGAAGTCCACCTGTTTTAAAGTTGCCAAGGTGAAAAAATACTGCTCCGTCTAGTCCCCCCCAAGTGAAGAAAGTCCCCACCCACCCACCCACCCCGGTGCAAATTCATGCCGCCTCAGGGAAACGAGAAATGCAAAAAGTTGGGTCAAATGCCAAGCCGTGTCTCCCTGCCGCCACGAGAAACCACTTAAGAGACGATTACAAAACATTTGCGGATTCGGAGGAGACCAATGGCTGCGGGCCTAGAGAGGTTTCCCTGGAGCAGGGAGGCCGGAAAATCAAACAGGAGCCTACTGGGAGTTCTCGTTTCGGGAACGAGAAACTGGAGTTCTCGTTTCGGGAACGAGAAACTGGAGTTCTCATTTCGGGAACGAGAAACTGGAGTTCTCGTTTCGGGAACGAGAAACTGGAGTTCTCATTTCGGGAACGAGAGTTAAGCAACTCTTGAGATGGCGCTTTCTGGAATCCGGAAAGGCTGCAGAAGGAGTGACAGGAAGTTGCCAACTTTGGCAAGCCAGTGGGTGAGACACAGGTCTTGCTGTTTTCCAAGCCTGGCCTGCCACGGGCAGATACCTACGCTCCTTCGCGAGATGCCATTTGGCTGCTCCATTCTTGCTTTCCCCGGGGCCATTTCTGCACCCTTCCTGGCAGCCTTAAGATGGCCGAAGGACACCATGTCCAGCTGAAAAAGCTACGTCCAGTCCGTTTGGACTCGGGCACCCCAAACGGATTGTGTCTCTCATCCCAAAGGCAGCCTGGGGTTTCTCTCGCACCGAAGGTTGGCGCTGCCCGTTCTGGCCCACCCAAGCCGTACCCTCACTCTTTCCTCGGCTCGGCTTCTCTTCCTCTCGCCCGGGATATCATAAAAGCCAGCGCATTTGCACACAGCAGAAGAGACAGGTGGGCAGGTGTGCGCGCCAGCGCATGTGACGACAGAAAGGGGTGTATCGCCCGGTATCAATCATTCCGGGAGCCACGTTCTCTACTCTCTCTCTCTCTCTCTCTCTCTCTCCCCGTAAGTGGATCTCTCTCTCTCTCACGCACTCACTCACACACACACACGCTCAGCGTCCCTTCCTGCCAGTGACGGGAGTATCCAAACGGAAAGGGGGTTTCTATGGAAACAGGCCGGGATGGAGCAGGGAGAAGGAGAGGAGGGGGAAGGGGAGGGCGCCGTGGGGTGGGGGAGCAGAGATTTGAGGAGGGGTGGGTGTGTTGATGCGGCAGTCAAAACTGGATGTTGCGGCGGCGGGCAGGAGGTAGACGTGGGACCATCGGAGGAAACACACACACCGTTGCCAGAGGTTCAGTGCCAAAGTTTTGCGTTTGCCAGTAGGGTGCCGATAGCAAGAGACGCAAACATACACCCCAAAAAACATCCGGGCATCGCGTCCTTCTACTTATAGGTTGGCGAAGCTGCTGATCTTTTTCAGATGCCCCTGGGAACACAACTTTCCGACGATCACAAGGGATCTGGGGAGATCCGAGGAGATCCTCCGGCCTACAGACCCTTTGGTCTCCAGCCGCGTAGGATTTCACCATCCATAAACGTCTTCTAAGTTGGGCAGAGAAGGTGGAACCCCATCTCCCAGCATCCCTCGCTCCCTGGGCACTGCGCAGGGGTTCCTGGGAGATGTAGTCCGGTTGACTACAATTTCCCCACAGCGCGAAGCTCTTCACTTCACGGGGAAGGACGCCCCATAAACAGCCCCCCCCCCAACCTAAGGAGCGAAGCGAACGTCGAAAGCTCGTTGAAGCTTCACCCTCCCCCCCAAAAAATGTGTGTGTGTCGGAAAAGGTGATGCAAGATTCCTTCAGGTGATTGGCTAACACTTTAATGACTCCAAAAGTCCCCCAAAAAGAGAAAGTTTGAGAGGTGGCGCACTCCTTGGGAACCTGTGCGGTTTTTCCCGAAAATGCTCCTCGGTTGCTCTCTAAGCACGCGTGTTTTCTTTGCAGACGTTTCACGACCCAACTAGGAAACATCATCAGGACTAGAAAGTTGGTGGTGGGAGTTTGTAGATTGGACAGAGAGGGAGGGGGAGGACTGTGGGGTCCTTGGCAATCTCTGAGCTTGGCAGTTTTCTTACAGATTTTTCATGACCCAACTAGGGAACGTTATCAGTGCTGGGAGGGAAGGGAGGAGGAGGAAGAAGAAGAAGAGGAAAACTGCTGGGTCCTTGGTGATCTCTGAGCTTGGCTGGGTTTTTTTTTTTTTTTTGCTTTACTACCCAACTAGGTAACATCATCAGTGCTAGGAGGAAGGGGTGGGTTGCAGGAATGAGGAGGAGGAGGGTGACTGTGAGATCCTTGGTGCTCTCTCAGCTGAGTTTTCTTGCAGACGTTTCATGACCCAAGTAAGTGACATCATCAGTGTTAGGAGGGAGTGGGGTTTGTGAGGAGGAGGAGGAGGAGGAGGAGGGGGAGAAGGAAGAGGAGGAGGAGGAGGAGGAGGAGGAGGAGGAGGAGGAGTCTTTGGATTCTCTGAGCTGGGTAATTTTCTTGCAGACGTTTCACTACCAAACGAGGTAACATCATCAGTGTATGAGCTCATTACCCCAATTTCCTTTGAGCACTGATGAAGCTCCCTAGTTGGGTCCTGAAACGTCTGCAAGGAAACCACCCAGCTCTGAGACCCCCAAGAAGCCCACAGTCCTTTCCTTCTTCCTCCTCCTCTGCCTCCATCATTCCACAAACCCCACTCCCTTCTAGCACTGATGATGTTCCCTAGTTGGGTCACGAAACGTCTGCAAGGAAACCACCCAGTTCAGGGAGTATCAAGGACCTCACAATCTGGAAGGGTCACTTTTTATTTTTCACACACTGCACACTTCACACACACACGCACGCACGCACTGGCGAACCTTTCCACCCGGATGAGAAGGAGGAAGCGTGTGCCAGGAGAGGGGCAAAAGAGCCAGGAAAAGAAAAGAAAAAAAAAGAAATTGCACGCACACACACACCCCGTGCCCACACAACGTGCGAAGGCCCCGGAGGGAAGATAGCTGAAGGGTTCCCCGTTTTGGCTGCAGGCAGAGGTGGTGGAATTGGGCACGTAGAGATGGCACCGTGCCCAAGCAGATTAAGGGGAAAAAAGGGAGGGGAGAGGAGAGGAGAGGAGCCGAGTGGGGTTTTTTATAGAGCTGGGCTGCTTGTGAGTCACCGAGGCTGATGTAAGCAGATTGGATGGGGAGCGGCAAAGGGGGGGGGCGGGGAAGTGGGGGGAGAACAACAGCCGATTGTTGCACCAACATGGAAAACGAATGGCAAAGGCAGAAGCAGAACGCTGCTAGGGCAGAGAGAGGGAGAGAGAAAGAGAGGGAGGAAGAGAGAGAGAAAGTGAGTGAGAGAGAGAGAGAGAGACGGAGGGAGGAAGAGAGAGAGAGAGAGAGAGAGAGAGAAAGAGGGACAGAGAGAGAAAAAGAGAAAGAGAGAGAGAGGGATGGAGAAAGAGAGAAAAGGAAGAGAAAGGAAGGAAGAAAAAAAGGAAAAAAGAGAGAAAAGAGAAACGGAAACAGAGAGAAAAAGAGAAGGAGAAAAAGAGAGAGACAGAGATACAGAGGGCGAGATAGAGAGATTAAGAGAAAGGGAAAGAAAGAGAAAATAAAAAGAGAAACAGAAAGAACAAGAGAGAGGAGGAGTGAGAAAGGGAAAGAGAGAAACAGAAAGAGGAAAAGAGAAACAGAAAGAGGAAAAGAGAGAGGGAGGGAAGGAGAGAGAAAAAGAGAAGAGAAAGGGAGGGAAAGGGAAAGAGAGAGAGACAAAGAAAGATAGAGAAAAGAAAAAGAGACAGAGACAGAGAAACAGAGGGGAAAAAGAAAGACACAGAAAGATAAAAAGAAAGGAAGAGAAAATGAAAGTGAAACAGAGGAAGAAAAGAGAGGGAGAGACAGATAGAGGGAAAGAGAGAAGGAAAGAAAAAGATAAAAAGAGGGAAAGACAAAAGAAAAGGAGAAACAGAGAGAAAGAGGAAGAGGGAGGGAAGAAAAGAGAAAGAGAAAAGAGAGAAAAAGAGAAAAGAGAAAGGGAGAGAAAGGGAAAGAGAGAGAGAGAGACAGAGAGAGAAGAGAGAGAATGGCAGACAGAGAAAGAGATAGAGAGAGAAAAAGATTTTTTTTCTAATTTGGAGAGGCAGCTGCTTTGTTCGGTTGGCTTCCTTGATAAATGAAAAAATAAAATAAAGTAAAATAAATCGGGGCTGAAGAACGCTGCCTGCTAATCCCCACCCTTTAAAGCCTGCTCCCCTCGCCTGCCATGGGCACCAAATGGCACCTCATCCCTGGGTCGATATACCAGGCCAAGAAATGACCTTGGCTAAACCGGCCTCCTCCTCCTCAGAAAAATGCCATAAACGCGGAGGAAAGTTAAATAAAGATCTCGATCCTCCGCTGAGGGGAAAAAACCCAGGGAGGAGAACCGGCGGAGACGAGGCGGTGAGGGTGGAATGGCGCCCTCAAATGAAGCTTCTCGTGCCGGGCCTCAGTTTTACCCCTCTGAAAAATGGGCCCAATTCCATTCCAAAAGGGATGGAAGCCCCCCTAAGACAGGGCCCACCCACAGGACGTGGACTGAACAGGCAGTCCCCGACTTACGGCTGCAGTCGAAGACAACATTTACGTCGTTCGGCAGGACAAGGGAGCTTCGCCCCGTTTTACGACCTTTCCTGCCACGGGCGTTAAGCAAATCCCTGCCGGTGCTAAGTGAACCGCAAGGGTTGTTAAGTGAATCGGACGCCCTCCCCTTGATTTTGCGGGGTGCAAAAGGGGATCGCGTGAGACACCCACACTGAGAGACGGCCACCGTCATAAATACGAGTCAGTTGCCGAGGGTCTGAATTTGGATCCCGTGACCCCGAGGACGCTCCGACCGCCGTGTGAAAAACGGTCCTAAGTCCCTCCCCCCCCGTGCCGTTGTAACTTTGAACGGTCACTGTTGTAAGTCGAGGACCACAACTTACGTTGCTAACATTGCAGCTTACACTTGGGCACAGTTGCTAAGCAAATCCCTTCAGTTGTTAAGTGAATCATGTGGCCGTTAAGCGAATCTGGCTCTCCCTCCCCCCCGGCCGTTGACTCTGCTTGTCGGAAGCTGCTTGGGAAGGTCACAAACGGGGGTCACGTCACCCCGAGATTCTGCAACTGTTGTAAATGTACTGGGATTGCCAATCACCCAAATTTTGATCCTATGACTCTAATGGTTGCAAGTCCGAGGACTGGTTATAAGTCACTTTTTCCCCCAGTGCTAAATGAACGGTTGTATTTCTATAGTACCTATAGTAGGGTTAATTTCCACACTTATCCTGTCTTTTAGACCAAGGGTCTCCAAACATGGCGGCTTTTTAGACTTGTGGACTTCAACTCCCAGAATTCCCCAACCGGGTTCTCCCCCCCCCCGGCGGCCCCCCATTTTTGCTGAATATCAAGCTATATTATGTTTACTGCATACCCACCCTCGATTAAGAAAGTTACCCTTACCAAAAATTGCAATAAAGATAATCCAGCCGCCTTGGTTCTTGTCCTCTATCCATGCTGAATTCTGGGAAATCCTTCCCTAGCTGGGGAATTCTGGGAGTTGAAGTCCGCAAGTCTTCCAAGTGGCCGAGGTTGGAGACCCTGCTATAAAGTTAATGAAAGCAATCTAGGAAAAAAAATCGGTGCCAAAGGATGCTAATTCCCAGTGATCCTACATCAACTCGGCCATTTTAAGACCTGTGGACTTCAACTCCCAGAATTCCCCAGCCAGTCTCCTCCCCCCCCGACTTCAAGATATATTACGTCTACTGCATTCCCACCATCTATTAAGAGTTTTTTTTTAATGCAATAAAGGTTAGTCTATCCACCTTCAGCTCTTGTCCTATCTGTGCTGAATTCTGGGAAATTGTCTTCCCAAGCTGGGGAATTCTGGGAGTTGAAGTCCTTAAAGTCTTAAAAAGTTGCCATGTTTGGAGATCCCTGGCCTAGAAGAATTAACGGGGAGGGGTGTGTGTGTGTGTCTGCCCTTTCCATTAAATGATGCCATTACATTGGAGGGGGGCATTTTCTTGGCAACCCCCCCTGCTCTCTTCGGCGTGTGCCACACCATAACTCTCTTCCGCGCTAGAAAATAACCAAAACATTCCAAGAAGCCGCAATCCAGAATGCTTGCAATGCAGCTGAGTCAGGATTGAATTTTTTTTTAATATAGGAAACCCTTGCCTGCTGGGGGATTCTGGGAGTTGAAGAATTAAGGGGAGGGGAGGTGTCTGCCCTTTCCATTAAATGATGCCATTACATGGGAGGAGGGCATTTTTTGGGCAACATCCCTGCCCTCTGCGGCGTGTGCCACCTCGCAACTCTCTTCCGCGCTAGAAAATGTCCAAAACATTCCAAGAAGCCGCGATCCAGAATGCTTGCAATCCAGCTGAGCTAGGATTGGACTTTTTTTAAATATAGGAAACCCTTGCCTGCTGGGGGATTCTGGGAGTTGAAGTCCACAAGTCTTCAAAGTCGCCCATGTTTGAAGACAAACCCCTCCTCCGACCTCCAAAGCCAACCTACTGTACGTCCGACGCTGGTTGCATCTGATGTTTTGCCCCACGGACACTTAGGCATGGCGTTAAAATTTGCACAATTGCAATTGGCCGAGTAGACAATTGGGGAGGGGAGGGGTCAACGCAGGTGGTTGTTCTCCCCTTTGCGAAGACCCCCTCCCCATTACGGAAACCGACTCGAAGCTGAGCGGAGAATCTATTGGGCTGTCTCAGTCCCATCCCCATCCTCAGTGGAGGAAACTCAGTTAGAAACTCCAACGTTGACCGAGATTAGCAAACTTGGCAAGCCATCATCAGCCTTGCTGGACACGGATACATCCCCCCCCAAACCCAGTGGGTTCTTCCGATGTCTGGGGTTATGGCTCTCGCCTGGCCTAGCTGGGAATGCTGGGAGTTGTAGTCCCCCCAGCAGGAAGTGAGGAACAAAAGCATGGCTGCCTTCGACGTTGCCACGGCAACGGGATGCAGGCCTAGCATCGTTCCAAGCCTGCAAGGTGAAACTTCTTATTTTTCCCCAAAAAGTAGGAAATTTCACCAAGAAGGAAAGTCAAACAAATTATAGTGGAAGGGGTTGAGAAGCTAAAAAAAAAAGAAAAAAGGGGGGGGGGGGTCAAGAGGAAGAGATGCCCCATAACGGACACACACACCCCCCCCCCCCGGAAGCAGACATTGGTTGTCAAGGCCTCAATTTGGGGTCCGGCCTACATCCTGGCACCATTGCCGTGGAGAAAGAGCAGCTGGCCTAGATACATCCCTGGTTGCTATGGAGATCAGAACAGGAAACCCGCCATTTCCATAGAGACGGTGTGGGCTAGACCAGACCTTGCCAAGGGATGCCCTTGCCAGGCGTCGATCTGGGGCGCCTAGCTGGAGGACCACGCCGGAAGGGGGGGGGGATCTGGGGAAAGGCGGTCCTGACCCCCCCCAAGCAGGCCAAGGCCCTCTGCCTAATGGAGACCTTGGCAAGACCCACAAAAATAAGTGACCAAGGGAAGGACATTGTCTTACCTAGACAAGTTGGCCAGACCTAGCGGGCACTTGGGCATTCGCTGCTCTTCATGCTGCTTCCTCCCAAGGGGGCTGGGCTGGACCCTCTGCGGAAGAAAAGGAAATATTGTTTTATTGTAAACTGCCCAGAATCACAGGAGGGAAGCAAATAAATCTAAGAGACAGTGAGACAGCACACACAAACAAACACAGACTGAAAAATAGGCAGACAGAAATATATGGATAGATAATAAACTGAGAGAGAGAGAGAGAGAGAGAGAGAGAGAGAGAGAGAGAGAGAGAGAAAGAATGATACAGAAAAAGATGGAGAAAAGAGGAGAGAAAGACAGAAAATAGATGGATCGATAATAAAGAGAGAGAGAGAATGAAACAGTCAGAGAGACAGAGAGAAAAAGAAAGATGGAGACAGAGAAAGAGAAAGAAAGTGAAAAGGAATGATAAGAGAAAAAGATGGAGAAAAGAGGATAGAAAGACAGAAAATAGATAGATAAGTGAGAGAGAGAATGAAACAGTCAGAGAGACAGAGAGAAAAAGAAAGATGGAGAGACAGAGAGAAAGAGAAAGAAAAAGTGAAAAAGGATGATAGAGAAAAAGATGGAGAAAAGAGGAGAGAAAGACAGAAAATAGATGGATAGATAATAAAGAGAGAGAATGAAACAGAGAAAGAGAGACAGAGAGAAAAAGAAAGATGGAGGGACAGAAAGAAAGAGAAAGAAAAGGTGAAAAATAATGATAGAAAAAGATGGAGAAAAGAGGAGAGAAAGACACAAAAAAGATGGATAGGAGAGAGAGGTAGATGATAGATAGATAGATAGGATGATAGATAAACAGATAGACAGACAGATATAGATAGATATAAACAGACCCAGATAATAGATGATAAATAAACAGAGAGATATGATACATGATAGCTATAGTGATAAATGATAGCGAAGGACAGAGGCATAGATAATAGATGAGAGAGAGAGAGAGAGAGAGAGAGACAGACTGATAGATAACATATAGATAATGGAGGGATACAGACAGAGAGATAAGAGGCAGACTAGATCCGTGAGGGCAAACCTGTGCCATGCGTGCCACAGGTGGCATGCCCAGCCCTCTCTCTGGGCATGTGTGCCCTCACCAGCTGCTCTTCTGGCAGTTTTTGGCCTGAAAACGGCCCGGAAAAAGACCTGAAAATGGCCCGAAATGATGCGGTGAATGCGCACACTCACATCCAAGGGCATTCTGGTTTGGGCACTTGCTGCCAAAATGATTCACCATCACTGGACTAGACAGACAGACAGACAGACAGACAGACAGACAATAAATAGATAAATAGATAGGTAGGTGGGTGGGTGGATGGATGGATAGATAGAGATAAAGAGAGAGGGAGATGGTAGATAGATAAATGATAGATAGATAGATAGATAGATAGATAGATAGATAGATAGATAGAAATATAGATAGATAGATAGATAGATATAGATAGATGAGATAAATAGATAGATAGATGAGATAAATAAAGAGAGAGAGATGGTAGATAGAGATAAAGAGAGAGAGGTTGTAGATAGATAAATAAATAGATGATAGATAGATGAGATAGATAAAGAGAGAGAGAGAGAGAGATGGTAGACAGATAGAGAGAGAGAGAGATAAAGAGAGAGAGATAATAGATAGATAGATAGATATAAATAGATGGATGGTTGGATGGATGGATGGATATATAGATATAGATGATAGATTAGATAGATAGATAGATAGATAGATAGATAGATAGATAGATAGATAGATAGATAGATAGATAGATATAGATGGATGGTTGGTTGGATGGATGGATGGATAGATATAGATGATAGATAGATAGATAGATAGATAGATAGATTGACTGATTAGATTAGATAGATAAAGATAGATAGATAGATAGATAGATAGATAGATAGATAGATAGATAGATATAGATAAATAGATGGATGGTTGGTTGGATGGATGGATAGATATAGATGATAGATAGATAGATAGATAGATAGATAGATAGATAGATAGATAGATAGATAGATTGACTGATTAGATTAGATAGATAAAGATAGATAGATAGATAGATAGATAGATAGATAGATAGATAGATAGATAGATAGATAGATATAGATAAATAGATGGATGGTTGGTTGGATGGATGGATAGATATAGATGATAGATAGATAGATAGATAGATAGATAGATAGATAGATAGATAGATAGATTGACTGATTAGATTAGATAGATAAAGATAGATAGATAGATAGATAGATAGATAGATAGATAGATAGATAGATAGATATAAATAGATGGATGGTTGGATAGATATAGATGATAGATTAGATAGATAGATATAGATAGATGATAGATAGAAAGACAGTAGGTAATAGATGACAAAGATAATAGATACACAGACATATAGACAGACAGACAGACAAGAGAGGGGCCCCCTCACCCCAAATCAAAACCGTTCGCAGATCCGAGTGCCCCCCGCCTCCCTTCGACGGTTGGAATAACAAAATAATCTGCATTTTGTCCACAGCCCGGCAGCTGGCTGGCTGGCTTGTTTCTGTTTTGTTTTTTTTGTTTTTTTTTGCAAACCTATCTCCGGCTTGACTTGTTTTGCTTTTCGCCAAAGCTTTTCCGCTCCCATCGCAGGGACGACACGTTCGAGGTCAAACAACAGCCACAACATCCAGAGTTTCCCATCTAAGTCATAAGTGTTTGTGGTCATTTTCAGCGTATCTCCTGAAGGGTGGGCTGGGGGCAGCGGTGTGTGTGTGTGTGGGTGCCTGTGTCTAACTGGCCAAAATCTGGATCGCGGCTTCTTGGAATGTTTTGGTCATTTTCGGCGTATCTCCTGAAAGGTGGGCTGGGGACAGCGGCTGGGTCTGCCCAGAGAGATTTGGGACCGTCCTGGGGAATATTTGCACACCAAGGATGGCGTTTGCACTTCAATCTTTACAAGAGACAGGCCCAAACTACTGTACCTTAGGGAGGAAACATGAAAAAAAGCACGGGATATTTTGGACCTTCCGGGAAGGGCTTCGATTAAAATTATATTCCTTATTATACAACAGCTTGGAAACCCTGGGGTGGGGGGGGGATGTTTGGAGAAATAGAATAGAAAGCTTCAGGCACCCTGGGTTTTTTGGGGGAGGGTTTAAAAAGCAACGAAGAGCCGCAGTTTAGAGAGAAAAACAATAAATAACATTTGCAAACGTCGGATAATTTCGTGACAAGCGTTAGCCGGGATGGAGAGTCAAAATAAAAGTTTTTTTTTAAAAAAAATTCTCATTCATGTCAAAGCATTTTTTTTCTCCAGCTTGGCAACTTGGAGAAGAGGGACGAACTTCAACTCCCAGAATTCCCCAGCCATCTGGATCGCGGCTTCTTGGAATGTTTTTGGTCATTTTCAGCACATCTCTTGAAGGATGGGCTAGGGCAGGGGTGTCCAAACTTGGGAACTTTAAGACTTGTGGACTTGATGCTACTGATGACGTTCCCTAGTTGGGTCATAAAACGTCTACGAGAAAACCACCCAAGCGGAGTGATCCCCAAAGGCCCAGCCCAAATATCCTAGCCCAGGGGTGTCCAAACTTGAGAACTTTAAGACTTGTGGACTTCAATTCCTAGAATTCCCCAGCCAGCATGGCTGGCTGGGGAATTCTGGGACTTGAAGTCCACAAGTCTTAAAGTTCCCAAGTTTGGACACCCCTGGGCTAGGGGAAGCTGGCTGGGGAATTCTGGGAGTTGAAGACCACCCCCTTGGTCCAAGTTGTCCAGCTGGAGTAAATCCTTTGGTTAAATTACCGACGCTTAAGAATAGAAAGGGGAAAAAACAAACTTCTGTATTTTTAACCTCCTTTCCCCCGAAACGTTTGCGAGGAATGCCACTGGATTCACAAGCACGGAAGCTGTGAAACGCCAACGGTGCCATCATCCAAGCACTAAAAATAATATTAGGATTTCTCTCCTCTATATCTGTTCTACGGCAAAAGCTTTCAAGCCGAGAGGAACTCCGGGGGAAAAAAAATTGAAAATGTTCGGCAACCCGAAATGGCAGATTTTGTGCGCAATGCGCCACCCTCCTATCGGCGAAAGGGACCTCGGAGGTCTTCTAGTCCAACCCCCTGCTCAAGGAGGAAATCCTATACGAGTAGACCTCCTCTTACGGCTACAACTGGACCCCAAATCTCCGTCGCTGAGCGAGACATCGCTTAAGCCCCATTTTACCATCTTTCTTGCCCCGGTTGTGAAGCGAAGTTGTTACGTTGGTCACACGGCCGTTAAATGAACTTCAGGGTCTCAAAAAGTTGCAAAAGGGGACGACCGTCATAAATAGGAGTCAGTTGCTAAGCGGCTGAAATTTTGATACCAGGAGAGGCTGCAATGGTCGTAAGTGTGAAAAAATATGGTCATAAGTCACTTTTTCCTGTAACTTCGGTCGCTAAGTGATGTTCCCTGTAATTTACGACTGGTTACGGGGTCCCTTTTCCTTCCGACGAGCCAAACCAATTGGGGGGGAACCTGATTCGGTTAACAACGGGGCAATTCCCTTCAAAACCGCAACGATTCAATTAACGTCCATGGCAAGGAAGGTCGCAGAAACAGAAGCAAAACTCGCACAAGATCCGAGTGTGAATGCCGCTTTGCAAAGCCTTAGTAAAGCCATGCCTGGAATCCTGCACCCAGTTTTGGTCCCCGCATTACAAAAAAGATGAGGAGACTCTAGAAAGAGTGCAGAGAAGAGCAACCAAGAGGATGAGGGGACCGGACGATAAAAGCATAGGAAGAACGGTTGCAGGAACTGGGCATGGCTAGTCTAGTGAAGAGAAGGAGTAGGGGAGACATGATAGCAGTCTTCCAATCTTTGGGGGGCTACCCCAAAGAAGAGGGGTTCACCTATTCTCCAAAGCACCAGAAGGCAGGAGAAGAAGCAACAGATGGAAACTAATCAAGGAGAGAAGCAACCTGGAATTAAGGAGGAATTTCCCAACAGGGAGGACCATTGACCAGTGGAACTGCTTGCCACCAGACGTTATGGGTGCTCCATCCCAGGAGGTTTTGAAGAAGAGACTGGACAACCAGTTGCCAGGAATGGTGTAGGGTCTCCTGCTTGAGTAGGGGGCTGGACTAGAAAATCACCAAGGTGCCTTCCAGCTCTATTCTGAGCATGTTATATATTTATCTCAAATGGTACAGGGTCTCCTGCCTGGGAAGGGGGTTGGACTAGATGACCTCCAAGGTCCCTTCCATTCTATGACATATTCACGTCAAACGGTGCAGGGTCTCCTGCCTCGGAAGGGGGTTGGGCTAGATGACCTCCAGGGTCCCTTGCATTCTATGACATATTCACGTCAAATGGTACAGGGTCTCCTGCCTGGGAAGGGGGTTGGACTAGATGACCTCCAGGGTCCCTTGCATTCTATGACATATTCACGTCAAATGGTGCAGGGTCTCCTGCCTGGGAAGGGGGTTGGGCTAGATGACCTCCAAGGTCCCTTCCATTCTATGACATATTCACGTCAAATGGTGCAGGGTCTCCTGCCTGGGAAGGGGGTTGGACTAGATGACCTCCAAGGTCCCTTCCATTCTATGACATACTCATGTCAAATGGCCCAGGGTCTCCTGCCTGGGAAGGGAGCTGGACTACATGACCTCCAAGGTCCCTTCCATTCTATGACATACTCATGTCAAATGGTACAGGGTCTCCTGCCTGGGAAGGGAGCTGGACTAGATGACCTCCAAGGTCCCTTCCATTATATGACACACTCATGTCAAATGGCCCAGGGTCTCCTGCCTGGGAAGGGGGTTGGACTAGATGACCTCCAAGGTCCCTTCCAACTCTGATGTTTTGTTTCTATTATTTCCATTTCTACCCCTCAAAGAGAGAAGCAATCTAGAACGAAGGAGGAATTTCCTAATGGTGAGAACAATGCACCAGTGGAACGACTTGCCACTAGAACTGGAAGTTTTTTTTCCAGAAAACATTAGACAACCATTTGTCTGAAGTGGTGCAGGTCATCCTCGACTTATGACGGTTCACTTAGTGACCATTCAAAGTTACAACAGCACGGGGGGGAAGTGACTTATGGCCGTTTTCCCACACTTATGACCATTGTAGCATCCCCGTAATTAACATTCTTGGCAACTGACTCGTGTTTACGACCGCCGCAGTGTCCCGGAGTCACGTGATTTCCTTTGGCAGCCTTCTGACAAGCAAAGTCAACGGGGAAGCCAGATTCACTTAATGACCGTGGTACTAATTTATTAACTGCGGCGATTCACTTAACAACTCCGGCACGGAAGGACATCAAATAGGGCAGGGGTGTCCAAACTTGGGAACTTTAAGAGATGGCTGGCTGGGGAATTCTGGGAGTTGAAGTCCACAAGTCTTAAAGTTCCCAAGTTTAGACACCCCTGAAATAGGGCAAACTCACAGAGGAAACGCCTCCCCGAACAATAGAAATGGGGTGGGACTAGAAGACCTCCAAGGCCCCCCTCCAACGACCAATTCTGTTAAAAAAAATACAGGCAAAGGCCTAGGCCAAAAAAAAATCCCAGGATCCCAAAGTCCTTCTCTTTTAATATCGCGTTATTTAATGTCCACCTGGATCTCTTTCTTTGTCCTTTCCATTTAATTATGATTGGATTGTGATCTGCCCAAGTTTCCGCATATTACAGCTCAGTTCCATTGTAGCCCACATCATGTCAATTCTGGAGTATGATAAGTGTCTATTATTTGAATAGGAAATGTATTGAAAATTCGCTTTTGCGCCTTGCGAAGCACATCTGAACGCAATCCGCATCCAAAACCTCGGCCGATCAAGGCCGGCAGTTGGATCTCAGACTAGCCAACATTCAGGGTTCAGGGATCTTGGACCCAGCTTGGTGGCAGTTGTGACATGAGGACGAGGAGTTGCGAGAGTCCTGCCCGGAAAGGGAGCGGCTAATAAATCCAAATTTATTATTATTATTATTATTAAGTGTGTCGGCCGCAACGTGGATGAAGTGTGGCGTAAAAATCGGATTAATTCTGCAAGCCCACTGAAGGCCCGGATGCCCTCAGTTTTGCAAGCGAGCAAAGAATGCAGCAGCCAGATGATGGTGTGTGTGTGTGTGTGTGTGTACAGCTATCCTGGCTTGTTCTGGACGTCGCAACCGATCCAAACCCTAATCAGTAGCCGCAAAGGGAGCCAGCGTCCTTTCCAATCGGGCAGGGATAAAGGATTAGCCAAAGCCTCGCAAATCATTAACCAGAAAACAACACCAGGTGTCACCACTGAAACACCCAAACCTTCGTGTGTGTGTGTGTGTGTGTGTGTGTGTGTGTGTGTGTGTGTTGTGTGTGCATTTCCGGGCTCCAAAGCATCCTGAAAGCTGCAAAAAAACAAACAAACCCCAAAACCCATCAGGATGATGAGCTGAATTAGCAAACGAGCAAAGAACGAAGCACGAATGGATAGAAGGAGAGGAGATACACACGCATACACACACACTCCAGAAAGGGAGGCGGTTGTTCCTTTAAAAAGAAAAAAAGAAAAAGAAAAAGGATTACTCCATCCAAACCTCGCCGCATTCCGGAGCCAATGGAAACGCTGGTGGTTGTTTTTTTTTTGTTTTTCCACCAGACGAAATGCGTTGTTGGCTAAATCGGTTATGGTATCATGTTGTTCCTGGTTTTTCAGAAACCAGCGGACAAAAAATAAAATAAAAAAATAAAGCAGCGATTTTTTTCTAAAGAAAAGATGGGACAAGCCTTGGTCTGAAAATGGTATTGCCTGAGCAGGGGGCTGGACTAGAAGACCTCCAAGGTCCCGTCTGACTCGATTCTAATCTATTCCATATTTTATTCTATTAATTCTACTCTATTCTGTTTTATATTCTATTCTCTATTCTATTCTATTAATTCTACTCTATTCTATATTCTTTTCTATTCCATTCTACTCTATTTTATTCTATTCTATTTTATTCTATTAATTCTACTCTATTGTTTTCTATTCTATTCTATTCTCTATTCAATTCTATTAATTCTCTATTCTTTTCTTTTCTATTCTATTCTATTCTCCTCTATTCTATTAATTCTCCTCTATTCTATATTCTTTTTTCTATTCTATTAATTCTCCTCTATTCTATATTCTTTTCTTTTCCTATTTTATTATCCTCTATTCTATTCTATTAATTCTATTCCACTATTTTATATTCTTTTATATTCTACTCTGCTCTATTCTATATATACTATACTATATTCTATTCTATTCTATTTTCTATTCTATTCTTAATTCTATTCTATTTTCTGTTCTATTATATTTTATCCTATTCTATTCATTCTATTCTATTCTCTATTTGTTCTGTTCTATTAATTCTATTCTATATTCTTTTCTATTCTAATTTCCTATTCTATTCTGCTTTCTATTCTAATTTTTTATTCCATTTTCTATTTTATTGTTTTCTATTCTATTCTAATTTTCTTTTCTTTTCTATTTTCTAGTCTATTCTTCCCACCACTTAACCATTGTATATAAAATCACAAATTATCCATTGAATAAGCATAAATACATTATTAGCATTGTATAGTCATTCTTCCACCGTGGTTGTTATTCCCTCGTTTTATTGGGTTCGTATATATATCATCATTATACATCTTATTCTTATTTCTAACCTATCTTATCATCACAGGTAGGTTTGCTCCCAGTTTGGCCCATTTCATTGGAACCAGTAGCACTGCCTGAGCAAACCAGTAGTAAAACTGGTACAAACCCACCACTGCTTATCACATCCTATCCAACACTCTGCTGGTAGTCCTTGATTTACGACCTCAATGGAACCCCAAATATCTGCTGCTGAGCAAAACATCTGTCAAGTGTCTTTCGCCCCATGTTACGACCTTTCTTGCAGTGGTCATTAAGTGAATCACGGCCACTGTTGAGTTAGCGACACAGTCGTTAAGCGAAACTTGCTCATCCCCCCCCTTGACTTTGCTCATCAGAAGGCCGCAAAAAGGGGATCACGGAACCCTGGGGGGAACGCGGCGGCCGTCATAAACACAAAACAATGGCCGAACGTCCAAATTTTGATCACGCAACCACGGTGTGTGTGTGTGTGTGTGTTGTGTGTCGCAAAAGGTCCTAAGTCCCTTTTCCCCAGCGCCGTCGTAAAGAGGGTCACTCAACGAGCCATCGTAAGACGAGGACTTGCCTACCTTTAGACCGGTGGGAAGTTTTTTTTTTTTTCCAAGTTGGAAAACTTTTTAAGCTGGGTGGGATTTCCAGCTCCCGGAATCCCACACCTCGGATTAAACGCACAACGATACACACCCTCTCCTGCAAAACACACACACACACACACAAAAACACACACACAAAAAAACACACACACAAAAAAACACACACACACACACAAACAGCCAGTGCCAAACAGGAAGTCAATTGTGCCCGCCACACCCTCTGTTCGGACGGCGCAAAACTTTGCTCCGAAGCCTTCTCCAACAACAATGTGCCTTTGTGTACTTGTGTGTGTGTGTGTGTTAAATGACACATCTCCCCCCCCCCTTTCCAGGCGCTTCTTCGTGCAAGGAGACCAAGGAAGGACCAGTCACTCCGCATTCCTGGGGTGAGAAGACACGGAAGGGCCTGGACCCCTCCCCAATCAAAGGGGGGGGGAGAACAAAAAATGGAAATCCGTAAACAAGCCATGTTGAATGCAAGCCACAACTTGTCTTGAGTTTCCCCGGCGGCGAACGGAAGCAACAGGCATCCTGGTTTACGTCTCGGGGCTGCTGCAAATCCTCCTTTGCAACCCCCCCAGCCTCAAAACAACGGATAAAGGACGACTGAAGCGCACATTTCCACTGCTTATGAACGGCGTCAAATGTTTGCCCCGCCTTACGTCCTTCCTCGCCCCCTCCCCGTCGTTCAGTGAATCACCACGGCAGTTAACGCGAGTCCCACGGTTGTTCGGTGAAGCCAGTTTCCCCCACTTCCCCTAACCCCGCCGTTGGCTTTGCTCCTCCCACGGTCGCCAAAATTGCCGGATCGCCGGGCCGTCGTAAGTGCGAGTCCGTGGCCGAGCGTCTGAATTTTGATGGTTTTAAAATGGGGGGAGGGGAAGCGGTCTTAAGTCCACCTCCCACCCCCCCATTGGAATCACTCGACGGACGGCTGTAATTTGAGGACTGCATTTTTCGCCAGTTTGAATTTTTTGGTTTGCAAAGAATAATAAATGTTGATTTAATTTGCGTCCAAGGTCAGAGAATGTCCGAGCCGGCCAAACGGAGGAAAAACCGGCGTCCGGCTCAGCCGGGAAGCTTTTCATCGCGATGACCTTTCTCTTCTTCTTCTCCTCAGAGCGGCCGAAGAGGCCGGCCTGAATTGGCAGGAAAGGAACGAAAGAAAGAAAAACAACAGCCAGTGGAGGGGGGGGAAAAAATCCGAGAAGGCAGGAAGGAGGGAAGTAACCTTGAACGAGCTCCAGACGGAAACATTTTCCGGGGAAAACACAGCGATCGATCGGAATAGAGTGGGAAGGGACCTTGGAGGTCATCTAGTCCACTCTCCTACTCGGGCGGGAGATCCTGGATCATTTGACGTGACTAAGCCACAGAATGGAAGGGACCTTGGAGGTCATCTAGTCCAGGTTTGTTATGACAGGCTGTCCTCATTCATCTAATACAATACAATACAATAGCAGAGTTGGAAGGGACCTTGGAGGCCTTCTAGTCCAACCCCCTGCCTAGGCAGGAAACCCTATACCGTTTCAGACAAATGGCTACCCAACATCTTCTTAACGACTTCCAGTGTTGGGGCATTCACAACTTCTGGAGGCAACTTCTGTTCAATGACGGTTTAAAGTTACAACCAGATAGAAAAAAGGGGACTTACAACTATTTTTCACACTTACGACCAAGTGGTCCCACGATCAAAATTCAGACTCTTGACAACTGACTCGTATTTATAACGGTCGCAGAATCCTGGGGTAGCGGGATTCGCACTGCAACCGAATTTAACCATCGCGGCGATTCACTTAAACGTACCTGGGCGAGAAATGTCGTAAAACGAGCCAAAATTCTCTTTTAACGAATGTTTCACTTAGCAACGTAAATTGGGGGCTCAAATTTTTGTCGTTCAGTTGAGCACTCCCTGCCATGCTTATTTTCCTGCCCTTGCTCAATCAATCAATCAATCAATCAGAATAGAGTGGGAAGGGACCTTGGAGGTCTTCTAGTCCAACCCCCTGCTCAACCGGTGGTCCTCAGAAAAATTATTTGCATTTTTATATTGCACTAAAACCTATTTATCTTTCTTTTTTTAAAAAAAAAATCGTATTGGTGGTCTGCGGGATTTAAAATTATGAATTTAGTGGTCCCTGATGTGTGGAAGAAAAGTGACTCTCTACTCTCTTCTTAAAAACACCCAGAGCCACCACAAATTCTGGTGGCAAGCTGTTCTACTGGTTAATTGATCTGGGGTGATAGAATAGCAGAAGAACAAGGGTTGGAAGGGGCCTTGGAGGTCATCTAGCCCAACCCCCGGCTCAGGCAGGAGACCCTGGGCCATTTGACATGAGTATGTCATAGAATAGAAGGGATTTTGGAGGTCATCTAGCCCAACCTCTTTCCCAGGCAGAAGACCCTGGGACATTTGACATGAATATGTCATAGAATGGGAGGGACCTTGGAGGTCATCTAGCCCAACCCCCTGCTCAGGCAGGAGACCCTGGACCAATTCAGATCGATTCCCTGTCCAATCTTTCCTTAAAAGCCTCCAGTGACAAAGCACCTACAACTTTCGCCAACACAACACCACCCTGAAGCAAACCCACAACTTTTGTCGTGGCGAATTTTTAAAGTTTCTAGCTGCTTGCATTTGGAGAAGAATGACAGGCCTATCCCCCTATCGCCCCTGCTCGCCTCCTTTGAAAATGGGTGACAGCTATAAGGTTCGGCTTTGGCACACCGGGATTCAGGGGCCCGATACCCACACCTCTGGAAGGGTCCCCGGATTTGGGGGGAGCAGGCCAGGTGTGCAATTTTCCCAGCCAGGAGTTCTGGGTACAAAAAACGAAATGGGTTTTTGGGAATGCATCTGTTTCCCCGAGATGTGTCCGATTCAGGTGTGTGTGTGTGTGTGTTTGTGTGTGTGTGAGTTTGTGTGTGTGTAATGAACACACACACACACGTTGCAAACTCTTCCCCTCGCCTGAACTTTTAGGCAGTTGTGCACACCTGAGAAACACACACTGAGAAAAATCTTTCGCCAGTGTCCACCTTGCTATTAAAACAGGCCTGGATCTGCAGGGACACCTAGAAGATAAAGGTTCCCCTGTGCTAGCTGTTCCTGACTCTAGGGGGCGCTGCTTATATATACAGAAATAGAGCACAACAATGATGAGAACTATCTTGAATGCATTTGGGTCAATATTAAAGGTTGGGAGGGAAACGACATTGCCCTAGGTCTATATATACTACAGGCCACCCAACCAAGCAGAGGAAGTAGCTGAACTTTTTGCTAGTCAGCTAACTAAGGTATGTAGGAAGTAGTGGGGGATTTTAACTATCCTGACATCAACTGGGAAACAAACTCTGCACCAAGTGGAAGATCCAACAGGTTCCTAACAAACTTAGCAGACAGCTTTGTTTCCCAAAAAGTAGAGAAGGAAACAAGGGGATCAGCCATATTGGACTTAATTCTCACTAACAGAGAGGAAATGATAGAAGGTGTTGAAGCCACAGGAACCCTGGGGGCAAGCGACCATGCAATATTGGAATTCAACATTATGCAAACACAAGTAGTAGAACAAAGTGAAACTAGAGTCTAGAGACTAGAAGCTAGAGTCTAGAATTAGCTAAGAGAGCTAATTTCAATAAAACTTAGAGAGAGCTTGGGAAAAAAATTCCATGGATGAGAATCCTCAAGGGGAAAACAACTCAAGAAGCTTGGGAAATTTTGAAAAACGAGATTACAAAAGCCCAGTCTAGCGCAATACCAATGAAGAAGAAAAATAACAGCTCCCAAAAGAAACCAGCATGGCTGCATAAAGAACTCTCTGACAAATTGAAAGACAAAAAAGATAAGTATAAAAAGTGGAGGGGGGGGGGCATAACTAAGGCAGAATATCAGCAAATAGCCCGAGCCTGTAAAGATGAAGTGAGGCAAGCTAAGGCTCACAATGAAGAAAGGCTTGCCACAAAAATAAAAAATAACAAAAAAAGCTTCTTCCAACATGTTAAAAACAAGAAAAGGGTTAAGGAAACAATTGGTCCATTGCTGGGAGAAAGTGGCAAGAAGGTGACAAGCAACAGAGAGAAAGCAGAGCTATTTAACTCATGTTTTGCATCTGTCTTTACACAAAGGGATAAAACAGTCCAACCTACCAAAAGCAGCACCACAAAAATCAGATTAGGAACACAAATTGAAATAGGGAAGAAAATGGTAAGTGAGCACCTGTCTACCCTAGACGAGTTCAAATCACCAGGACCGGATGGATTACACCCCAGAGTTCTGAAGGAACCAGCAGACGAGATCTCAGAACCACTGAATTATATCTTTCAGAGATCCTGGAGCACCGGGGAACTACCAGAGGACTGGAAAAGAGCTGATGTGGTTCTCATCTTCAAAAAAGGGAAAAAAATAGATCCAGGAAACTACAGACCTATCAGCCTGACATCAATACCAGGAAAGATTCTGGAAAAGATAATCAAGCAACGAATTTGCGAACACCTAGAAGCAAACAAAGTAATAGCCCAAAGCCAACATGGGTTTGTCAAAAACAGATCATGCCAGACTAATCTTATTGCATTCTTTGACAAAGGGACAAAATTAGTGGACCAGAGGAATGCCGTCGATATAGTTTACTTGGACTTCAGTAAGGCTTTTGATAAGGTAGACCATAACCTACTACTAGATAAAGTAGAAGAATGTGGGTTGGACAGCATCACCACCAGATGGATTCGTAACTGGCTGACCAACCGCACTCAACGTGTAGTCCTCAATGGAACTGCATCTACATGGAGGGAAGTATGCAGTGGAGTCCCCCAAGGCTCTGTTTTAGGCCCAGTACTCTTCAACATCTTCATCAATGATTTGGATGAGGGAATAAATGGGGAACTCATCAAATTTGCAGATGACACCAAGCTGGCAGGAATAGCCAACACTCCAGAAGACAGGCTTAAGATACAGAAGGATCTTGACAAACTTCAACATTGGGCACTATCTAATAAAATGAAATTCAATGGTGAAAAGAGTCAGGTTCTACATTTAGGCAAGAAAAACGGAATGCACAGGTACAGTATAGGTGGTACCTTGCTCAGTAGTAGTAACTGTAAGAGGGATCTTGGAGTCCTAGTGGACAACCATTTAAATAGGAGCCAGCCGTGGGCAGCAGCTGCCAAAAAAGCCAACACAGTTCTAGGCTGCATCAACAGAGGGAGAGAATCAAGATCACGTGAAGAGTTAATACCACTTTACAATCCCTTGGTAAAGCCACACTTGGAATACGGCACCCAGTTTTGGTCGCCATGATGTAGAAAAGATGTGGAGACTCTAGAAAGAGTGCAGAGAAGAGCAACAAAGAGGATTAAGGGACTGGAGGCTAAAACATATGAAGAACGGTTGCAGGAACTGGGTATGTCTAGTTTAATAGAAAAAAGGACTAGGGGAGACATGATAGCAGTCTTCCAATATCTCAGGGGTTGCCACAAAGAAGAGGGAGTCAAACTGTTCTCCAAGGCACCTGAGGGCAGAACAAGAAGCAATGGGTGGAAACTAATCAAGGAGAGAAGCAACTTAGAACTGAGGAGGAACTTCCTGACAGTTAGAACAATTAATCAGGGGAACAGAAGTTGCCTCCAGAAGTTGTGAATGCCCCAACCCTGGAAGTCTTTAAGAAGATGTCAGATAGCCATCTGTCTGAAACGGTATAGGGTTTCCTGCCTAGGCAGGGGGTTGGACTAGAAGACCTCCAAGGTCCCTTCCAACTCTGCTATTGCATTGTATTGTATCTCCGTTTCAAAGCCGAAGAGCCAGGGCTGGCCGAAGTCATCTCCGTGGTCATGTGGCCGGCATGACTCGACGCCAAAGACTCACGGAACCTTCCTTCTTTTTCCACTTGCATTTTTGACGTGCTTTCGTGCGGCTAGCTTGGCAGAAGCTGGGACACGTCATGGGAGCTCCCTTCGTTATGTGGCACTAGGGGTTCGAACCGCCGGCCTTTCTGATCGACAAGCTCGGCGTCTGAGCCACCACATCCCGCTACACACCTAGGGAAGTCAAAATTGTCTCCGCCTGCCGCAAGACCCAGCGCCGTAAGACGACACACCCCCATGAATCTAGCGCCTTGACGTACCGAATCCTTACTCCCCTCTACTTTGCCGCAATCTTTGTCCGGTCCCGACGCCTTTGTTTTTAATATCACCAGAGGAAAAAGCCAAGTCTCTGAATCGGTGCGTGACGGCAATTGCACAGGTAACCCTCGACTTATGGCGGTTCATTTAGCGACCGTTTGAAGTTACAACGGCACTGGGGGGAAAAGGTGACTCGCGACCGTTTTTCAGACTTACGACCATCGCGGGCTCCCCTTGGTCAGGGAATCAAAATTCGGACGCTTGGCAACGGACTCGTATTTACGACGGCCGTAGTGTTCCCAGGGCCACGCGATCCGCTTTTGCGACCTTCCGTCGATGGGGAAGCCAGATTCACTTAACAAGCGAGCTAATAAATTAACAGCTAAGATGTGGGTTTCACTTAACAACACACCGTGTTACTAACTGAAAAACCGCAGCGAAATCACTTAACGGTGGCAAGAAAGGTCGTAAAACGAGGCAAAACTCAATGTCTCACTTTAGCAGAGGAAATGTTGGGCTCGGTTGTGGTTATAAGCAATATATTGCCTGAATGGGCAATCCTCCACTTATAATGCTTCGTTTGGTGACCGCTTAAAAGTTACAACGGCGCTGAGAAAAGAGTTACGACCTTCGCAGCATCCCTGCGTTCAAAATCCATGCGCTTGGCAACCGATTCGTCCTTACGACGGTCGCAGTATCCCCTTTTGCGACCTTCTCATAAGTCAAGTCCATGGGGAGGGGGGGGGGAAATCAGAGTCACTTAAAAACTGGGTAGGCTGGCTGAACAGTGACAACGCTTCGCTTAACAACGGTGGGAAAGAAAGGTCGTAAAACGGGGAAGAACTCACTGAACACACGTCTTGCTCAACAATAGGAACCTCGGTTGTGGTCCCAACGTACAACCTGTTCATTTAGGGACCGTGGGAAGCTACGACGGGGATCGGAAAAAGGGACTTTTTAGGAAAAAGGCAGTTTTATGACCTTTGCGCGCTCAGTTGTGCCTTTGTGAGCCTAAGGTTACCTGTACTCACACCTGCCTCCGAGTTACGCAACCCAACACGTTTCTCTGTCCCCGTCCCCCCCCCCAGCCATGTTTAGAGAAAAATGAAAACAGACAAAAAGGGGGAAAAACGACGACTTTAGCATCCGTGACGGCGGCGGCGTGGTCCCCACGTCCCCACACCGAACCCCCCCTCCGGTCCTGCCTTTCCAACGCGCCCCCCCCTCCGGTAACGGGTGTGTGTTTGTGTAAGCACTCTCGCAAATTAACACGGCGACTCCCGGGAGGTGCCGGGGGGGGGGGGAGAGAAGAATAGCAATGAAGAGCAGGAAAGAAAGCAGCAGAAGAAAAGAAAGAAGAAAAGAAAGAGAAAAGAAAAGAAGAAAAGAAAAGAAGAAAAGAGAAAAGAAAAGAGAAAATAAAAGAAGAGAAGAGAAGAAGGAAGTGAGGAAGGAAGAGAAGGGAAGGGATTGATGGATGGATGGATGGATGGATGGAAGGAAGAAAAAAAGAAAAAAGAAGAAAAGAAAAGAGGAGAAGAAAAGAAAGAAGAGAAAAGAGAAGAAAAGAAAGAGAAAAGAGAAGAAAAGAAAAGAAAAAAGAAAAGAAAAGAGAAAAGAAAGAAAAAAGAAAAGAAAGACGAAAAGGGAAAAGAAAAAAGAAAAGCAGAAAAGAAAAGAAAAAAAGAAAGAAGGAAAGAAAGAAAGAAAAAAAAAAGAAGAAAAGAAGAAAAGAAAGAAGAAAGAAGAAAAGGAAGGCAAAAGGTGTTTTTTGGGAAGAGTGGGGAAAAAAATAGACATTTAAGGCGGGTGATGTTGTGTAGTTGCACACCGCAGCTGCCAAAAAAACCAGAGACGCAAAAGGGCCAGGAAATGCAGGGGAAAAGAAGAAGAAAAAAATTAGCCAGAGGAGGTGTGGCTATCGAATTTATTTATTTTTTCCGTCCGCCCCCCCCCCCCCTTCCCTCCGCCATCCCCGCTCTTCCCCTTCCCTCTGTGCGTTTCTCCGGGGAGGAAATTTTGGAGCAACGCAGCAAAATTGGGAAGCAGCCGAAGGGAGTTGCAAAATGCGGAGAAGGAAGGAAGGAAGGAAGGAAGGAAGGAAGGAAGGAAGGAGGAGAAGCGTCGGCCGGTTTTGCAGTGTGAAAACAGCCACTACGGGGGTTACAGCTGGGCAGGGGGGGGGGGATCTACCCCACATGGAGCCATGGTGTGTCGAAAAGCTTGCAAACATGGTTTGCAAAAAAAAAACCACCCCAAACGAAACGCACAAGCCATTTTGGTTTGACCTCCTTGAGGTCCGGCTCAGAGCTGGATGACCAAAGAGGGCAAAAACTGCCCAAGTGGTCAAACGGAGGGGAGGGGGGGTGACAGAGGCCCATGGGGGAGGGTCTTCTCTACCCCCCCCCCCGCCCCGCTGCCACATCCAAGGGGCCTCCTTGGCACGACCCCTGTGGGAGGCCACTGGCACCCTCCGAATTGGCACAGGGCAGGAGGACGGGGTGGGGTGGGGACTCCGGTACCTAGCGGGCACAGCTGGGAAGCCCCCTCCTCGCCCGGGGGTGCCTGGGTGGCTCTCTGTCCTGGTCAGAGGGGAAGCTGGCATGGCAGGGAGGGAGAGCAGCAGTTGTAATAGGCGGGCACAGGAGGCCAGGGCGAAGGCCGTGAGACGGGCATGCGGAGGGGATGCCATGGGGGGCGCAGGGGTCCTGGCACCTGGGATCTTCTGGGGGACGGGGAGGGGGATGGTACTGGACGTTTTTTTTGGGGGAGTTATGATTTTTAGAAGATGACACACACACACACACACACACACACACACACAACAAGGGGAGGATTTAATTTGGGCTTGTTTGGGAGAGGAAAACAGAGGGAGGGAGGGAAGGAGAGAAAAGAAAAGAGAAAGAAAAGGAAGGAAGGGAAGGAGGAAGAAAGATAGGAGGGAGAGAGAAGAGGGAAGGAAAGAAGAAAGGGGGAGGGTGGGAAGGAGGAATGTAGGAAGTAAAGAGGGGAAGGGGAGAGAAGAGAAGGAAAGGAGGGAGGGAGGGAAAGGAGAGGGGAGGGAGGAAAGAAGGGAAAAGGAAGGAAAGAGAGGGAAGGGAAATGGGAAGGGGAAGGGGAAGGAAAGGGAAGGAGGGAAGGAAGGAGGGAGGGAGGAAGGAAGGAAGGAAGGAAGGAAGGAAGGAAGGAAGGAAGGAAGGAAGGAAAGAGAGGGGGAAGGGGAGGGAGGGAGGAGAGAGAAGGATAGTAGGAATGAAAATAGGAAGGAGGAAGGGAAGGGAGGAAAGGAAAGTAGGAAGGAAAAGAGGGAAGCAAAGGAAGGAAGGAAGGAGAGGGAGGGAGGGAAGGAAAGAAGGGAGAGAGAGAGAAAAGGAAAGGAGGAAGGGAAAACAGGAAGGGAAGGAAGGAAGGAAAGGAAGGAAAGAGAGTGAAGGGAAATAGGAAGGGGAAAGAAAGAAGGAAAGGGAAGGAAAGTAGGAAGGAAGGAAGGAAGGAAGGAAGGAAGGAAGGAAGGAAGGAAGGGAGAAAGAGAGGGAGAGGAGGAAGGAAAGAGGGAAAGTAAAGGGAAGTAAGAAAGAAAAGCGAGTGAAGGGGAAAGAAAGAAGGGAATGAAATTAGGAGGGAAAGAGAGAGAAGGAAAATAGGAAGGAAAGAAGGGTGAGTAGACAGGAAGGAAAGAGGAAGGGATGGAAGAAGGAAAGAAAAAAAGAGAAGGAAGAAGAGGGAGGGAAGGAAGTGAGTGAGAGAGAGAAGGAAAGGAGGAAGGAAAGAGGGGAAGGGAAGGGTAGGAAGGAGGGAGGGAGGGAAGGAAATAGAGGGAGGGGGAAAGGAAGAAAGGAGAGGGGGGGGAAGGAGGAAGGAGAGGGAGGAAAGAGAGAAGGAAGGAGGGAAGGGAAAGAGGGGTAAGGAAAGGAAGGAGGGGAGGAAAGAGGGAGAGGGAGGAGAGGGAGGGAATGGAAATAGGAAGGGGAAAGAAAGAAGGGGGAAGAGAGAGAAGGAAGGAGGGAAGGGAAGGGAAGGAAGGAAGTAGGGGAGGAAAGAAGGGGGAGTGGAGAGAAAGGAAAGAGGGAGAAAGGGATGGAAGAAGGAAAAGAGAGAAGGGAGGGAGGGAGGAAAGGGAAATAGGAAGGGGAAAGAAGGGAAGGGGGAAGGAAAGAAAGGAGGGGAGGAAAGAAGGGGGAGTGGAGAGAAAGGAAAGAGGGATGGGGGAAGGAAGGGAAAGAGAGAGAGAAGGGGGGGAGGAGAGAGGGACTCTGGAGGGGTGTCGTGTGTCCCCCCCCCCAATCTTCCCAGACTGACTTCCGGGGGAGAGGAGCAGGCAGCCCCCCCATGCCCCCCCACTCCTCCCCCCCTCCCCCCCGGAGTCCGGAGCCCCCCTCCCATGGGCTGGAGTTGTGGGGGGGGCTGCACAGCTGGGGGGGCTTTTGGGGGGGCTCCCCCTCTCCCTCCGTCCTACCTGGCGGCCTGGGGGCCCTCCGTCCGGGGGCAGCGCAAGATGGAGGCGGCTGGCCCCGCCGGGCATGCTGCTCCCTCCGCCGCCGCCGCCGCCGCCGCCGCTTCTGCCGCTTCTCCTGCTCGGCTGGCCCGGGAGACGCTCCCCCCGCCCCCTCTGACGTCACCCCCTCTCCCCCCCCCAGCCCCCCCTCCACGCACACGGGCACGCGCGGCCCTCGGGCACGGCGGAGGGAGGGAGGGAGGGAGAGGAGGAGGGGGAAAGAGAGGAAGAGGACCAAGAGGAGGAGGGGAGAAGGAAGGCAGGGGGAAGAGGAGGAGGAGGGAAGAGAGGAAGAGGAGAGCACAAAGAGGGAGAGGAGGAAGAAGAGGAGGAGGAGGGAAGAGAGGAAGAGGAGAGCACAAAGAGGGAGAGGAGGAAGAAGAGGAGGAGGAGGAGGGAAGAGAGGAAGAGGAGAGCACAAAGAGGGAGAGGAGGAGGAAGAGGAGGAGGAGGGAAGAGAGGAAGAAGACAGAACAAAGAGGGAGAGGAGGAAGAAGAGGAGGAGGAGGAGGGAAGAGAGGAAGAGGAGAGCACAAAGAGGGAGAGGAGGAGGAAGAGGAGGAGGAGGGAAGAGAGGAAGAAGACAGGACAAAGAGAGAGAGGAGGAAGAGGACAAAGAGGGAGAGGAGGAAGAAGAGGAGGAGGAGGGAAGAGAGGAAGAAGACAGAACAAAGAGGGAGAGGAGGAAGAAGAGGAGGAGGAGGAGGGAAGAGAGGAAGAGGAGAGCACAAAGAGGGAGAGGAGGAAGAAGAGGAGGAGGAGGGAAGAGAGGAAGAAGACAGGACAAAGAGGGAGAGGAGGAAGAAGAGGAGGAGGAGGAGGGAAGAGAGGAAGAGGAGAGCACAAAGAGGGAGAGGAGGAGGAAGAGGAGGAGGAGGGAAGAGAGGAAGAAGACAGGACAAAGAGGGAGAGGAGGAAGAAGAGGAGGAGGAGGAGGGAAGAGAGGAAGAGGAGAGCACAAAGAGGGAGAGGAGGAGGAAGAGGAGGAGGAGGGAAGAGAGGAAGAAGACAGAACAAAGAGGGAGAGGAGGAAGAAGAGGAGGAGGAGGAGGGAAGAGAGGAAGAGGAGAGCACAAAGAGGGAGAGGAGGAGGAAGAGGAGGAGGAGGGAAGAGAGGAAGAAGACAGGACAAAGAGAGAGAGGAGGAAGAGGACAAAGAGGGAGAGGAGGAGGAAGAGGAGGAGGAGGGAAGAGAGGAAGAAGACAGAACAAAGAGGGAGAGGAGGAAGAAGAGGAGGAGGAGGAGGGAAGAGAGGAAGAGGAGAGCACAAAGAGGGAGAGGAGGAAGAAGAGGAGGAGGAGGGAAGAGAGGAAGAAGACAGGACAAAGAGGGAGAGGAGGAAGAAGAGGAGGAGGAGGAGGGAAGAGAGGAAGAGGAGAGCACAAAGAGGGAGAGGAGGAGGAAGAGGAGGAGGAGGGAAGAGAGGAAGAAGACAGGACAAAGAGGGAGAGGAGGAAGAAGAGGAGGAGGAGGAGGGAAGAGAGGAAGAGGAGAGCACAAAGAGGGAGAGGAGGAGGAAGAGGAGGAGGAGGGAAGAGAGGAAGAAGACAGGACAAAGAGGGAGAGGAGGAAGAGGACAAAGAGGGAGAGGAGGAGGGGGGAAGACAGGAGACGGAGAGGAAAAAGAGAAAGGAGGAGGAAGAGGAGTGGGGAAGAGAGAAAGAGGACAAAGGAGGAGGAGAAGGGTGGAGTGGAGAAGGAGGAAGAGCAGGAGGACAAGAGGAGGGGGAAGGAGAAAAGGAGGGGGAAGAGGAAGTGGAGGAAGTGGAAGGAGGAAGAGGGAAGAAGAGTGGGAGGAAGAGGAGAAGGGGAAGAAAGGAAGAGGAGGGGGAAAAGGAAAGAAGAGGAGAGAGGAAAGAAGCAGAGACAGCCCTGGCATAAAAAAGCGTGCCCTGCTGATGCCAGCTGCCCAGGAGGGAAAAAGGAGGGGGGGTCAGCTTCCAACAGGGATGGGGGCAAGGGACGTCCCCCCACCCACTCCTGCAATGATCAGGCACACGCGTACACACCGAGACACACGCAAACACCCGAACCGAAGTGGCTGGTCGGGGTCTTGCCCAGTGTGGGTCTGCCCAGAGAGCCTTCTGCCATGGGATGCCACCCCCTGCCCGCATGGACCACACCAGGGGAGGGGGATCCACGCTGGCTGTCCCGGGGGCGATTTAGCTCAGCCATGTCAGGGCCTGAGTGTTATGCCAGGGGGCATCACCCCCTGTGCCCCTTTTCTGCCAGCTGCCGAAAGCCACCCTGGAGAAGGGGGAGGGCAAATCCCGAGGGTCTCCGACTAGCTGGCTGTGGGGGGGTCAGGTGGGGACCCCCGCCCAGCAGCTAAGGAAAGAGAAATGACAAGTGAAGACAACCTGTGGAACGGCTTGCCACCAGACGTGGTGGGGACTCCAACGCGGGAGGTTTTTGAAGAAGAGCCTCCTGCTTGAGCAGGGGGTTGGACTAGAAGACCTCCGAGCTCCCTTCCAGATCCTTATCATTCTGTTTGGAGGGTCTGAGGTCACAGGAATCCACAATGACCTCACAATGCTTCCGAGGCCCAGGGAGCCCGGCCAGTGTGCGGTTGAAGTGTTTGTCCCCCGTTTGGTGGTCCAGGAGGGGCTGCTGGGTCAAGGTGAGAGATGGGTGTGTCTCCCCCTCCCCCGTGGTAGGGGGTCTTCCCCCCCCCTTCTCCCCATGCCCTTTGCTCTCTCCTGCTGGCCTCCCACACAGCGCCTTCCTGCAGATGGAGAAACAGCAAACAGTAAACGAGTTGGAAGGGACCTTGGAGGTCATCTAGTCCAACCCCCCTTGCTCACGCAGGAGACCTGTACTAGGGATTCGAACTGCCCGAACTGTCGACCTTTCTGATCGACAACCTGCGTGCCTTCCTCCTGTGTAAAAATCTGAATTAATGCGTTTTGTTTTTTAAAAAACCACACTTCCAAAGCCAGGCCGAGATACACAACGAATGTTGGTTTATCGAACTCTTTTAATAGAAAAAAAAATGGGGCACGGGATATTGCGCAAGAAGCAGCAGCTTGGAAAGCGGGTTGGACTAGATGACCTACGAGGTCCCTTCTGACTTTGATTCTGAGGGATTTGAAGACGGGAGTGATAGGATGGAAAGTGACACCCATGTCAGATTGTATTGGATCCTAGCTGGGTGCGGCCTTGGTTAGCTGGTGACCTTCGCGCTGCGCCAGGAACCCTGGTTTGGCTTTGAAAAAGAACGCCAAGTTTCTAGTCCTCAGAATAAATCCCTAAGGGAAACCAATTTTTCCTCCCATAGAACTTAGAACAGCACAGACTGACAAGAAAAATGTCATTGACTAGAAAATGTAATTGATTAGAAAAATGTCATTGACTAGAAAATGTAATTGATTAGAAAAATGTACCGTAATTGACTAGAAAATGTAATTGATTACAAAAATGTCATTGACTAGGAAATATAATCAATTAGAAATGTCATTGACTAGAAAATATAATTGATTAGAAATGTCATTGACTAGGAAAATGTCATTGACTAGAAACATGTCATTGACTAGAAAAATGTCATTAACTAGAAAATGTAATTGATTAGAAATGTCATTGACTAGACAATGTAATTGATTAGAAATGTCATTGACTAGAAACAAAAATGTCATTGACAGCTGTTTTGCAGGTCTACAGGTAGTCCTCATAACCGGACCCGACCCCCCAATTTTCACTATTAAGCTAGACACCCCTTAAGTGCCCCAGTTGATGAAATTTTTGCCACGGTTGTTAAGCGAATCGCCATACTTGTTAAGTCAATCGCGGGGTTGTTCCTTTGAATCCAACTTCCCCATTGTCTTTGCTGGTCAGAAAAAGGTCGCAAAAGGTGATATCATGTGACGAGGGGACACTGCAACCGATTCAGTTGCCGGGCACCCAAATTTTGATCCGGCAGCGATCATCGTAAGTGTGAAAAGTCAAGATGGCAACGCCACACCAGACAAGAATAGCTTCCATTGCACCATCCCTAGTGGCTTATTTGACCAATCCCTCCCCATTGCCTCTTCAGAATAAGCGTTGGAAGGGACCTCGGAGGTCTTCTAGTCCAGCCCTTGCCCAAACCAAAGACCGTGTACCGCTTCCGACAATTGTGTACAATCTTTTCCTGCAGGTCGGTTTTCTGTTCTGGAAGGGCCCCGGGTCCCATCGCTCCCCAGAGATGCCCCCCATGGCCTCGGACCCCGGACCCTCCGCGAAGGCCGCCTGGACGGTGTCCGATCTCTTGCGCTTCTCCCCGCCGCCGTGCTCTCCGACCCCGCCTCCTCGCCGCCCCGCTTGGCACCGCTACCGCCTCTCAGAGAGCATGAAAGGGCTGCTGGTGGCCCTGTTGGGAGGCGGCGTGCCCGCCGGCTTTGTGGCACCCTTCACCCGCATCGTCAACGAGGCCTCAGGGATGCCGTCCCTGGAAATCTTGTTCTTCCGCTGTTGCCTCCACCTGCTCTTCGCTGGCTACCTGCGCTTCCGGAAAGTGCCGTGCTTCGGGCCGCCAGAGGTCCGCCAGCGTACCTTGCTCCACGCGGTGGTCAACGTCATCTCCATCGGCTGCGCTTACAGCTCCTTCATGATGGTGCCCAGCGGCAACGCCGCCACCGTGCGCAAGGGCTCCTCCACCATCTCCTCCGTCCTGCTGGCCTTCTGTATCGAGAACACCCGGCTGACCGGCTACGACTGGTTCGGGCTGGTGGGCAGCACGCTGGGCTTGCTCATCATGGTAGTGCCAGACCTGTTGAGCTTGGACAAAAGCACCCAGATCTACGACACCTTCGGCTACGTCTTGGCCTGCTCGGGAGGTGTGGCCTTGGCCTTGGGGCTGGTCATTTTCCGGACGCTGGACTTCCCGGCTAAGCTGATGACCGTGGCGTTCCTCTTCGGCGTGGTGGGGAGCCTGGTCTGCTGCCCGATGATGTCCCTGCTGCAGGATCCAGTCATGACCCTGGACCTCTACACCTGGCTCTACGTGGTCTCCATCTGCATCCTGGCCTTGTTCTCCTTCCTGTGCGCCAGCTACGCCGTGACCAAGGCCCACCCGGCGCTGGTGTGCGCCGTCCTGCACTCCGAAGTGGTGGTCACCCTGGCGGTCCAGTACTACGTCCTGCGGGAGGCCGTCACCCCCTTCGACATCATGGGGGCCGGGGTCATCTTGGGCAGCATCGCCATCATCACTGCCCAAAACATCAGCTGCCATCCGGCCGACGAAGAGGAGGGACCCATCGCACAGCAGAGAGGGGCCAAGTATGCCAAGGAGCCCATGGGACGGAGCGGGCACCGTGGTTCAGCGGGGGGAGATCCAGTAGATTAACGAGCCAGTTGGTCAAAGTGGGCACCAACTGTACCGCAGAAGGATCCAGTCGATTAAAGAGGCAGATTATACTGCAGAGAGGGATCCAGTAGATTAAGGAGGCAATTGGTCAAAGCGGGCACCAACCAAGATGGGGAGGCCCGGAAGAAGAGCGGCAGAGGCCCCGTGGCCGCCAGGGGGTCCCGTCCCACGGAACAGTGCACGACTCGTGGCACCGGAGAATCCCAAAAATCTTCGCTGCGCCACAAAGCCACCATCTGCCAAGGTGTCCCTGGTGTACAGCGCTGCCCAGGCCAGGCCGCCGGACATCTGGACGGGCACGGTTACTCTGTAACCCGCTGACCTTTGGGGTGGACACAGGAGCATTGATGTTTTCGGCCCATGCCGGGAAGCCGAATTCCCGTGGAATTTACGAGATGAGCACTTGTGCTTCCGTTTTGCCTTTGCAACGGGTCTGTTGAGGAAGGGGATGCGGGGGCTTTGAGTGGCGGGAGGGGGGGGGTGTCCCTCAGCCTCCATCTGGTTCCTCGATTTCCCAAAACGATTTTGACGGAGTGGTTTGGGCCCCAGATCCTGCCTCCGGGCCAGGTTTTTCAAGCGGGCAGACCTTTTAAGATGGGCAGACTTAAACTCCCAGAATTCCACGCCGGCTGGGGAATTCTGGGAGTTGGAGTCCACTCGTCTTAAAGGGGCCAAGATTTGAGAAACGCTGTTCCCGAACAGATGCCGGAATGAGCAAGAACCTTGTAGGTTGAGCTCCCCCCTCCCCCCCAAATCCAAACGAAATTAAATTTGAGAAACAGTGGAGAATTTGAGATTGTTTCTGTACATGCAACTAAAAATGCTTTGGTTAATGCATTATTATTATTATTATTATTATTATTATTAGTAGTAGTAGTAGTAGTAGTAGTAGTAGTAGTAGTAGTAGTAATAGTTAATCTTTGGTGAGATTCACAGCCTTTGGGGCTGGTTGGTAACCTAACAGCTCGAGTCCTAACCAAGGACCCAGGAACTCTTAAGGTAACGTCGGAGGATATAAGTTGTTCCAAGTAGGGTGGTTTTTTTTGTAGAGTCAGAATGTTCAAGTCAGGTAAATTTAGAATTTCCAAATATCGAGGTAACCCTTTAGTACCTGCAAGGGCTCCAATTACAATTGGGACAACACACAATTTCTTTTTCCACAGTCGCTCAACCGCAATTTGCAAGTCCCGGTATTTTGTGATTTTTTTCTTGCTGTTTATCTTCACTTCGTGCATCTCCAGGTATTGCAATGTCAATGAACCAAACTTTTTTCTTTTCAACTATTGTTATGTCAGGTGTGTTGTGGGCCAAGTTCCTGTCAGTCTGGATTCCGAAGTCCCACAAGATCTTGACTTTCTCATTCTCTAAAACCTTCTCAACCTGATGGTCCCAGTGGTTTTTGCTGTGCTCAAATCCAAACTTTTGGCACAATTCCCAGTGAATGATCTTAGCAACGCGGTCATGGCGTTGTAGGTAGTCAGTTTGTGAAATTTTGCTGCACCCGCTGATCAAGTGGTCGACTGTCTCATCTCAAGAGGCGACATTTGCTGTTGGTGGGAACATGTTGAATTTTTGCCTTCATGCAGTTTGTGGCTGAGGCTTGTTCTTGAGCTGCCAAAATAAAGCCTTCTGTTTCTTTTTTCAGTACTCCTGATCTTAACCAGTTCCAAGTTAGTTTTTGGTCAGCTTTGCCTTCAATACTTTTCAAGTATTGGCCATGCGTAGCTTTGCTTTCCCAATTTTCAGCTCGCTTCTCCATTACTTCTTTCTTATATTCAGCTTTTAACTTAGTTGTCTTCAAAATTCCTCCTTTATTTACTTCCTTAATCATTGGTTCTTCACTTTTCTCGATGTAATCATTCAAGCTGTGTCTTTCGTCTTCCACAGTCTGCTTTACTTGTAGGAGTCCTCGACCACCCTCTGCTCTTGGTAGATACAATCGGTCAACATCACTTTTAGGGTGCAAAGCATGATTCATTGTCATAAGCTTCCTTGTTTTTCTGTCCAAATTGTCCAACTCCATCTGGGTCCAGTCAATTATTCCTGCAGAGTATTGAATTACAGGTATAGCCCAAGTATTTATGGCTTTTATGATGTTTCATCCACTCAGTTTGGACTTTAATATCTTGCGAATTCGTCAAATATTGTTGTTGTTGTTGTTGTTGTTGTTGTTGTTATTCATGAAACACTGGAGTGCATATGCTCTCAGTCTACATAAAGAAAAAAAATAAAATCATCAAGAATCATAAGATACGACACTTAGTGACAGTCGAGGTGACTAACCAGCTACCGAATCGTACTAGTAAACAAATAAAACAATATAAATTGTAAAGATACAAGCAACATGGTTATAGCCCTAAGTGAGAAGAGATAGATACTAGCAAGTCAGAGAAAAATAATAATAATAATAATAATACAGTCTTAGTAAATTATTTGACGGTTGCGGGAATTAGTTATTTAGCAGAGGGATGGCGTTCGGGGGGGAAAAATATCCTTGTGTCTAGTTGTCTAGTTGTGCAGTGCCCCATAGCATCATTTTGAGGGTAGGGGTTGAAACAATTGATGCCCAGGATGCCAGGGGCCTGTCAATATTTTCACGGCCCTATTTTTGACTCCTGAAGTGCACAGGCAGTAACGTTTTTTTTCCCCTGCCAATCTAACTCTCCATTGAAGTCTGTGTCTGTCTTGTTGGGTTGCAGACCCAAATCAGAAAGAACAATTTAAAGCACAAAGCAGCGTTTTCTCATCGCAATCGGTGCCTTTTTTGTTTTTTTCCTCAGATCAGGCGAAGGAATCCGATCACATCACGGGTTTTATATATATATATATATATATTTTCCCTTTCTGAATTTCCCAATTCCTGGCAGGTCGGTTGTTTCCTTTCCAAGGCCGTCCTCCTTCTCTCCGGCCGGCAAAATCGACCGCAGAGGGCTGGTTATTTTTCTAAATTCCAGAGTGGTGAGTCAGTGGCCCAGCCGAGATTTCTCAGAACAACAGGAGGCAAAAGTTTTCCAGCAAGCCTTCCATTCTCCCTCCCTCCCTCCCCCCCCCTTTTCCTTTCCCCAAAGTCTCTTATTCCAGAGGGGTCTCTCTCCTTCATGAGGACCAGAAACTTGGCCCGTTGGCATGCCTGGAAGGAACCTGCCCTTGGTCCCCATCGTGCCGGAAGCAAATTTGGAAAATGGAATATTAGGAGACAGATTTCAATAGGAGAGGGGGGGAGAAGGGGGGGAGAAGGGGAAGAGGCCTGGCTCCCCCCCCCCCCCCCCGCAGCAGCTCGTTAACATGCAAATGTAATCAGGCTGGAGATCTCGGCCACAGCCAGATGGCGTTGCTATTGAGATTTCCAAATGGGAAGGCAGAACCTGCTGTGCAGGGGGAGATGGGTGCGGGTGTGTGTCCCTGATTACCCTTTGGGGCACGTCCCAAAGGACCCCCCTCCCTCCAGAAGTTGTGAATGTGCCAATACTGGAAGTTTTCAAGAAGAGTTTGGACAACTGTTCCGTCTCGAATAGTGTAGGGTCTCCTGCCTGAGCAGGGGGTTGGACTAGAAGACCTCCAAGGTCCCTTCCATCTGTTCTATTCTATGCTGTGCTATTCTCTATTCCATTTTGTATTCTATTCTATTTTCTCTTCTATCATCTCTTCTATTTTTATTCTATTTTCTATTCTATGCTATGCTATTCTCTATTCCATTCTCTATTCCATTTTCTATTCTATTCTATCAACTATTCTATTCTGAGTTCTATTTTTATTCTATTTTCTATTCTATTCTCTGTTTTCTTCTTCTATTTTTTCTTCTACTCTATTTCCTATTCTCTTCTCTATTCTCTTCTATTTTCTCTTCTGTTCTATATATCTCTCTGCTCATCTTTCTATCCTATTCTATTCCGTATTCTATATAGTCTATGTTCTAGAGCGGAGGTGGACTCTTGCAACGCAGGAAGAGATTCCGAATGGTTTTTGTGTTGTTGTTTTTTAAAGAGAGGAGAGGGGAGACTGTAAGAAGCCAAGCGTCTTGCACCGAGTTCCAATCCGGCGGAATTCTGAACCTGGAATTGGGGAACTTCCTAGCAGTGAGGGCAATCAATCAGGGGAATGAGTGCTTGCCACGAGAGAAGTCGTGGGTGCTTAAAACACTGGACAGTCACTGGTCTCAAATTGTACTATATAGGGCCTCCTGCTTGAGCAGGGGGTTTGGGGTTGGACTAGATGACCTCGGGAGGTCCCTTCCAGCTGTACTCTGACGGATCCCAGCCTGACGCTTGCAATCGGGGCCGCTGATCATGTCCCCCGCCTCGGAGATGGCCGCCTGCCTCGCTGAGCCGAGGCCCCGCAGCCATTTGCAGCGAGGAAGGACCGAGCTTAGCTGGCTGGCAGGCATCCCAGGCTGGGTGGGGATGGCCGCGGGCGAACAAGCAAGCAAAGCCGGGCAGGTCCCGCGCGCCGCTCGCGCCCTCTAGTGGAGACCCAAAGCAGCGGCCGAAGAATGGTCCACCACGTGACCAGCCCAGCCTTCTGCTCTCTTCTTGCTTTCTTTTAACACGCGTCTTCTTGGCACCATCCTCACGCTCTGCAAACACGCAGGCTCCAGCTCCCAGAGGCCTTTTTTCTTTTCTTTTTTTGAGATCAAACCTGGCTGGTTTGCTTTGGCTTCTTTCCTTGCCTTGGCTGCCTTTTCATTTTGTGCCACTTCCGGCCTTTGGTTGATATATTTTGTATTTTCTTACGTTTCCTGGCCACTTCCTGGATTAGTCTCTGCAATTTTGGGGTTGGCTGGTTTAATGAAAAGAAGGACGAGGGGGGAGCACGGTAGCAGTCTTCCAATATGAGGGGCTGCCCCAAAGAAGAGAGGGGGGGGTTTCCACCCATTCTCCAAAGCAGCGGAAGGCAGGACAACAGAATTGGAATGACAAAGAGTTGGAAGGGACCTTGTAGGTCATCTAGCCCAACCCCGCGCAACGGGTGGAAACTGACCAAGGAGAGGAGCAACCTGGAATTCAGGAGGAATTTCCCAACAGGGAGGACCATTCACCAGTGGAACTGCTTGCCACCAGAAGTTATGGGTGCTCCATCACGAGTGGTTTTGAAGAAGAGACTGGACAACCAGTTGTGTGGAATGGCGTAATGTCTCCTGCTTGAGCAGGGGGCTGGACTACATCATCTCCATCTCTTCCAGCTCTATTCTGATTATATTACCTATTTATCTCAAATGGTCTAGGCCAGGATCTCCTGCCTGGGAAGGGGGTTGGACTAGATGACCTCCAAGGTCCCCTGCATTCTATGACATATTCACGTCAAATGGTGCAGGGTCTCCTGCCTGGGAAGGGGGTTGGACTAGATGACCTCCAGGGTCCCTTCCCTTCCATGACATTCATGTCAAATGGTGCAGGGTCTCCTGCCTGAGCTGGGGGTTGGACTAGATGACCTCCAGGGTCCCTTGCATTCTACGACATATTTATGGACAATTAACCTGTAGAACCGCTTGCCACCAGACGTTGTGGGTCACTGGAGGTTTTTAAGAAGAGACTGGGCAGCCATTGGACTGAGGTGTAATAGGGCAGGGATGGCAAACGGTGTAGAGACCGAATGCCCAAACTGCAACCCAAAACCCACGTAGTTATTGCCAAGTGCCAACACGGCAATTGAACCTGAACACTGAGGTTTTGCTTTAGGAAAAAAACAACTCCTCGTACACTGGCATCTTTAACAGAGGTTTCAAGGATACCAATAACTTTTACAATTCCAGGCCCAACTCAACCCTCGTTTTATTTAATCATGTTTTTACATCTGTGGATTGTTCATCTCCCTCCAAGAGGGAGTCTTGCTGAGGGCAGCTCCCTTCCCCAAATACATTTGGGCAACTTTTGAGGATTTGAACCCCCAAATCCAACACACAGTTCGCCTTGCAGAGAGAGTCATGGATAATAACTGAAGTCCTCCATCCTTCCTTTTTCTCGGCGAGTAAATGATGATTCTTATGTATGTTGATATTTTGACCCAAATGCTTAGTTTGTACACAACCTACCCCAAATCCTATTGGGCCTTAGTATGTGTCATATGATCTTAGTATGTGAGGTTCGTGCCACATAGGTCAGTTTGCATAATTCGATTTGCTCAAAACAGTCCATTTGTTTTTTGTAAAAGGTTTTTTTATTTTTTTAGTCTTATACACACGCTTACAAGTATACGTTCTCATCGTTGCTATTTATATCACATTTTAACATTTTCAAGCATTCGTTTTTCCATATAAAAAATTTAAAATATATGATCACCCCAAAATGGTCACGTTTGTTGACTTTGCCAAGCTAAAAAAAACAAAAACACCTTTGTGACGTAAGAGTGCTGTATAGAAGAGGCTTGTAGTTGTATGTATTTACCAATTAAATCAAGATTCAGGGGGTGACTTTACTACAGTCAGATAAGATAAGGGTTTCCTTTTAAGCAGGAGGTTGGACTAGAAGACCTCCAAGGTCCCTTCCGACTCTAATGTTGTATTTCCTTGGCCAAGTGACTGGCTTTTGTTAGTGACTGGGCCAGGGTCCTTCGAACTCGCCTCTCACAGTTTCCAGCCTCCCTACAGCAATCTGGCCGTAATTTATAGCGCAAGGTACAGTTTTGTCCGGCTTTGCAGCAACAATTGAATAACCTGCTCAAAATGATAAAAAAAAGGTAAGGTAAGAGAAAAGGGACTCTCCGGGCATAGGTAGTCCTCGACTTACAGCCATTCGTTTAGTGACCAGTTATCATGGCACCAGGGAAAAAAAAGGTGATTTGTGTCAGGTCCTCGCGTTTACGGCCGTTGCGGCATTTCCTGCGATCAAAATTTGGGCAATTGGTACCCAATCCCAACATCCTGGGGATTGCCTTTTGCAACCTTCCCAGCTGGTGAAGTCGGGAATTCTGATTCGCTTAGTGACTCCTTGAATCACTTAGCAACTGCAGTGATTCACAACCCTAAGAGGTTGTAAAATTGGGTGCGACTCACTGAACAACCTGGTTTAGCCACAGAAATTCTGGCTCCCCGTTGCGGTCGTAAGGATGAGGACCCTGTAGTTAATCAATCAATCAATCAATCAATCAATCAATCTATCAATCTATCTATCATCTGTCTATCATCTATCTATCTATCTATCTATCTATCTATCTATCATCTATCTATCTATCTATCATCTATCTATCATCTATATTACTCTTTATTTTGCTTTTCTCCCACTAAGTGTCTTTTTAAGACTCAAAAACTTGTAACAAAAATATTGTTTTAATAAGATTTTCCCCCTCACACTTATGGCCTGGTCTAGTTAAACTATTAACTGCCTTCAAGAGCCATTGGAACGTGATATATGAAGGAAATATTCTATTATTGTCTAAAGCAGGAGTGTCCAACCGTAGCCATTTTAAGACTTGTGGACTTCAACACCCAGAATTCCCCAACCAGCCTGGGGAATCCTGGGAGCTGAAGTCTGTATACTTAAGGCTGCCAATGTTGGACACCCCCCTAGTCAAAATCAGTGTTTTTCAGACTTAAGCCACTTTTAAGATGGGTGGACTCCAATTCCCAGAATGCCTCAATAAAGATGGAATCGAGGCTACGTGGCTATTCTACACAAACCTCATTGAGAATTAAGATGGTTAACAGCTTCCCTAGGAATGGATGGTGGGCTGGTGACACCAAGAAATATTTATGGCATTTTAAAATGGCGTTTGGATCCCGCCGTCTGAAAAAGTGGCTTTTACACCCTTTGGGATCCTAGTTATTTGAAATGTGAGCAAAAATGCCCTTAATTCGGATTCTTCTTTGCAATTTCATGGCTGCATCTGTGTAGCCCTATATCGCCACTGCCTGCCTGCCAGATGTTAAAACATCATCTGGAATTCCTGTGACTTCTGAACTAGGTTTAATCCTAGCTAACAGATTCTGCCTTTCTGCTGAGGTGGATAGAAAGTCAGAAATAAACAGGGTTGGCTGAGAAAGGAGAATATCTGTAGCTCAGGGCTGAAATGAGGGCTCCTTGGTGCTCTTTGTGGTTTTTCTTGCAGACGTTTCATGACCCAACTAGGTAACATCATTTAGTGGCCGTTCAAAGTGACAATGGCACAGAAAAATGTGACTTATGACTGTTTTTCATAGTTGTTTTTTTTAAACTGTTTAATAAAAATTATGTTAAAAAGCAACAACAAACCTGTGACTAATTTATCAACTGCGGTCATTCACTTCACAACTGCGGCAAGGAAGGTCATAAAATGGGGCAAAACTCACTCAACAAATGACGTTTTGGCCTCAATTGTGGTGATAAGTCGAGGACTACCTGTATTTAAGTAGAGAAATTAAAGGGTCAGGAAATTATTAAAATTGAATAATAGCATAGTGAAGGTGTTAATAACATATCCCACTTCCCCCTCCCACATGCCCTTAAGATTTTAACATTGTTTCCAATTTATGTTTTAATGTACATGTATAGATACATTAAGCCACCCGGAGTTACCCTGTAGTAAGATGGGCAGCCAATAAATGTTATTAATAAATATGAATAAATGTTATTAATAAATATTAATAAATATTATCAATAACTATTAATGAATATTATTAATAAATATTAATAAATGTTCTTACTAAATATTAATAAATGTTATTAATAAATATATGCCACTTATCTAACCATAGGCCTATTCTAAGCAGCTCTCAACCATAAAAACAAAATAAAAAGGAAGTTTAAAACAAAAGTAAAATAATAGAATAAAGCAAGGAAAAAGAAAACAGATGGATATGTCTAGTTTAAAAAATGGTTATTGAGAGAGACAGACAGACAGACACCCAGATCTCCTGGCAACTTATTTTCTCCCCCTTTCCAGGTTTTGCTTTTTTAATAAATGTATTTATTGAGGTTCCAATCCTCTTAAAATACACATTAAAAAAAAAAAGACAATAGGGAAAGAAAGAGGAAGAAGCGATCGAGGAGGAAAGAAGAGAAAAAAACACCCCGAGCGTTGACTTCCCACTTTTTTCAGTGCTGTAAAATACAAAATATTATTTTTATTATTATTATTAATACATTTTATTCATAGACACTTTTATGAAAAACAGTGCATTGTCAGAATTTACAAATAAAAAAGACCCCAAAAAGTGGTGTTAAACATTGACATACAAACTAATAACAGCAATAATAATAGATATAGTAACAATAGTAATAATATACCCCAAAAGCTTTTAGCTAGGTTTCTTCTTGCAATTAAAGTATTGTAATTATTTACCTTATTTTCAGTGTTAACCTTTACGATCTTAGTTTTCTCTCATTCCTACCCCTTCCTTCCCATCCATTCGTAGAATTTATTCCACGTCCGTATAATATTCTGCATCTTCTTGATCTTTAATCTTAAAATATTATTATGAATTTCCCCCTTTTCCCCCTCCCCCCATCGTTATTAGGATTTTAATCCTGTAAAGGAGACAAATGAAAATAAAGATCACCCAGAAAGGGGGGGGGGAGGGGGGGAGCGTTGGATTTTATTTTTTCCTCAGGGGAACAAAATACAAAAATAAAATATGTACTTTTTCCCCCCTTTTCTCCTCAACCAGATTTTATTGTGTTGGGGTTTAAAAAGGGCCTAAAAAGCAGCCCCATAGGAACTCTTTAGAATGGGGGGTACCCCCTTTTTTTGGGCCTAGGAAGGGGGCAAGGCCCCCCTCAATCTGGCACTCCAGGCCAGAAAGCCCATCTCTGCCCCCCCTTTCAATCTCCCCCTCCCCACACATTGAGCCCCCCCCAAACTGCCCAACACTTTATTATCACCCCCCCCCTAAATTTCTCTATTCCCTCCAAATTTGTTTTCTCTCACACCTCATGCCCTCAGGAGCCCCATAAGTCCTTTCTCCTCCCCCCCAAACCCCACATTTGAGGGCTCCCCATTATTTACGTCCTCCCTGCCCCCCCCAAATCCCCTCTCCTTAGGCTTTCCTCAGACAGCACCCCTTAATCTTCAGTTTTTCCTCCCTTTCCTATCAGAAGCCCACCCCACTCCACAGCAGCAACGCCCTGACCCCCAAGTCGCCCCTTCGCCAATAAACCGTTCCCTCACAACTCCACATCCATGTTCTCTTCGCCCGTTCCGGCCGCTTTCTTCTCGTTAATTCCGCTGAATTGTAGCCCTCCGTACCCCCGGAGAGGTTCTCAAGAGCCTTTCCGCCAAGGCCCGAGTCAGTTGTGGAAGTAGGCCCCGAAGCAGCGCGCTTTCCTAAAGCGGAGCGGCCGACCGAGCGCGCGCCGCTCCCGGCCGAGAGAATCACGCGAGCGCGAGGCCTTGTAGGCCGCTGGCCGGAGCGTTCCATCCGGCTCGGCTTCGCGCTCGACAAAAGCTGGCTCTGTGAGGCACCCGACTCTCCACCCTCGGGGCCCCTTCGGCCATTTTCGGAAAGGTTCGGCTTGTGGCCACGCCCCCTCCCCCCTTAAGGAGCGGCTTTGTTTTCCCCGCCTTTCGCAGCTCATGAATAGTCAATGAGGCCCGTCGAAAATCTTCGGGAAAGGAGCCTGCTTCCGTAAGGACTGTACCATAAGCAAAAGAGGGGGGAACAGAATAATTAAGGAAAATTGTATATTAATCTAATTCGAGAGCCGGTCCTCATGAGAAGGCTTGGCTTGTAGAATAAGTATTCCTTCCTGAAATAACTTGCTTGCAAAAAAAAACCTGCTTCCATTGCATTGCTAACGAAGAGTTTGTTTGTAAAAACTCAGCTAATTCTAGCAAGCATGCCAATAACATTTTATCCGCGCTTTTCCGTAACCTAATTACCGAGTTCAACAGGCGTTTGCAAAAAAAATAATTAAAAAGCACGACGGAGCTGAAAGTGAGCGCAAACCGAAAACTGGATCGCCCCCCCAACGAAGCCTAAATAATATTTATATCATTTACTTACTGCACACTTCCTCACCGTCCACCCCCCATGATTTGGTTTGATCTTTCCTCCTTCTCCGGCGCCGCCTCTTGTTCTTGTTTTCCCTCGGGCCCTAGCCACGCCCCCTCCCGTTCGGAGACGACGCAGCCGCAGCCCCGCCCCTTTCGGCGTCATCGCCCTTGCCGTCGTACTCCTGTAGCCCCGTGCCCGGGGAGCGAGGCTATATAAAGGCGGCGACGGAGCTGCTTCGTTCAGTCGCGCCGGAGAGCGCGGAGGGAGAGGACAGGAGGGGGGGAAGAAGCGGCCGGACGTGGTCGCGTGTCGGGGGACTCTCCTGTCGGCGAGCCTATCCTCTTTCCCGACGGCGTTGCGAGACGCCGGACGCTTTCCCGGGAGAAGAGTTCGGGCCGGCGGCGTTAAAAAAAACCGGAGAGTTGGGGGAAGGGCCGGCGGCTGCTGTGGCTTCTTCCGGGCTGGTGACGGACTAAGGCGGAGGCAGAGCAGCGTCACGTGACTCCGGGGAAAAGGAAGGGAGGGAAAAAAAAGGCGGCGGCGGACGGGAGGAAAAAAAAAAGAAAGAAAAAGAGGGGCCGCCAAGATGCACGGGGGCGCGCCCTCCGGGGACAGTGCGTGCCCGCTGCGCACCATCAAGCGCGTGCAATTCGGCATCCTCAGCCCGGATGAGATGGTGGGTGGCCCAACGTTTGGGGTGGGAGGTTGGCTGGTTCCCCCCCCCCAAAAAAAGTTTGCTTTTCCATCGGAATTTGGGGGTGGGTCTTGGGCTACTTAGGGTGGTTTCTATGACCCCCCCCCCCCAGATTGTCCCAAGCAGCCCCCTTCTTTCTTGGGGACGGAGGAGTTTGCAAGTTTTTGCAGGAAAAGAAAAAAAATGGGCAAAGGTCTTGAGATACTTAAGGGGGTTCTCCGACCCCCTCCACTTAATTAAGTGCCCCCCCATCTTTCTTGGGGACAGTTTGCAAGTTTTTGTAAGAAAAAGATGGGGAAGGATCTTCAGTTACTTAAGGGTTTTTTTTCCACCCCCACCATTTAAGTGCCCCCCCATCTTTCTTGGGGACAGTTTGCAAGTTTTTGCAAGGGGAAAAAATGAGGAAGGGTCTTCAGTTACTTAAGGGGGTTGTCTGACCCCCCATCACTTAATTAAGTGCCCCCCATCTTTCTTGGGGACAGTTTGCAAGTTTTTGCAAGAAAAAGATGGAAAAGGGTCTTCAGTTAACTAAGGGGGTTCTCCCACCCCCACCATTTAATTGCTTCCCATCTTTCTTGGGGACAGTTGGCACATTTTTGCAAGGGTCTGGTTTGCAAGAAAAGAGAAAATGTGGAAGGGTCTTCAGTTATTTAAGGGGCTTCTCCATCTCCCTTCACTTTTTCAAGCACCCCCCCCCCCTTCTTTCTTGGGGACTTTTTGCAAGAAAAAGATCGGGAAGGGTCTTCGGTTACTTAAGGGTGTCCTCTGACCCCTGCCATTTTCTCATGTGCCCCCCCTCTTTTGGGGGCTTTGCAAGTTTTTGCAAAGGAAATAAATTGGGGGTTTCCAAACTTTGCACTTTCATTGGAATTTGAGGGGGAGGGGTTGTCTAAGATTATTTAGGAGTTTTTGATGACTCTCTGACAACTCCCCAGCAGCCCTCTTTCCTTGGGAGGTCTTTGCATGTTTTTGTGCAAATGCTGCTTTGGCGAAAACAAAAATGCATTTGGGGGATGATCTTGAGTTACTTAGAAGTGGGGGGGGGAGCTGTGATCACCCCACTCTCCCAAATGCCCCCCCCTCTTGGGAAGTTTGCAGTTTTTCCAAGTGCAAGTGGCTCTTTTCCAAAAAAAAAAAAAAAGCATCAGGTGTCAGTGGCCTTCCTTTTGGAAGTGGTTTCACTCTGGATTGGCGATCTCTCTTGCTCTTTTTCTCTCTCCCCTGCCCCTCCATTTCTTTTAATCCTGATTTTTAAGAGAGAGGGGCTTGATAAAGATCAGGGCCCAGTGTGATTCTTGCCTAGTTCTGCCTTTGCCACTGACTTTTATTGGGTGTCTTCCAATTGTGGGTTATTTCAAAACAGCAAAAATTATTCATTTTATATGCTGCTTGTCTCGCTGTCCAGAGTGACTCTTGAGCAAGCTGATTGGCAGAGTTTTTGGTTGCTGAAACTTCTGATCTGAGTTTTATAATTGCACTATTAATACTTTATAGGAAACTTTTAAGTAGGTTTTGTTTATCAAATTTATATGCCGCTTGTCTCGCTATCCAGCGTGAATGGGCAGACAAATTGGCAGCCTTGGGAATCTTCAAAGAATTTGCTTGCTGGAACTTCAGATTGGTTTACTGAATTTTTATCCCGCCTTTATTTATAACTCACTCAAAGCAGGGATTATTCCTAATCCTTTTCCCCACAACAACCCTGTGAGGTCGGCTTGGCTGAGAGGAACTGCCCCATAGTTACACAGTAACTACAAACTTGATTTCTTATTGAATCCCCTTCATTTTGTATCATTTTATATCATTTTGTATCATTTTTCTTTACCTTTTTGTTACATTGTAAGCACCCAGAGTCTGCAACATTGAGATGGGCAGCATATAAATTTAATTATAATTATTATAAGAAACGTATTTATAAGTAAATAAGAACCCAGTCATCTGATCTAAAAGTATTCTGCAGCCTCAACCAACTTTTTTTATTCCACTTTTGTCCAAAATTCTGCCAAGCCAGATTTTCAAGCTCTGTTTTTTTCAAAAGCCCCTCCTGTGTGTGTGTGGGGGGGGGAGCCCAGACTGTCAAACACATTTTTTTGCCAATGATGTGGGTAAATCCTGCCTCCCCCCCTTAGCAAAATATCTTGTTAACCAGAGGTGGGTGACACGTGGTTGTGACAATTTGAAAAATCATCTTATTGGGGCGGTGGGAAAAGAAATGGTTATCCCTTTGGCAGTAAATCTGTTTTAAAAGAGATGACTAATCAGCAATTTTATTTAGCTCTTTTTATTTAATTTATAAGCCACCTTTCTTATTTCTATAAATAAGACAGCAAATATATCCAATACACTTTCCTCCCATTTACCCTACAAGGATTCTGAGGTGGGCTGGGAGGAAAGAGAATATCTGCTTCAAAGTCACTCAGCTGGGTTCCATGCCTAAAGTGGGACTAGAACTCTCTTATCACCTGGTGGCAATTGGTCCAAAGTCACCCAGCCAACTGGCTTTGGATGCCTGAGGCAAGACTAGAACTCCCAGTCTCCCAGTTTTTAGCCTGATTCCTTAATTACTAGGCCAAACTGAATAAACACGTTCTGCCTTTTCACTTGTCTTTTCTTCCCCCCCCCCGCGCCCTCCAAAGTATTAATTTCCGCTCTGGCTCTTTGGGATTGCCGCTGTTTTGTGGCACATTCACACGTTTTAACCAAAGACCCGTCGCTCTTGGCACTCACCCGCTTTTTGCTTGCAATTTCTAGAAACGGATGTCGGTGACCGAAACGGGCATCAAGTACCCAGAGACCACAGAAGGCGGTCGCCCCAAACTCGGAGGGTTGATGGATCCTCGCCAAGGGGTCATTGAAAGGACCGGGCGGTGCCAGACATGCGCAGGTGAGGACCCTGGCGGTGTGCCACCATCTGTGCGGTGGGCCGATAGGGTCGGGGGACATCACTGCCTCCCATTTGAGAGTGGTGCGGTGACCTAGAGGTGGAGCTCTCGCCACACGATCAGGAGGCTGTGAGTTCAATCCTAGGTAGAGGCAGATATTTCTCTCTCTGGGCATAATGAGAATTTATCTGCCGAATGAAACTCCGCTCTGGCAACAGGGAAGGGCATCCGGCCAGTAAATACTCAGCTCCATTCAGTTGCCCAGACTCCACCCTGGAAAGGATTATGGGGTTGTTAAAAGATGATGATGATGATGATAATCACTTCCGCCTCCTGTTTATCTCCGGCAGGCAACATGACCGAATGTCCTGGCCATTTTGGCCACATCGAACTGGCCAAGCCAGTTTTCCACGTTGGCTTTTTAGGAAAAACCATGAAAGTCCTTCGGTGCGTTTGTTTCTTCTGCTCCAAACTGCTGGTCGATTCGGTGAGTAACGAGACCCCGTGGCTAAGCGAGACGTTGGTTAAGTGAGTTTTAAGCCCCATTTTACGAACTCGCTTGCTGCCTTTGTTAAGCGAATCCCTGCAGTCGTTAAGTGAACCTGGCTTCCCCCCCACGGACTCTGCTTGTTGGAAGTTCGCAAAAGGGGATCAAAAGGGGACGCTGCAACCGTCAGTTGCCATGGTTGCAAGTATGGAAAAACTGCCCTCGGTCACTTTTGTCAGTGTTGTCGTAACTTTGAACGGTCGCTAAACGAACGGAAGTCGAGAACTACCTGTGATTTATTTATCTCAAGTTTTGTATCTTTTTTTCATCTTTTTTTAAAATTGTAAGCTAAGGCAGTGGTGGGCAACCTTTTTTTTCAACTGAGCCAAATCTCGCCAAAACCACGATTGAAATTTATTTTGAGAGCCACATTTTTAAAACCGAAAATACATAGGATGGTACACTGTTTTTAGTTTCAATAAACTCTGGCATTTGAAGCACGCAAGTCTTAAAGCTGTCAAGTTACAAGATCCTTGCATCCCTAACCCTTTAGAAAAAAAAACCCAGGGTCTTCAAACCTGACAGCTTGAAGACTTGTGGACTTCAACTCCCAGAATTCTGAGAATTGAAGTCCACCAGTCTTAAAACAGCCAACTTTGCAGACCTCTGTGTTAGCCCAAAGCCTGGTGCTGGGCGGGCCTTGCTCGGAGCCCCAAGAAGCGAGGAAGGAGAAAAAGACGGAGGCCAAGGAGCTTCTCCCCCCCCCCCCCCCCTGCAAAAATCTTATCAGTGAGCCGGCAGGCAGTAGCAAATTAGCTGATTACGTGGCGTGATCAGTTAGACTCCCCAGTTAGATTTTTGCTGGGAGGAGGCGGTGTGGGGAAGCTCCTTAGCCTCCGTTTCTTTTTCTGCCTCCTCGCTTCTCGTCCCCGCCCGACTTCAGGATCTTCCCTAATCATTGTGGGTTGGAAAAAAAGGGAAAGGGGCGCTTGTTTTGAAGTGCCCGAGAGGAGGGAGGGGAGCGGGCGCCCGGCACACAGAAGAGCCGGATTAAAGTGTGTAAAGAGCCGCATGTGGCTCGCGAGCCATGGCTTGCCGACCACTGAGCTAAGGTATCAAGAGTTATTACCTTCTTATAAGACGCACAGCCAATAAACTTCAGAAACAAACAAAGGCAGGGATGGCCGAACCCCAGTGGAGGGCTCCGTGCCCCCCCCCCACCATCTTGTGGAGCAGGGGGGGGGCATCATTCCCTGTGTGTTTTCCCTTCTCTCCCTGGCAGAACAATCCGAAGATCAAGGACATCCTGAACAAGTCGAAAGGCCAGCCAAAGAAGCGGCTGACCCACGTCTACGACCTCTGCAAAGGCAAGAACATCTGCGAGGGGGGAGAGGAGATGGATAATAAATTTGGGGTGGAGCAGCCCGAAGGCGACGAGGACATCACCAAGGAAAAGGTGAGGAGCCCCAACGTGAAGCCAATTGAGCCCCCCCAAAAGCCTCAGGAATTTCCCCACTGAGCTGGGTCACTTTTTCAGTCAATCAGAATAGAGCTTGCAAGGGACCTTGGAGGTCTTCTAGTCCAACCCCCTCCTGCTCAAGCAGGAGACCATATCCCATTTCAGACAAATGGCTGACCCGTCTCTTCTTAAAAACCTCCAGTGTTGGACATTAATAATAATAATAATAGCCTTTATTGTCATTGTACATCATGTATACAACAATATTGACAATTTACTACTTCTGGAGGAAAATCATTCCACTGGTTGATTAACAGAATTAATAGAGTTGGAAGGGGCCTTGGAGGTCATCCAGTCCAACCCCTTGCTCCAGCAGGAGACCCTATCCCACTTCGTGCAAATCGTCCAATCTCTTCTTAAAAAACCTCCAGCGATGGAGCCCTCACAACGTCTGGTGGCAAGTCAGTTCCACTGTTTAATTGTCCTCACTCAGTTTCCCCTTAATTCCAGGTTGCTTCTCTCCTTGATTGGTTTCCACCCATTGCTTCTTCTTTTGCCTTTGGGTGCTTTGCAGAATAGCTTGACCCCCCTTCTTCTTTGGGGCAGCCCCTCCAATGTTGGAAGACTGCTGTCATGCCCCCCACTATTCCATCTTATCTCCACAGTAGCCAAACCCAAATCCTGCAGCCGTTCTTCATAAGCCAACATGGGTTTGTCAAAAACAGATTGTGCCAGAGTAATCCTATTGCATTCTTTGACAAAGGGACAAAATTAGTGGACCAGAGGAATGCCGTTGATATAGTTTACTTGGACTTCAGGAAGGCATTCGATAAGGTAGACCATAACCTACTACTAGATAAAGTAGAAGAATGTGGGTTAGACAGCATCACCACCAGATGGATTCGTAACTGGCTGACCAACCGCACTCAACGTGTAGTTCTCAATGGAACTGCATCTACATGGAGGGAAGTATGCAGTGGAGTACCCCAAGGCTCTGTTTTAGGCCCAGTACTCTTCAACATCTTCATCAATGATTTGGATGAGGGAATAAATGGGGAACTCATCAAATTTGCAGATGACACCAAGCTGGCAGGAAGAGCCAACACTCCAGAAGACAGGCTAAAGATACAGAAGGATCTTGACAAACTTGAACATTGGGCACTATCTAATAAAATGAAATTCAATGGTGAAAAGAGTAAGGTTCTACATTTAGGCAAGAAAAACGAAATGCACAAGTACAGTATAGGTGGTACCTTGCTCAGTAGTAGTAACTGTGAAAGGGACCTTGGAGTCCTAGTGGACAACCATTTAAATAGGAGCCAGCCGTGTGCAGCAGCTGCCAAAAAAGCCAACACAGTTCTAGGCTGCATCAACAGAGGGAGAGAATCAAGATCACGTGAAGTGTTGATGCCACTTTATAATGCCTTGGTGAGGCCACACTTGGAATATTTGCATTCAGTTCTGGTCGCCACGATGTAAAAAAAGATGTGGAGACTCTAGAAAAAGTGCAGAGAAGATCAACAAAGAGGATTAGGGGACTGGAGGCTAAAACATATGAAGAACGGTTGCAGGAACTGGGTATGTCTAGTTTAATAGAAAAAAGGACTAGGGGAGACATGATAGCAGTCTTATAAATAAATCAATAAATATTTATTTCTTAGCCGCACCCTCTCCCGAAGGACTCGGGGCGGCGTACAATGAAACATATGAAATAAATATGTGGACAAAACAAACATATAACAGAGACATATACCGAGACATACACAAGGAGGAGGTCGGCTGATGAATAAAAAACAATTAGAATACAATGATTAAAAAACCCCTAAATAATTAAATATAATTAAAATGCCCAATTAAAAACCCATCAGGAGCGATATGGTTAGATCAAAGTTGAGCCAGGCCAGCTACTTGGAATAGGTGGGTCTTAAGCTTTACACGAAAGGAGCGGAGGTCAGAGGTATTCCTAATATCCGGAGGGAGGTCATTCCACAGGGCTGGGCCCGCCACAGAGAAGGCTCTACTCCTAGGCGCCGCCCCCTGACACTGTCTAGTGGACGGCACCTGGAGGAGGCCCTCTCTGTGCGAGCGGATTGGTCGCAGGGATCTATGGGGCAGAATACGATCCCGCAGGTAACTAGGTCCTGAGCCATGGAGCGCTTTAAAGATTGTTATCAAAACCTTGAAACGCACCCGATAGACCACAGGAAGCCAGAGCAGCTCGCGCAGGAACGGTGTCACTTGGGAGTACCTAGTACTCCCCATAATTACCCGCGCGGCTGCGTTCTGGACCAACTGTAGCCTCCGGGTGCATTTCAAGGGAAGCCCCATGTAGAGAGTGTTACAGTAGTCCAAGCGAGACGTCACCAGCACATGAGTGACTGTGCGTAAGGCGTCCCGGTCCAGTAGGGGGCGCAATTGGCACACCAGGCGAACCTGGTGGAACGCCCCCCTTGCCACGGCTGTCACAGGGTCCAGGGAAGGCTTCTTGAGCAAGGGTCTCACCACCGCCTCTTTCAAGGCGGCCGGGAGAGACCCCTCGCTCAATGAAGCATTCACTAGGCCCAGGAGCCAGTCTCGTGTAACCTCCCAGGATGCCAGTACAAGCCAGGAGGGACACGGGTCCAATAAACATGTGGTGGGTCGCAGTCGTCCACGCATTCTGTCCAAATCCTCGATGGCAACCAAGTCAAACTCCTCCCAGGTCGATTCCTCAAGACTCGCCACGGATGTCTCCATTGGACCACTAACAGGGACCCAATCCCTCCGGATTTGAGCGATTTTATCCTGCAGATATTTCCCAAATTCCTCTGCCCTGCCCTGTAGAGGGGCCTCCCGCGGCCTCTGAAACAAGAGGGAGCGGGACACCCGAAACAGGGCGGCAGGGCGGTTCTCCGCGGATGCAATGAGAGTGGCACAATATTGGCGTTTGGCCACTCTCAATGCCACAAGGTACGTCCTTAAATGGGCTCGTACCTGTGTTCGATCAAGTTCGGAACGAGAGGATCTCCAATGACTCTCTAGACGTCTCTTGCGGCATTTCATCACCCTTAGTTCCTCGGTAAACCAAGGGGCTAGGGTGGATCGTTGCCGCCGGAGAGGCCGCAAAGGTGCCACCCGGTTCAAGGCCCCGGTAGTCGCATTATTCCACGCGACCACCAGGTCCTCTACCCGGGGGCGGGTCAAGGTCTTCCAATATCTCAAAGTCTTCCAATATCTCAGGGGTTGCCACAAAGAAGAGGGAGTCAAACTATTCTCCAAGACACCTGAGGACAGAACAAGAAGCAATGGGTGGAAACAAATCAAGGAGAGAAGCCACTTAGAACTGAGGAGGAATTTCCTGACAGTCAGAACAATTAATCAGTGGAACAGAAGTTGCCTCCAGAAGTTGTGAATGCTCCAACACTGGAAGTCTTTAAGAAGATGTTGGAGAGCCATTTGTCTGGAACGGTATAGGGTTTCCTGCCTAGGCAGGGGGTTGGACTAGAAGACCTCCAAGGTCCCTTCCAACTCTGCTACTGTATTGTATGTTTTAGTCTCCAGGCCTTTGATCCTCTTCGTTGCTCTTCCCTGGACTTTTAGTGCAAGGGAGTTGGACGTGATTCGGCATAATTTGTTTGTGTCCTTCTTGTGGTACAATATCTTTTGTTCCTGGGTACAAAAATCAAGGTTTAGCAAGCAAGAACTTCTGTTGACACTGGCTGTAGGTCTATCACTCTTGTGAACATTCTTTCTATCAGCATTTCCCTATCGTGAAAATCACCGCCTGATTATTTATTTACACGCCGCTTTTATTCTTTTTACCCACAACCACCCTGTGAGGTGGGTTGGGCTGAGACAGGAGAATTGGCTCCAGGTCCCCCAGCCAGCTTTCATGCGTAAAGTGGGACTAGAGCTCCCAATCTCCTGGGGATTGGGCCAAGGTCCCCCCAGCCCAGCTTTCATATTATTTTTGCTTTGTTTGACCGAAAATTAAATTGATTTGGTTTGATTTTCAGCTTTTTGCATGGTTTTCTACAATTGCCCTTGCTGGAGCCCATACAAAAGCTAGTTATTAAACTGTGAACCTTTTCCCTTGATAATAAAATATGAAAAATATCATTTGTCAGTCAGGTCTCAGTCAGAAATAACTCTCTCGGATTCCATCTACCTGTTGCCCGGGAAAAAAACACAGCTGTTTCCCTTCCCAGGGTCTGAATTTCCACCGGGAAATTAATACGCAGATGTTAACACCTGTGATAATTTAACCCGCTAATCTTCCAAGGGGATTTTCATCAAACCGTGTGTGCCCCACTTGCCGTTTCCGTTTTGAAAAATGGATGCTTCATGTTTGTCAACTCGGAAGCAAGAACAAAACTCCCATTAACGGCTGCTTTTTATTTTTCCCCATCCAAATTTCCTTGCAGGTCACCCAAGGGCGATTCTGCCGATTGTGCCTTAGTTTTCTTCCGAATTAAAGTAATTGAGGCCCACTTAGGAGAAGCCAAGTGGTCCCCCCCCCCCCCCCAGGGCTCTTAGTCTGAACAAGCTTTTTATAAATTAATTGGGTCTGAATTTTGCCTAAAAGTCTCCCCGGCTTGATTGAGGTTTCCTGTTAAACTCAAAAGGAAACGTTGTGGCAACACACACACACAATTAGGTGATAAATAGGTAAGTGAATTTCAGTTTGGTCACACATTGTTTTGCTAACGTTCTTTTGGCTAACTCTTTAAAGACTATTGGGGTGAAAATGGAAGTGCTCTCCCAGAAGAAGAAGAAAACGAGAGAAATATTGTCTAGAGCGAAAATATACATTTCAAGAGAATAGAGCATAGCTGTTGGCGTCTATTTCAGTTCTCCAGCTGCCTTTTGGTTTTAGATTTTTATTTTTATTTTGCCGGTATTGTTTTTGTAACTCAAAGCACCGCACAGACGAATGCTCCTTCCTTCCTTCCTTCCTTCCTCCTATTTTCTCCACAACAACAACCCTGTGAGGTGGGTTGGGCTGAGTCACCCAGCTGGCTTTCATAGCTAAGGCTGGATTAGAACTCACCATCACCTGTTGATTGTCCCAAAGTCACCCAGATCTCTCTTCACGCCTAAGGCATGAAACTCACATTCTCCTGGTCGTTGGCCCAAAGTCAACCACGTGGCTTTCACGCCTAAAGCAGAATTCCCATTTTTCTGGGAATTGGCCCAAAGTCACCCAGCCGCCTCTCATGTCTTAAGGCAGCACTAGAACTCACGCTCTCCCAGTTTCTAACCTGATGCCTTCACCATTGAACCCCCTGGGGAAAACAGGAGCTAGAAGAGGAGTATTCAGTTCGTCCATCCTCTTGAGTTACTTTGTAAACAAAGGTGGGATAAAAAAAAAAGACAATAAGGGTCCCAGAGAGAGGTTCTTTTGCACCAGGGTTTCCTTCCCCGCCCCCTCCCTGCCCCCCAGTGACGCTGTCTTCCCTCCCTCAAGGGCCACGGGGGCTGCGGACGCTACCAGCCGAGGATCCGCCGCTCGGGCCTGGAGCTGTATGCCGAGTGGAAGCACGTGAACGAGGACTCCCAAGAGAAGAAGATCCTGCTCAGCCCCGAACGGGTCCACGAGATCTTCAAGCGGATCTCGGATGAGGAATGCTTCATCTTGGGCATGGACCCCAAATACGCCCGGCCGGAGTGGATGATCTGCACCGTGCTTCCCGTCCCTCCACTCTCCGTCCGACCGGCCGTCGTCATGCAAGGCGCGGCCAGGAATCAGGTAGCTGCAGGCGACTCGTGGTGGGGGTGGGGAGGCTTGATTTGAACCCAGACCCAGCACTGAATTCACAGTCTTAGCATCCTATCCAAGCTTCCAGGGGGACTCACCCGGGGAAGGGCCAGGGCTTGTGGTTCGTCTCACACAAGGGGTGCTAAATGCTGACCCTCCAGCCCCTTCCCTCCTTCCCCCTAGGACGACTTGACTCACAAGCTGGCCGACGTTGTGAAAATCAACAACCAGTTGCGGCGGAACGAGCAGAACGGGGCGGCCGCTCACGTCATCGCGGAAGACGTCAAGCTTCTCCAGTTCCATGTGGCCACCATGGTGGACAATGAACTTCCTGGGCTGCCCCGGGTAAGTGCCTGAAGAATGGGCAGGAAGAGCCCTGAGGACATTCCCCCCACCCCCCAAATCCTGTCCCCCATACTTTATAGAACAGTGCTTCTCAATCCCGAACACTGGAAGGTGGGAGGACTTCAGCTCCCAGGATTCCCCAGCCAGCCCTCCTTGGAATTGTAGTCCTAGCACAGGAGTGTCCAACTTTTGATTTCATTGAGGACCGCATCAGGGTTGTGGTTGATCTTGGGGGCCCAAGTGGGCGCAGCTGACTGGGTAGGCTTGATGTCGCTCACGTTGGGGAGGGGGTGCCCGTGGTGGCCCAGGTGGGGCGAGGGGATCCATTGTCTCCATCTCACGCCCAGGGGTGGGATGGGGGCAGCCCCACGGATCTAAGGCTGACTACGTTCCAGTCCCACCCAGTTGTAGATCAGTGCCTGGCTCGTCAAACACGTCAAACCCTCACTCCCCCCCCCCCGACAACCATCCCACCATATCACCCTGGGGGTCTCCTGGCCCCTTTGTCGAAACCATGTCCCTGGAGCCTTTTGGAAGAGTGTCAAAAGTGGGGACCTAGCTGTTTTCCACGGGGGACAATGGGCAGCCGAGTTCCTCCATTGCAGGATGAGAGGATGTGGGATTTTAGGGGGGGAAAAAACCCTTCTAGGAAGGGACGGTGAAGACAGAGAGAGGGGAGGGTCTAAAATCCCACCCGCTGCCTTGTTGATCCCCCTTCCCCAAAGCCCGGGCTCCTTTTCTGGTTTAACGTCTCGGAGGCCTGATGCCCGCTCTGGCTTTTGCAGGCGATGCAGAAATCCGGCCGGCCCCTCAAGTCCTTGAAGCAGCGTCTGAAAGGGAAGGAAGGCCGTGTGCGAGGGAACCTGATGGGCAAACGGGTGGATTTCTCCGCCCGGACGGTCATCACGCCCGATCCCAACCTCTCCATCGACCAGGTGGGCGTGCCACGCTCCATCGCCGCCAACATGACTTTCGCCGAAATCGTGGCGCCTTTCAACATCGACAGGTGAGAGCCTTGGCAGCCCCCTCCCTGCGACACTCGGCACTTGCTGCTCTGGCGGTCTCTCTGACTCTCTTGCCTCCCCCCCCCCCACCCCCAGGCTGCAGGAGCTGGTGAGCCGAGGGAACAGTCAGTATCCCGGTGCCAAGTACATCATCCGGCACAACGGAGACAGGATTGACCTCCGCTTCCACCCGAAGTCCAGCGACCTTCACCTGCAAATTGGGTACAAGGTCAGTCTGGCTGCAAAGGAGGAGCGTGTGTGGAGGGGGAACTGGTCCCAGTGGGGCAGGAGAGTGGCCCTAACCCCCCAGTGGGCAGCAGGGTGGATTATCTTTCCTGCCAACTCCGGTTGGGCAGCGTGTGAACTGCAGGAAATGCTACACAGATAGCGCTTGACTTACAGCGGTTCATTTAGTGACGGTTCAAAGTTACAGCGGCACTGAAAAAAAGGGGGCTTGTGCCCATTTTTCACATTTACGACCGTTGCGGCAGCCCCGCAATCACGCTCTCGAACTTCAGGCGCTTTGGCAACTGGTTCACACTTATGACCGTTGTCAGGTCCCCTTTTGCGACCGCCTGAGAAGCGAAGGCCGCGGGAGAAGAGAGATTCACAACCGGGTGACTTGACTTATCAATTGCAGTGATTCACTTAGCCACCGTGGCGAGAAAGGTGGTAAAACGGGGCAAAACTCCCTTAACAAATGTCTCACTTAACAACAGGAGCCTTGGCCTCAATTGTCGCAAGTCAAGGACGACCTGTAGATAGTCCTCGACTGACGACCGCAATTGGGATCGGAATTTCTGTTGCTAAGTAAGGCAGGTGCTCAGTGAGTCTTTTTATGAGCTTTTCTAAAGCCCAGGGGGTTAGGCGAATCATTGCAGCGACTCACACGGTCGTTAAGCGAATCCAGCTTTGCCCCGCTGGTTGGAAACTGGCCGGGAAGGTCACAAGTGCGGGTCACGTGCTGGGATGTTGCAATCGTCGTAAAGACACAGTTGCCAAGCAGCCCAATTTTGATCGCGTGACTTGTTGGGATGCTATGGCGGTCCTAAATGTGGGCAGCGGTCGTAAGTGACTTCTTTCAGTGCTAAGTGGTCGTAAGCCAAGGACTATCTGTAGCACACCTTTTTTAAAGGACAAAAAACAAATCATTCTGCAAATCCTGGCAAATGGTTAGCTTGTGTTGTCCTTTTGCTTCCTCGGCGCTAACCAAGCCCAGAATTGAGGTTGATATTTCTGGGGGGGGGGAAGGTCTCCTTTGCCCTAGACTCACCTGGATTTTCTTCTCTCCGTCCCTGATGACTTCCTTCCCCGCTTCCAGGTGGAGAGACACATGTGCGATGGAGACATTGTCATTTTCAACCGGCAACCCACGCTACACAAAATGTCCATGATGGGCCACCGAGTCCGTATCCTACCCTGGTCCACCTTCCGGCTCAATCTCAGGTTGGCTTCCTCCCTACTGCCCGAGGGGGGGGGGGGAGAAATTGTTTGCATTTATTTAGCTGTTTGTATCCCCCCCCCTTGATCCTTCTTACAATGACTCAAGCTGGTGAATATAACACACCTTCCTCCTCCTATTTTCCCCACAAGACCCCTGTTAGGTGGGTTGAGAGGGAGAGATTGTTGTGCTCTGCCGGTGGCCTGTGGATCTGGCAGCAGAGTCAGGACAGTGTGGAGGTTGGGGAGGAACATGGGCCAGTCCTGGAGTCGGGGAAGCTCGGATGAGGGCTCTGTGTCAGAGGCAGAGAGGGGGGCCAGGACCATCTGGTAGTGTGCTGCCTCCGGAGTCAGGCATCAGCCAGGCAGAAGAACAGGGGGAGTCTATTCCCAAGTGTGTGCATGCGCAGAGCTGCCAGAAGGCAAGAACAGTTACGACAAAAAGGGTGACTCGGGAGTAAGGCTTGGAGGTGATTGGCCCCTCTTTATAAGACATAAAAGAGGAGCAAACTATTGCAGAAAACAATTTTGTTCGTTTTGGTCGGTTCAAACTCTGAGAAGCTCCGTTTGACTCTGTGCTCCGTTTGGCCTTGCAAAGGTAATTGGCCATTAGGGCTCCGGCAGCGTTTCAAGGGAGAGAAAGGTGGGTGCTTCTCAGTCCTTGCCTGAAAGACTTTGGCAGACTTCTGTAGGACTCTTCCCAGACTGTTTGTGAACCATTACAGGCTATGAATGAACATAATTCACAGCTGTGGAAATAAAAACAGGGTTTTGGGGACTAAGTTTATGATTTATGCTTTCTCAGGAAGCCTAGGTGAGAACATATATATATATGTGTCTGTGTTGTATTTGTGCTGATAAATAAATAAATAAAGATATTTATCAGCACAAATACAACACAAATATAAAAAGGCAACATTAAAAATATGGTTTTCTACCTGCATGTTACTGTTCGATTGTCTCAGTTGGTAGTTCGCCGATTGGAGTATAGTTCCCTGCCGAAAGACCAACACCCCCCCTCCTCCCAGCAAGCCTCTGTCTAGAAACAGGGAGAAAACCCTACTGCCATTTAGCACTGATGACATTACCTAGTCGGGTCTTGAAATGTCTGCAAGGAAATAACCCAGCTCAGAGAGCACCAAAGACTCCACACGCAACCCCGCTTGGGCCGTATGGCTTGTTGCGATTGCATTGACAAGGACGGAGTTGCGTCTTTCGCCCCTGAGTTGCAGAGGGCCACCTTTTCACCCCCGGTCCTCCTAAGTGGTGGAAAATGGCCTTCGGTTGCCCTTTGGACAGCTATCAATACCGGGTTGTTATGCCACTTGGTCTACAGGGTGCACCAGCTGTGTCCATGCAGTTCATCAACAAAGTTCTGCATGAACACCTGTACAAGGGAGTACTCGTCTATTTAGACGATATTCTCATATACACACAGACAATGGAGGGGCACATAAAACTGGTGCGGCAGGTGCTCAAAAAATCAACAAGTTTATAGAGTGAACTCAGCTTATGCTAGAACACACAATGTTCCCAGGGAGGTACACATTAAATTCCTCAGAAAAAGCACAAGAGATGAAATTCTGAGCGCACAAAGGGGGCAAGCCCTGACATACAAAGATAAGGAGATAACCATTCTGAAACAGATCCCCAAGAAAGTAAGAGAAAAAAGAAAAAGCTATTCGCAATTAGCGAATAAATTATACCAGAAGGGGGTGTGGTTTAGATGGTTGATGCCTGAAGGTATGCTAATATTCTGGGAGGAGACAAGAGTTAGAATCAATACACTCATAGAGGCACAGGCCTTTATGGAAAAAAACAAACTACTTCTAGAAAAACCTGATGATCCTCCACCAGATACACAGGACACGGGAGGGGCCGGAGCCCTGTTGGCGGGGGGAGATGGGGCAACATCGAGAAAGCTCAGATCACAAAAATGAGTAAGAAAATCCACCTGACATAAACTGATCGAAATCATTAATTGAATTTATATGCTGACTATATGTTATTATGTTACTACTTAATAATGAAATATGTGCAAATGTATACTATGAGTATGGAGGGCGGGGGCGCACCTACCGCACACTGCAGTTGCCAAAATTTGTAACCTTTCCCCTACCTTTTTCCTTTGCAAAATACTAAAAAAACCAATAAATCTTTGTTATAAAAAAAAAAAAATCAACAAGGGGGCTAGAGATGGACCCCTCTAAGGTAAAGGTGGTCTTAGACTGGCACGTCTAATTCCGTTGCCGCCTGGAACCACGCTGTTAGCCTGGGTGGTAACCCTCTGCACACACAGTCCTGCCACAAAGTCCTGTTAAGGCCGGCCCCCCGTGCGTCATGCCGGAGCTAACACCTACAGGTCCTCCGAAGCCGGGTTGAGCCCAGCTTAGCTCTCCTTCCGTGGCCTCAGCTTGCAAAGGGCCCAAAAACTGTGGCTGCCCCTCCCCCTGTGTCCTGACACGGATTTGGTGTCTTTCGATCCGTCAGTGTGACCACCCCGTACAACGCCGACTTCGACGGCGACGAAATGAACCTTCACCTTCCCCAATCGTTGGAGACCCGGGCGGAGATCCAAGAACTGGCCATGGTGCCCCGTATGATCGTCACGCCCCAGTCCAACAGGCCCGTCATGGGTATCGTGCAGGACACGCTGACGGCCGTCCGCAAGTTCACCAAGAGGGACGTCTTCCTGGAGAGGGTGAGAGCCTCCATCCATTTCTTGAGCCAAAAGGGCTCTGGAACCCGAGGTCACCTTTCTTCTTCTTGATCGCAGCTAGTCCTCGACTTACCACCACAACTGAGCCCCAAGTCTCTGTGGCTCAGCGAGATGGTTGTTAATTTTGCCCCATTTTTACGACCTTTCTCACCGCAGTTGTTAAGCGAATCAGGGCAGTTAAATTTAGTCACATGCTCGTTATGCGAATCCGGCTTGCCCAGTCAGACGGTCGCAAAAGGGGGGAATCACATCGCCCTGGGACGCTGCTTCCGTCATAAATAGGAGTCCGTCTGAATTTGGATCAGGTGACCACGGGGATGTTGCAATGGTCGTAAGTGAAAAACAGTCGTAAGTCACTTTTTTCAGTGCTGTCGTAACTTTGAGCAGTCACTGAATGAACTGTTGTAAGTCGAGGACTACCTGTAGTTGCCTATAGAGATTCTCAGTCATCCGGGTGATGTTTGTCCCAAAGGTGCTTTTTTTTCAACTGGAGTTTCTGGGATTTTTTTTTTTTTTGAAGACGTTTTGCTTCTCATCCAAGAAGCTTCATCAGCTCTCACTGAATGGCGAAGGATGGAAGGATTTCTACTCCTTGCAGGCAGATGGTCATTTGCAATTCTTTTAGAGGGTCCTTGAGGCCACTTGGAGGTTTCTCTGTGTCCTCAGAGTGGTGTAAATGGAGGTGGAGCCTCCTTGGAACTGTTGAAAGGACCGTGTTGTAAACTGGAGATTGGCGATAAGATGATGGGGAAACAAAACAGCCACTTCACAAACGCCTGGCACAACACCGGAGAACAAACGCAACAGGACGAGAGTCAGCCGTCCGCCTGCGTTTAAAAGACACGGGGCAGTCTTTTGAAGAGGGCAAAATCCACAATTGGGACAGAGGGGAACCGCTGGTTTGAAAGAGGGGCCCAAGAGGCCATCTAGACCCCAATTGAACAGCCCTCTCTCAACTGAGGGGGAGGGACACCACCTCATCTATCTCCGGTCTACAACACAGTCCTTTCAGCAGTTCCAAGAAGGCTCCACACCCGTTTGCCCCTCTCTGCCGTAGAGTTAGCGTAGAAGGCGGGAGGATGCGGAATGTGACCTCTTGTCTCCTCTTTCCTCCCTCCCCCTCCCCACCCCCCAGGGGGAAGTGATGAACCTGCTGATGTTCCTCTCCACCTGGGATGGCAAAGTGCCCCAGCCGGCCATCTTGAAGCCTCGCCCGCTCTGGACCGGGAAGCAAATCTTCTCCCTCATCATCCCGGGACACATCAACTGTGTCCGGACCCACAGCACCCATCCGGACGACGAAGACAGCGGCCCCTACAAGCACATCTCTCCAGGAGACACCAAGGTACCCCCCCCCCAAGTTGCTTCCTGCTGGGAAGGAAGGGAGTGTGTGTGTTGTGTGTGTGTACGTCTCTCTGGAGATTTGCTTCCCCAGGGGTAAAGCAAATCTGGAAAAAGACTCGAAGCCTGGGCCCTTATCTAACAAAACGAAATTCAACGTAGAAAAAAAAGTCAGGTCTTACACTTAGGCAAGAAAAACCCAAAGGACACATATAGACTGGGTGAAACCTGGCTTAATAGCGGTCACTGTGAGAGGGATCTCGGAGTCTTTGTGGACAACCAGCTAAATAGGAGCCAGCCGTGTGCAGCGGCAGCCAAACAAGCCAACGCAATCCTCAGTTGCATTAACAGAGAGATACAATCAAGATCAAGGAAGGTACTAATACCACTGTAAAGTCTTAGTAAGAGCACAGCTAGAATCCTGTATCCAGTTTTGGTCACCACACTATAAAAAAGAGGTGGAGACTCTAGAAAGTGTGCAGAGAAGAGCAACCAGGATGATGAGGGGGCGGGAGGCTCAAACATACGACCGACAGTTGCAGGAATCAGGCATGGCTGGTCTAGTGAAGAGAAGGACCAGGGGAGACAGAATAGCAATCTTCCAGTATTTGAGGGGCTCCCCCAGAGAGGAGGAGGGGGTCAAGCTATTCTCCAAAGCACCTGAAGGCCAGGGAAGGAAGAATGGATGGAAACTGACCAAGGAGAGATTCAACCTGGAAATGAGGAGGAATTTTATGACAGTGAGAGCAATCCACCCATGGAACGGAAGTTGCCTTCGGGAGTTGTGGGAGCTTCATCCCTGGAGGCTTTCAAGAAGAGACCAAACTGCCATCTGTCAGAAATGGTGTAGGGCCTCCTGCTTGGGCGGGGGGTTGGACTAGATGACTTCCAAGGTCCCTCCCAACTCTGTTCATCTGTAAGATCTACAGAGCACCCAACCTGTTAATAGAAGCGTTTGGGCCCCACCAGTGATGAAGGGAGGAGGGCTGGAAGGGATAGTCTTCGGGGTCGGCCCCCTGGGGACATACCCTTCAACCCAGGCTTAGCTTGGGTGGTGGAGTTTCATCCTTCAGCCTCCGGATCAAGGGTGAGACTAGACTGGCTCCGCATTCCTCCTTCCAACGTGCAGGTGATTGTGGAGAACGGAGAGCTGATCATGGGCATCCTGTGCAAGAAGTCCCTGGGCACCTCAGCCGGCTCCCTGGTCCACATCTCCTACCTGGAGATGGGCCACGACGTCACCCGCTTGTTCTACAGCAACATCCAGACCGTCATCAACAACTGGCTGCTGATCGAAGGTGAGGCTGGCAGGGGCCGCAGGGATTTTGCCCTCATCCCCTCCCAAGCATTGGGGAAGCCTTCGGGAAAAGTAGGTGGGGGTGGGGTCTGGTGTTTGATTCCTCAGAAAAGAGGGCTGCTTTTGGGGTGGGGGGGGGTCAGCAAAGCCACGGGGAGGCATCAGCAGGTGTCTTCATATCACATGGGATATTTTGCTGAAAATCCAAAAGCATTTTATCTATCTTTCCATCCTCTAATTCAATACCTATTTGCTATCTGTCCATCTACCTACTGGTCTGTCTGTCTTTATCCATCTGCTGTCTGTCTCTTTCTACCTACCTACCTGTCTGTCTATATCTATATTTCAATCTCTTTCAATTTGTATGTATCCATCTATCATCTAATTCAATGTCTACCTATCTACTACCTGCCTACTATCTGTCTGACTACCTGTCTATTCTATTCTGTCTGTCTGTCTGTCTGTCTGTCTGTCTATCTATCTATCTATCTATCTATCTATCTATCTATCTATCTATCTATCTATCTTATCATCTATCTTATCTATCTATCTTATCATCTATCTTATCTATCTATCTTATCTATCTTATCATCTATCTATAATCTATCTATCTATCTAACATATCTATCTACCTACCTACCTACCTACCTATCTATCTATCTATCTATCTATCTACCATATCTATCTATCTACCTTATCTATCTATCTATCTATCTATCTATCTATCTATCTATCTATCTATCTATCTATCTACCTTATCTATCTATCTACCTTATCTATCTATATCTATCTACCTACCTACCTACCTACCTACCTACCATATCTATCTACCTTATCTATCTATATCTATCTATCTATCTATCTATCTATCTATCTATCTATCTATCTATCTATCTATCTATCTATCTACCTTATCTATCTATCTATCTATCTATCTATCTATCTATCTATCTATCTACCTACCTACCTACCTACCTACCTACCTACCTACCTACCATATCTACCTACCATATCTATCTCTATCTATCTATCTATCTATCTATCTATCTATCTATCTATCTATCTATCTATCTATCTATCTATCATCTATCTATCTATCTATCTATCTTTCGTCTGCCTTATCTATTTAAGCATGCATCAACATGGAAACTAAATTTAAAATAGAGGCAAGAATAGTTACAATTTTAACACTCAGATTTAATTGGAAGGGGGGGATCTTTGGGGGCGCTAACCAGCCCTCCACAGCTGCGTGCTGCTCTGTGAGGCCCCAAGTAAGACAGCCGGTGAGCCAGGTTTTTGAAAGGCCAGGCGAGTGTGAGCAAGGAAAGCTCTTGGTTTTTTTAGGGCTATGTGGCTTTTGCAAAGAGCACTTGGGGGAGGAGAATGCCCGGTTGTGGTGGTTGTCATTTTTCCCGGCCTTCCAATCGCTCTTCTTCTTTCTCAGGGCACACCATCGGTATCGGGGACTCCATCGCTGATGCCAAGACCTACCAGGACATCCAGAACACCATCAAGAAAGCCAAACAGGATGTGATAGAGGTAGGGGGCAAGCCGCAAAGACCCCCAAAGCTAGGATGCTGATAAGGCCGTGGGTTGGATGCCAGGAGCTGGGGCTGGGTCACCCACAAAGGGAAAGACCTGTGGGGTCCTGGGTGGTCTCTGACCTTGGTTGTTTTCTTGCAAGCATTTCACGACCCAACTAGATAACTTCGTCAGGGCTAGAAGGGAGGGAGGTTTGCAGAGTGGAGGAGGAGGAAGGAGGAGGAGGAGGAGGAGGACTGTTGAGTCCTTGGCACTCTCTGAGCGGGGTTGCTTTTTTGCAGACATTTCGTGACCTAACTAGGGAACATCAGTGCTGGTTAACCCCATTCCCTTCTAGCACTGATGATGCTGCCTAGTTGGGTCATAAAACGTCTGCAAGAAAACAGCCCAGCTCAGAGACCACCAGGGGACCCCTCAGTTAAGTCCTGAGCTTACAAATATTCTCTTCTTTTGGTACTTGGTCCTTGAGTCTGGAGGGAGCTGTCCCAGTTTCCACAAACTTAATCTTGCCTTGGGAAAAGTTTCCAAGTTGGTTTAAAAGTGGGATAAATTTTCCTGACAAATTAAAATCAAAATAGTGTGGGAAATCTTCCGTAGAGAGCTGAAAAATATGCAGGGAAGCCGGTACAGGGAAATGGTGGAAATCTGATGAGGAAAAATCTCCCTCTGATGGGTGTGGAGAGAGGGAGGAAAGAATAGAGATGATAAGGGGGAAGGGAGGAGGGAGAGAGGGGAAGTGGGAGGGAGGAAGGTGATAGATGGAAAGGAGAAGGAAGGAAGGAAAGAAGGAATAGAAATGGGAAGAGGGAGGAAGGGAAGGAGGGAGAGAGGGAAGGTAGGAGGAAGGCGGTAGATGGAAAGGAGAAGGAAGGAAAGAGGGAAGGTGGAAGGGAAGGTGGGAGGGAGGAAGGCGATAGATGGAAATGGGAAGGGAAGGAGGGAGAGAGGGAGTGGAATGTGGGACAGAGGAAGGGAGTGGATGGAAAGGAGAAGGAAGGGAAGGAATAGAAATGGGAAGGGAAGGAGGGAGGGAGAGAAGGTGGAAGGAAGGAAGGAGAGAGAGGGAGAGTGGGAATGTGGGAGGAAGGAAGGAGATAGATGGAAAGGAGAAGGAAGGAAGGGAGGGAGGGAGCGGTCAGTCATGAGAAGCCAGTCCTGGGGCCTGCCTTGAACCCTTGCCCGTCTCTTCCATTCTCCAGGTCATCGAGAAAGCCCACAACAACGAGCTGGAGCCCACCCCTGGCAACACCCTGCGCCAGACCTTTGAGAACCAGGTCAACCGCATCCTGAACGACGCCCGAGACAAGACCGGCTCCTCGGCCCAGAAGTCCCTCTCGGAGTACAACAACTTCAAGTCCATGGTGGTCTCGGGGGCCAAAGGCTCCAAGATCAACATCTCCCAGGTAGGAGGACCCTCCTCCCACAACTCCGGATCTGACTTAGCCGGTAGAACATCGGCCTTTTCCCTGTGCAGGCAATTGGTTTGCAGAGGCAGTATGGTCTAGGGGTTAAGTGGGAGACAGCGAGATCTAGTTCCATCTTAGGCAGAAGCCTGGATAGGTGTGACTTTGGGTCACTCACTAGGAGACTGGGAGTTCTAGTTCCGCTTTAGCCGTGAAAGCTGGCTAGGTGACTTTTGATCAATCACTAGGAGGCTGGGAGTTCTAGTCCTACCTTAGACATGAAAGCTGGCTGGGGGACTTTGGGCCAGTCCCTGTCTCAGTCCAATCCATAAATAAGGATGAACATATCCAATGCTCCCCACAACAACCATCCACCTCACAGGGTTGTTGTTGTGGGGAAAATAGGAAGAAGGAACACCGGATATGTTCACCCTTATTTATAAATAACTAGCCGATAACTCGGCGTTGCCCGCGTATTTATTTATAGGGGGGAAAATGTCCTATTCTAATGTTGGATTTTCCCCCCCTTACTAGAGGGAGCCCCCTTGTGGAAGTACTGTGAAGCCGTTACCATGGCAACTCTGCTGCGTTGTACAGTAGAAGCCATTTTACGGAAGTACAGTAGAAGCCGTTTTAAGGCACAACAGGCTGTATCTTAACAGAACACACACCCTGAGGGGTTTTAGGGGCGTCTTACCCCCACAGTATTTGTTTCCAGAGAGGACGTCATCTGCGTACCAAGTTTAGTTGAAATTGTTTGAGGCCTTCCAGAGTTATGCGTGTCACACGGAGACACACATTTTTATAGAGAGAGAGAGATAAAGATGATGATGATGATGGCAGGATAGAAAAAGAAAACTCAAGACTTGGGGAGGCGTGATTTCCCCAGAAGCCTGGGCTAACTACTCCTTTCTCTTCCCGCCCCCCAGGTCATCGCCGTGGTGGGGCAGCAGAACGTGGAAGGGAAGCGCATCCCCTTCGGCTTCAAGCATCGCACCCTGCCCCACTTCATCAAAGACGACTACGGGCCGGAGAGCAGGGGCTTCGTGGAGAATTCGTACTTGGCCGGCCTGACCCCCACCGAGTTCTTCTTTCACGCCATGGGAGGCCGAGAAGGGCTGATCGACACAGCCGTCAAAACAGCCGAAACGGGTGAGTTGTAGATGAGGGTTGACTTGCTTTCAGGGAGAAAAGCTCAGAGACGTTCTCCGGCCATCTGGGCCAGGTCACAAAGTGTGGCAAGGAGACAAAATCCCTCTACTCTTAACCGTATTTTTCGGAATATAAGACCCACCGGAGTATAAGAGGCACATTTGTTTGGGGGGAGGGAAATAAGGGGAGGGGGAATTCTGCCTACCAGGTATTCATCTGGCTAGCGTCCTTAGTCTGGTCAGCTTCCGTACATACCATATTTTTCGGAGTATAAGACGCACCCCTTCCCCTCAAAAAAGAGGCTGAAAATCTGGGTGCGTCTTATACACTGAATACAGAAGAGGAGGGGGTCCACCCATTCTCCGAAGGTCCAGAAGGCAGGACCAGAAGCAACGGATGGAAATTGCAACCAAGGAGAGTAGCAATCTGGAATTAAGGAGGAATGTACTGATAGTTGGAACAATTAACCAGTGGAACAGCTGGCCACCAGAAGTGGTGGGTGTTCCATCACTGGAGGCTTTTAAGAAGGGACTTGGACAGGCATTTGACTGAAAACGATACAGGGTTTCCTGCTCGAACGGGGTGGGGGGTTTGGGGTGGACTAGAAGACCTCTAGAGCTCCCTTCCCTCCCTCTCATTCTGTTACTCTGATCTCCACTGCTTGCCAGGTTACATCCAGCGTCGGCTCATCAAGTCCATGGAGTCGGTCATGGTGAAGTACGACGCCACCGTCCGGAACTCCATCAACCAGGTGGTGCAGCTGCGTTACGGCGAAGATGGGCTGGCCGGAGAGAGCGTGGAGTTCCAGAACCTGGCCACCCTCAAGCCTTCCAACAAGGCTTTTGAGAAGAAGTGAGTCCTCTGGAGCCGAGACGCCAGGACTTCGGTCTCTTACCTGCTGGGGTCTTCTGAGTTTCTTTGCAAGGGGCATTCATTTTCTTTTTGGAGAAATAGCCGTAGCCCTTAAGACTTATATACCGCTTCACAGGGCTTTCCCAGCCCTCTCTAAGCGGTTTACAGAGTCTTGGCCCCCCCAACAATCTGGGTCTTCATTTTACCCACCTCGGAAGGACAGACGGCTGAGTGAACCTTCAGCTGGTCAGGATCGAACTGCTGTCAGTTGGCAGAGTTAGCCTGCAATACTGCATTGCAGTAACCGCTGCGCCACCACGGCTTCCTCCCTTCTTCCCTTCCTCCCTCCCTTCCTTCCTTCCTTCCTTCCTTCCTTCCTTCCTTCCCTCTCTCCATCCCAAGAAATAGCCCTTAGTCTTATGTACCACTTCACAATGCTTTCCATCCCTCTCTAAGCGGTTTGCAGAGTCGGCCTCTTGCCCCCAAACAATCTGGGTTCTCGTTTTACTGACCTCAGAAGGAAGGACAGAAGGCTGACTCAACCTCGAGCTGGTCAGGATCGAACTCCTGGCAGTGGGCAGAATTGGCCTGCAATGCTACATTCTAACCACTGTGTCACTACGGCTTCCTTCCTTCCTTTCTTCCCTCCCTCCTTCCTTCTCATTTTCCTCCCTCCCTCCCTTCCATTCTTCCTTCTTGCCTTTTTCTCTTCCCTCCCTCCCTCCCTCCCTCCCTTCTCATTTTCCTCCCTCCCTCCCTGGGTCCTCATTTTACCCACCTCGGAAGGACGGAAGGCTGAGTCAACCTGGCGGGATTTGAAAGCTGCTCAAGATTCATTTCTATAAATAATTCAAGGGGGCGAACAGATCCAACTATCCTTTCTCCTCTTATTTTCCCCCCAACAACAACCCTGTGAGGAGGGGTGGGCTGAGAGAGGGGGATTGGCATGAAGTCTTCCCCCCCCCCCTGACCAGTTTTCATGCCTAAGGCAGGACTAGAACTCGCCATCTCCTGGCAATTGGCCCAAAGTCACCCAGTCAACTTCCCCACAGGACCAAACCAGCCGAGGAGGGCCGGACACGAAAGATGAGCTCTGGGGTATCTCTTTGGCGGTCCTCCTGCTGGGATGAAGTGGACGAGAAGCGCCCTGCGTTCTTGGGGGGGGGGGAGGGGGAGGCGTGTGGGTCCAGATGGGGAAACTGGCTTCCTCCAGACCCCTGGGGCTTGCCAAAGAGGATGTGCCTGGTGGTGTCCTTGGCAATTTTAAGATAAATGTGGGATTGAGCTCCCCCAGAATTCCCCCCAGCCAGCCTGAAGGAACGTGGCTAGACTTCTTTGGTCCCCTTTTCTGATTGGGTAATTCTTTTAATAGACGGTGGGCTATGTGGCCGACGTAACATACCTTGGTTTGAGCAAACGGCTGGCTCTGGGAATCCTGGGAGTTGAAGTCCCACAAGCTCTGCTCAGTTTGGAGACCCTGCTTTAGAAGAGTTGAAGGAGGCACGTCCCCCCCTGTCCGTCCGTCCACCCCAATATCTATCCTTCTCCTTTTGGCTTCCCTCTTTTCCAGGTTCAAGTTTGACTACGCCAACGAGCGGGCTCTGCGCCGCACCCTGCAAGAGGAGATGGTGAAGGACATCCTCAGCAACGCCCACATCCAGAACGAGCTGGAGAGGGAGTTTGAGAAGATGAAGGAGGACCGGGAGGTGTTGAGGGTCATCTTCCCCACGGGAGACAGCAAGGTGAGGCTGGGCCCTCACCCACCTGCCTCAGCTTCCCTCCTGTGGCACGTGCATCCCCACACCAGGAACCATGGCTCCGTGTCGTCACATTGCCCGAGGGACGAGTCCATCCTCTGTGCCATTTCAGCCTTCCGTTTGGAAGCGTCACAGAAGGAGGAACCCCGTTTAGCGCCAAATTGTTAGAAATGTGATTATGAATCAGGCACGTACTACCCTACGTGGTGGCCGTGCCAAAAAAACAATATTGGCGGAAAATTCAAAGGTGGCTGATAGAGATAATCGAAAAGGAAATAGAATTCAAACCAGTACTATTTCTTTTGGGAATCATAAACATAACAAGGGGATAATCTACTTAATGATACATATTATCACGGCAGCAAGAATGGTCTTTGCCCATAACTGGAAAAACAGGGAAATTCCACAAGAAAAGGAAGCAATTAGGAAAATTCCCGTTTTGTGCTGAAATGGATAAATTGACGTGGGAATCGAAGAGCAAAGACAAGTCAGAATATTATAAGATCTGGGATAAATTTTATCGACGGTTGGAACCAAAAAAAGGAAAGACTCAAAATAGGCAATGACTTAAGAGTCATAGAATGGAGATTAGAATTAGGTATGAAATCGTAACAGTGAAAATGTATAAGACAAGAGCAAAGCAACATGGAGAGAACTACGAGATCCTTATATTTGTAAATACCGAATAGACCAATGGTAAATAAGCATAGTGGTTATAATATTTAACTTTATATTCTACTATGTACTGTGTGGCAAAGGCATTGCCAGGACGGTTACACTGTGTCCAATGTTTTAATGTGTGTTTAATAAAACCTTTTTAAAAAAGGAGGAACCTGTGGACATTACCTTGGTCCACAGGACGCTAGGAACAGGTGTTATCAGAATAAGAGAATTGGAAGGGACCTTGGAGGTTTTCTAGTCCAGCCCGCTGCTCAAGCAGGAGACTATATCAGTTCAGACCAGTTGCTGGCCAGTCTCTTCTTGAAAGCCTCCAGTAATGGAGCTTCTGGAGGCAACTTCTGTTCCATGGGTGAATTGTTCTCCCTGTCAGAAAATTCCTCCTTATTTCCAGGTTGAATCTCTCCTTGGTCAGTTTCCATCCATTCTTCCTTCTCTGGCCTTCAGGGGCTTTGGAGAATAGCTTGACCCCCTAACTCCTCTCTGGGGCAGCCCCTGAGATATTGGAAGACTGCTATCATGTCTCCCCTAGTCCTTCTTTCTATTAAACTAGACATACCCAGTTCCTGCAACCGTTCTTCCTATGTTTTAGTCTCCAGTCCCCTAATCCTCTTTGTTGCTCTTCTCTGCACTCTTTCCAGAGTCTCCGCATCTTTTCTACATCGTGGTGACCAAAACTGAATGCTGTATTCCACGTGTAGCCTTATACCAAGGGATTGTAAAGCGACGTTAACATGCATTTCCCTCCTGTCACAGGTCGTCCTCCCCTGCAACCTGCTGCGCATGATCTGGAACGCCCAGAAAATTTTCCACATCAACACGCGCCTCCCCTCTGACCTGCACCCCATCAAGGTGGTGGACGGTGAGTTGGGGTGGGGAACCAACGCTGGCTTTTTAAAAAAAATGTTTATTATCGCTTTATTATTGTTAAATTCTTTTTTTTTTAATTTTCTTTACATTGTGTTTTTATTGTCTGGAAGTTGGCTAGAGTCACTGTGAGCGAGGTCCTCGTCTTACGACCTCAATTGAGGCCATAATTTCTGTTGTGAAGCGAAGCATTTGTTAAGTGAGTTTTGCTCCCTTTTACGACCTTTCCTGCCACCGGCGTTAAGAGAATCGCAATGCCATTGCTAAGCGAATTGGGCTCTTCCCCCCGCCGACTTTGCTGGTCAGAAGGTTTCCAGGGACGCTGCGACCGTCATAAATATGAGTCAGTGGCCAAGTGCCCGAATTTTGATCATGTGAGACACACACACACACACACACACACACACACACACACACACACACAGAGTGATGCTGTGACGGTCGTTAGTGTTGAAAAACAGTCCTAACTCACTTTTTCCCAGTGTTGTTATAACTTTTAAACAGTTGTAAGTCGACCGTATACATTTTTTAAAATAATTCCTTTTTAAAAATCGGTGCCTTTTTTTCTTCTTCCTTCCCTCCCAGGCGTGAAGGAGCTGAGCAAGAAACTGGTGATTGTGAATGGGGACGACCCCCTAAGCAAGCAGGCCCAGGAAAACGCCACCCTGCTCTTCAACATCCACCTGCGCTCCACCCTCTGCAGCCGTCGCATGATCGAGGAATTCCGGCTGAGCGGGGAAGCCTTTGACTGGCTGCTGGGAGAAATTGAATCCAAGTTCAACCAGGCCATTGTGAGTTACTGACGCACAGAGAGACAGACAGACAGACAGACACACACACACACACACACACACACACACACACACACACACACACACACAAAGGAAACTCACCGGTCCAACAAAAAAAAGGCAGTGAAACCGAGCTATTTCACTTCCTGGGATCTACTTTTAAGTTCTGCTTTGAAACTTCTATAAACTTCCCCCTTTTTTGCACCGTTCTCGTTTCCAATTTGAGCAGCTGTGGAAACAGCGGGGGAGGAAAGGGGGGGCAGAGTCTCTCCCTTGGGTGGGTGGGGGGATTTCAGCCTAGCCAAGGAATGGTCCCACTGGGACACTAAACACGGCCCAGAATTCCTTGCTGCTGCTGCAGGTTTTTTTTCCGGATGGGAAATAAACAATTCTTTTGAGTGCTTGAGGGTGGAAAATGTTGCCCCGGCTTTTCGACAGGGGTCAGAAGATGGCCAGAATCTTCTTGGTACAAGGCCGAGATTCCTAATTTTCTCTTGGCTTTTGCTCCCTTTCCTGCAACTGAATCCACAAGAGCTTGGGAAGCTATTTTTAGGAGCTCAGTTTTCCTCAAGATGGCCTGACGTTGGCTTTAAATCGATCAGAATAGAGCTGGAAGGGACCCTGGAGGTCTTCTAGTCCAACCCCCTGCTCAGGCAGGAGACCCTCTACCATTTCAGTCAAGGGGTTGCCCAGTCTCTTAAAAACCTCCTTATTCTTTATGGGCCAAGTGTGATTGGACACACAAGGAACTTGTCTTCGGTGCATTAAGCTTTGTACATTAAAAAAATACATTCATCAAGTATCATCACACTTAGTGATAGTCATAGGATCCTAAAAAAGCAATTAAATCATGCTAGGAAACTAAATAAAACAATATAAATTGTAAAGATCCAAGCCACAAGATTATAGTCATAAGTAGGAAGGAGATAGGTACTAGGAGGGATGAGAAGAATGATAGTAATACAGCCTTAGTAAATAGTTTGACAGTGAATTAGTTGTTGTTGTTGTTTTTAATTATTTGACATTTTCCAAACATTAAAATCATAATTATACTTTGAACGCTTTCCATTATCAGTATTTCTTTTTTTCTGATTTTGGGTTTTCCATTTTTCCATTCTATGATCTTATACATATTCCTCTTTGTTTCATACTTTCTCATTTTTACAGTATATCAGGGGTGTCCAAACTTGGCAACTTTAAGACTTGTGGACTTCAACTCCCAGAATTCTAGGAGTTGAAGTCCACAAGTCTTAAAGTTGCCAAGTTTGGACACCCCTGCAGTATATACATCTATATACAATATTTCTATCTCTATTGCTTTCTAAGTATATGCCATCTCTTCATTGTGTTTACTATGCGTTACTTACACGTTCATTGTACATCTCTTGAAAAGGCCACCTGTTCCATATCTTGTAGTACTCTTGTTTCCTCTCTGTCTCTTAGTTCCATCGTTAGTTTGTCCATTTCCGAGCATTCTAGCACCTTTTTTTATGATTTCTGCATTTGAGGGAGTGGTAATACAGTCTTAGTAAATAGTTTGACTGTGTTGTGGGGATTAGTTGTTAAGCAGAGGGATGGCGTTCGGGGAAAAACTGTTCTTGTGTCTAGTTGTTCTGGTGTGCAGTGCCCCACAGCGTCGTTTTGAGGGTACAAGTTGAAACAGTTGATGTCCAGGATGTGAGGGGTCTGTAGATATTTTCACAGCCCTCTTTTTGACTTTCCAAAACAGCCGAGCTGTCAAACTCGCCTGAAGTCCAGCTGTCCTTTTTCCACAGGCCCATCCTGGTGAGATGGTGGGGGCCTTGGCTGCCCAGTCCCTGGGAGAACCTGCCACCCAGATGACCCTCAACACCTTCCATTATGCTGGAGTCTCCGCCAAAAACGTGACCCTGGGGGTGCCTCGGCTGAAGGAGCTGATCAACATCTCCAAGAAGCCCAAGACTCCTTCTCTGACGGTCTTCCTCCTGGGACAGTCTGCTCGGGATGCTGAAAGGGCCAAGGTGAGGAGAGGGAAGAGGGCCTGGGGGTGAAGTTGACCTTGGCTGTGGAGTACGAGGGAATCTCAGACTGTTCCGTGGCCCCCGTGCTGGAGGTCTCTCTCCCAACTCAGGGCGGGGCTAAATTTTAGCCTGAAGATGGTGGTGGGTTAGGCCCTCAACATTTTCTCCATCGAGGTGGAGCTCTTGCCTCACCATCAGGTGGCTGTGAGTTCGATCCTAGGTAGAGGCAGATACTTCTCTCTCTCTGGGCACAATGAGAATATATCTGCTGAATATAACTCTGTATTGGCAACAGGGAAGGGCATCCGGCCAGTAAAACACTCTGCTAGCTCCATTCTGTTCCCCAGACTCCACTCTGCAAGCGATTATGGGGTCGCTAAAGAGATGATGATGATGATGGTGATGGTGATGGTCTCTTGAGAGCCAACTGCAAATGGGTGGCCACACTCCAGTTTTAGACCTCCCCAAGAAAGTAACCTCCAAGGTTTGACTCTCCAGCCTCACCGTCTTTCCGTGTCTCCATCCCAGGACATCCTTTGTCGCTTGGAGCACACCACCCTTCGCAAGGTCACGGCCAACACGGCCATCTACTACGACCCCAACCCTCAGAACACCGTGGTGGCCGAGGACCAGGAGTGGGTGAACGTCTACTACGAGATGCCCGACTTCGACGTCACCCGCATCTCCCCTTGGCTGCTGAGGGTGGAGTTGGACCGCAAACACATGACGGACCGAAAGCTCACCATGGAGCAGATCGCCGAGAAGATCAACGCCGGTGAGGCGGGGTGGATGGCCGGAGTTCCCTCTGTCCTTTGCCTCCCCTTGTCCAGCGGCAGCCTATGGACAACCCTTCTTTGTTCTTCTGCAGGCTTTGGAGATGACCTCAACTGCATCTTCAACGATGACAACGCTGAGAAGCTGGTGCTGCGCATTCGAATCATGAACAGCGACGAGAACAAGATGCAGGAGGTGGGGAAGGCAGTCTTCTTACCATTAAACCCCTGGGGATTGGAGTTGACGGGAAGTGGGTACAATTGCCGGGGTCGTCTTCAGTTGAAGGAAGCAGATACCTCCTCGGGTATCTCATTTTCGGGTGGGTAGGTGTTCATGACTTCCGGGCCAGCTTGGGGCTGATGGTCTTGGGTCAAAGGCAGCCTTGGTTCCACCAACCAATGAGGGTTGAGTACATGGCAGTGCCAACCGCCCTAAATAGTCTGGTGCCAGTTTCCAGGTTGCCCATGCGTTGTGTCTTCATTGCGTCCTCCAGCTGGTGTTCATGAATGTGCTTTGCTAATCTTCTGCCTACAGTGTGGCTCTACAATCCTTACATTGCCTGCTGTAGACTTTATTGTCTCTTTCGAATGCTGTGTAAACGTGGTTTATCCCTGTGTGTCTGTCGATGGCTGGTTGAGTACCAGGCTTCCAGGAATTCCCCAGGGTTTTTGGCCTACGATGGGCAGAGTAGAAACTATTCAGCAGAGTCTGCCCATGCGTTGTGAGAGTGTCTTCATTGTGTCTTCCAGCTGGTGTTCATGGATGTGCTTTGCTAATCTTCTGCCTGATTGTCCTACGGTGTGACTGTTACACTCCTTACATTGCGTGCTGTAGGCTTTATTTCGAATGGTGTGTAAACGTGATTTATCCCTGTGCGTCTGTCGATGGCTGATTTGTCTGAGTCCCAGGAATTCCCTAGTGTGTTTGGACTTGGGATGCTGTCAGTTACCCAGTTGAAGCTACCCATGTTCTAATTGGTGTTGATGGATGCACTCTGCTAGTCTTCGGCCTGTTTACTCCACACAGGGGTTGTCACAGCCCTTGCACCAGGGCCCCCCAACCTTGGCAACTACACAGGCTTGTGGACTTGGAGTCCCAGAATTCCGGGAGTTGATGTCCACAAGTCGCAAAGTTGCCGAAGTTGGAGACTCCCTGCCTTATTATACTGGATGTGTGGTACATTAAGAGACCTTTCTTCTCCGGTGGCTTAGGAGGAAGAGGTGGTGGACAAGATGGACGATGACGTTTTCCTGCGCTGCATCGAATCCAACATGCTGACAGACATGACCCTTCAAGGCATTGAGCAAATCAGCAAGGTGAGGGCGGGAGGCCCGGTCCTAACAGTGGCGCCCTCCCCTCTCGAACAAAGTCCCTATCTTTCCCCCCCCCATCCCACCAGGGTTGCTGGCCTTGTTAATTCATCAGTCTCCTCCTCCTCCTCCCTCAGGTGTACATGCACCTGCCCCAGACCGACAACAAGAAGAAAATCATCATCACGGAAGACGGCGAGTTCAAAGCCCTCCAGGAGTGGATCCTGGAAACCGACGGCGTGAGCCTCATGCGCGTGCTCAGCGAGAAAGACGTCGACCCCGTGCGCACCACCTCCAACGACATCGTGGAGATTTTCACGGTGAGCCCCGAGCGGGTGGGGCGTTTCCTCGGGGTTGGGATAAGCGGTGGGGGTGTCCTGGAGAGCGCCAGGCGACCCTGAAAAACCCGTCTTCCCTCGTTAACCAGGTGCTGGGAATTGAGGCGGTGAGGAAGGCTCTGGAACGGGAGCTGTACCACGTCATCTCCTTCGACGGCTCCTACGTCAACTACCGCCACTTGGCCCTGCTCTGCGACACCATGACCTGCCGCGGGCACTTGATGGCCATCACGCGGCACGGCGTCAACCGCCAGGACACGGGGCCCCTCATGAAGTGCTCCTTCGAGGAGACGGTGAGTTTGTGCCAAGCGCGAACGACCAGGCCCACCTGAGGCGTCGAGTTCCAACCGTCTATTGCTTTAGGCCTATGATACAAGAATCGTCCCAGAGGTGCAGCTTCTGCCTGGAAAGACCAGATAAGGCGCTAAGGTAGGGATGTCCAACTCCAGGCCCTGCGTAGGCCCTGGAAACAGCCAAGGACTGGCCCGCAGTGCCTCTGCCAGCCAGAACGGAGCGTGTGGTCCTCCCGGGTTCCATTTGCAGCTGCGGCGGCCTCCAATGGAGCTCGGGATGGGCCGCTCCCCATGCCTGCCCCCGCCGAGCTCCGTTTTCGTTGGCAGAGGGCTAGGAAAACAAACGAAAAACAAAAGGAGAAACGTTTCCCCTTCCTTTTCCATTTGAGCATGCAAGAAGGGACCGGAAGGGGAAAGAGCAAAGAAAAACGAAAGATGGGAAGAGAGCAAGGAAGGAAAAAGAAAGGGGAAGGTAAAAGAAAGGGGAATGAAGAGGGAAGGAAAAGGAAGGGAGGGATGGAAGAAAAGGAGAATGAGGAAAGGGAAAGGAAGGGAAGGAAGGGGAAAAAAGAAAGGAGAAGGAAAAAGAAAGAATGAAGAGGGAAGGAAAAGGAAGGGAGGGAAAGAAGGAAAAAGAAAGGGGAAGGAGATTATAATGAGAGGGAAGGAGGGTCTGTGGGAAGTTCTGCCTTAGCATTTGGCCGCCACAGGTGCCCCCAACAGGAGTGACGTCGAGCTGGCCACACCCACCCTGGCCACACCCACCCTCCCTCCCTCCCGGGGCTCAAACACAGCCCTGATGCGCCCCTCAATGAAATCGCGTTTGACACCCCTGCTTTAAGGGTATTCGACAGGGTTTTCGCCCTCTTGCTTTGGCTCTTACGGAGTTAGAGTCCAGGCTAATTCCTCGCTTGACCCCTTCCTCCCACCTGCCACACTTGCCCTCCGGACGTTTGCGAGCGGGACCGAGGGAGGGGGTTTGGCTCTGCCGTGGACCCGTGGCTCAAAACCCCACCAACGGGGGCTCTTCTCGCCTTCCCCCAGGTGGACGTCTTGATGGAGGCGGCCGCCCACGGCGAGAGCGACCCCATGAAAGGGGTCTCGGAGAACATCATGCTGGGCCAGCTGGCCCCTGCCGGCACCGGTTGCTTCGACCTGCTTTTGGACGCTGAGAAATGCAAATTTGGCATGGAGATCCCCACCAACATCACTGGGCTGGGCGTCGGGGGCCGTAAGTCATGGTTGCCTCTCTTGGGGGGTGGGGGGGTGTTCCGAGAAAGGGGAGGGGGAGGGGCTGGGGGAGGAGCCACCGGTTGCAAGAGCAGGGAATCCTATCATTTGGATTGGGAGAGATTTGAGCTCCCAGAATCCCCTCCCTGTGCAGGTAGTTCTCAATCTACAACCAGAATTAGCGTTGCTAAGCAAGGCGGTTGTTAAGTGAGTTAAGTAAACGATTCACTGTCGTTAAGTGGATCCCACGGTCGTTGAAGCGAAATCTGGCTTCCCTGATGGACATGGCTTGTTGGAAGCCGGGCCTAGGATGGTCGCAAATGGCGATGACTTGAATATATGCCGGCTGGACCATGTGACCGTGGGGGATGCTGCCGCTGTCATAAGTGCGAGGACAGGTCATAAATCACTTTTTTTCCAGCAGTTGTGGAACTTGGCCACTAAACAAATGGTTGCCAATAATGTTCCACCTGTACAGAGGTAGCCCTCGGACGTTACGATCGCAATTGAGCCCAACATTTCTGCCGTTAAATGTGACATTTGTTAAGTCAGTTTTGCCTCCTTTTACGACCTTCCTTGCCAGTGAATCTCTGCGGTGGTTACATTTAGTCAAATGGTTGTTAAGTGAATCCGGTCGTCGTCCCCGCAAAGGGGGATCGTGTGACCCCGGGACACTGCGACCGTCGTAACTATGAGTCAGTCGCCAAGCATCTGACCTTTGTGAATGGGGACTCTGCGATGAGTGTAACTGTGGAAAACGGCCATAAGTCACTCTGTTCATGCCGTAGTAACTTTGAACGGTCACTAAATGAACCGTTGTAAGTCGAGGAGTCCCTGCGATCAGTTTATCAGCCTCAGATTTGACCCAGGTGGAGGGGCGCTGGTTGGGGAAGGCCCGGGTTATCCTCCAACCCCCCAGAGAGGCTACAATTGAGAGTCAGGTCACACCCCACATCTGGAAGACGGAACATCTGGGACCGGCCTTTTGCATCCAACCTATTTGCTGCCCCAACATCTTCCCTGCTGACTCTCCTCTTTCTTCCCTTACAGCGACCGGCATGTTCTTCGGCTCTGCGCCCAGCCCGATGGGTGGGGTGTCCCCGGCCACAACCCCATGGAACCAAGGTGCCACGCCAGCCTACGGCGCCTGGTCACCCAGTGTGGGTAAGTAACCATCGGGCCTCCTGCAGAGAAGGGGCTCCTTCCTGGCTTAGGACGAGATCAGATGAGATAAGATTTAAGATAAAGTTAAGATTTAAGACAAGAGATAGGATAAGATTTAATGTAAGTTTTAAGATAAAATTTAAGATAAGGTAAGATTTAGAATAAAGTTAAGAGTAAGATGTAAGGTCAGATTTAAGATTTAAGATAATATAAGATAATATAAGAAGATAAAGGAAGATTTAAGAGAAGATTTAAGATAAAGTTAAGAGAAGAGATAAAATTTAAGGTCAGATTTAAGATAGAATTTAAGATAATGGAAGATTTAAGATAAAGGAAGATTTAAGAGAAGATTTAAGATAAAGTTAAGATTTAAGATAAAGTTAAGATTTAAGAGAAAATTTAAGATAAAGTTAAGATTTAAGAGAAAATTTAAGATAAAGTTAAGATTTAAGACAAGAGATAGGATAAGATTTAATGTAAGTTTTAAGATAAAATTTAAGATAAGGTAAGATTTAGAATAAAGTTAAGAGTAAGATGTAAGGTCAGATTTAAGATAGAATTTAAGATAATTTAAGAAGATAAAGGAAGATTTAAGAGAAGATTTAAGATAAAGTTAAGAGAAGAGATAAAATTTAAGGTCAGATTTAAGATAGAATTTAAGATAATGGAAGATTTAAGATAAAGGAAGATTTAAGAGAAGATTTAAGATAAAGTTAAGATTTAAGAGAAGATTTAAGATAAAGTTAAGATTTAAGAGAAGAAATAAAATTTAAGGTCAGTTTTAAGATAAAATTTAAGATTCAAGGTAACATATAAGATTTAGGGTGACTAAGATAAGCTTAGCTTTATTGTCATTTTTGACCGTGGGCACATTGACACACATTAAAAATGACGTTCTGTTGCTCTCCAAAGTGTACACATACACAACCCACATAAAGATATGCTATATGCAGCCATATATATATGTATATATATATGCCTGCACCCTGACCTCCAAATACATATACTAATCACTCCATGTCACTATTAATCAGGGGTTCCCATCGATGGGGGTTTGTCCGGATGGGCTGATTTGCATCCGTTAAGCAATGAAGGCCCCCATCAATGGGTCCCCAGGCAGGGAGAACTGATCCCAACCCCCCTTTGGGATGATTATTACGGAAATACGCCTCGCAGGATCTCAGATCTCCAATGTCTTTAGGTCTGTTTGGAATCAAAACGGTTCGGTGAACTTGGCACACGCCAAGCCCGTTTCCCCTTTTAAAAAAGAATCTTGGCTTCCTAATCGGAGAATTCCATTGTGGGTGTTGAAGTTTGCCAGCACTTCATCTAGTGCGCACTTCAAATATGCAGCCCCCCCCACCTTCAGCCCCCTCCCCCGGGGTGGGTCGGCCCTAGGGGGCTTCCCTGCCAACATCAACATTGTAGGATGCGCAGAGCAAGGGGAGAAGGAGAAGAAGAATGCGGGCGGGTCTCGTTAAATTAATTTCCTGTTAAGTTCTCCCCCGGGGCCAAAGTGCCCTCTGCTCACAGCCCTGCGGGGTGGGGAAGGGAGAAAGAAAAGGAAGGAAAGAAGGCGGGAAGGAAAGAAGAGGGAGAAAAAGGGAAGGAAGGGAGAAAAAAGAATGGAAGGAAGGAAAGATGGGAAGAAGGAAGGAAGAAAGGAAGGAAAAGGGGAGAGGGAGGGGGAAAGCAGGAAAGATGAAGGGGGGAGGGAGGGAGGGAAGGAAGGGGAAAGATGGGAAGGAGAAGGGAAGGAAAGGAAGAGGGAGAGAAGGAAGGGATGGAGGAAGAAAAAGGGAGAGGAAGGAAGGAAGGAAGAAGAAGGATGTAGGAAAGGAGGAGTAGAGAAATTGTGGGGGGGGGAGGAGCTGGTTTCTCTCTCACCTGCATCTCTTCCTCCTCTTTGCAGGGAGCGGAATGACCCCTGGGGCCGCCAGTTTCTCCCCCAGCGCGGCTTCCGATGCCAGCGGTTACAGCCCCGGGTATTCCCCCGCCTGGTCGCCCACTCCCGGCTCCCCCGGCTCTCCGGGACCTTCCAGCCCTTACATTCCGTCTCCAGGTATGTGGCGACCCCAATCCCGCTCTCCTCCCCAATGCCATCCTCAAAGGGTGGAGTCCTGGCTTAACGTCGCTTTCCTTCTGCTTTTCCAGGGGGCGCCATGTCTCCCAGCTACTCCCCAACCTCTCCCGCCTACGAGCCACGCTCGCCCGGGGTGTACACCCCGCAAAGCCCCAGCTACAGCCCCACCTCTCCTTCCTACAGCCCCACCTCCCCTTCGTACTCGCCCACCAGTCCCAATTACAGCCCCACCAGCCCCAGCTACAGCCCCACCTCCCCGAGTTACTCGCCGACGTCGCCCAGCTACAGCCCAACGTCGCCCAGCTACAGCCCGACCAGCCCCAGTTACAGCCCAACGTCACCTAGTTATTCTCCAACCAGCCCCAGCTACAGCCCGACATCACCTAGCTACAGCCCGACGTCGCCCAGCTACAGCCCGACCAGTCCTAGTTACAGCCCGACGTCACCTAGTTATTCTCCAACCAGCCCCAGCTACAGTCCAACATCGCCCAGCTACAGCCCGACGTCTCCCAGCTACAGCCCAACCTCTCCTAGCTACAGCCCCACCAGCCCGAATTACAGCCCGACTTCTCCAAACTACACCCCGACTTCGCCCAGCTATAGCCCGACTTCGCCCAGCTACAGCCCGACCTCTCCTAATTACACCCCGACGTCTCCAAACTACAGCCCGACATCTCCGAGTTACTCCCCGACCAGCCCGTCCTACAGTCCCACCTCGCCCAGCTACTCCCCCTCCAGCCCCCGCTACACCCCACAGTCGCCCACCTACACCCCCTCGTCGCCCAGCTACAGCCCCAGCTCGCCCAGCTACAGCCCGACCAGCCCCAAGTACACCCCGACCAGCCCGTCCTACAGCCCCAGCTCTCCGGAATATACCCCAACCAGCCCCAAATACAGCCCGACCAGCCCCAAGTACAGCCCGACTTCGCCCACCTACAGCCCGACCACGCCGAAGTACAGCCCGACCAGCCCCACCTACTCGCCGACATCACCCGTCTACACCCCGACGTCGCCCAAGTACAGCCCAACCTCGCCCACCTACTCGCCCACCTCCCCCAAGTACAGCCCGACCTCGCCCACCTACTCCCCAACCTCCCCCAAAGGCTCCACCTACTCCCCGACTTCTCCGGGCTACAGCCCCACATCGCCCACCTACAGCCTTACCAGCCCGGCCATCAGTCCAGACGACAGCGACGAAGAGAACTGAAGGGACTCCCGTCCGGATGGAGAGGAGTCGCGGCGCGACGGCGGGTTGACAACGATTTGTTGAGAAGTCTGGACATTTTGGGGGCAGGTGGGGCAGACACTCGAGAGTCCTAGGGGATGGGGGGGGGCGGCTGACTTGCCCAGTTGCCAAAGGAAAACTTAAGATTTTTATAGGGGTGGCCGTAGGGGGGGGGCACTGTCTTACTTTAGCGCCCCCTCTCGGTGGTCGTGGTCTCGATTCTTCCTTCCGACTGTTCTTTTCTGCCTGTTTCTTAGGAAAAGAGAGGAAAAAAAACCAGCCAACCTTGTAAAACGATTGCGTAGCTTTCCTAATAAACCCGCGAAATCTGTAACCAGAAGTTGGGGGGGGGGTTGTTACCCCGATTCCTGCTGACACCCCACCCCCATTTTCCCGGGGGGCCCAGCTTGGCCCTCCGTCGTAGGTTTTCTGTTGTAATCCGGTTGGGATTTTATTTATGTTGAAAAAAATTTAGAAGGTTTCTTGACTTCACTGCGTTGTGTCTTCATTTCCGCGCGTGGGGGGGGCCTCCGAGCACCCCGAAACTCTTCACACTCTTTTTAACTCAAATCTTTTATGGGGGGGGGGGAAGTGTAAGCCTGGTTTTGGCGGAGTTTTCCTTTGAGTCCTGCATAGCATGTTTTTAAAAAAAAAAATCCAGATATTTCCCCCCTCCCCCGGTTCGTTTTGCTTGTTTCCCGCTAATGGAGGCCGGTGTGTGTGTGTGTGTGTGTGTGATCTGGGGGGCAGATGTCAGAGTGAAGGGGGGCTTAGAGGCTTTGATGTGGCTGCGGGACGATAGTCAGCCCCCCAGCCCCTCCCCAGCAACAGAGGGAGGGAGGGAGGGGGGAAGCGAAACGGGGGGCCGTGGAAGCGACATTCTTCCGTCGAGCGTTTTGAGATTCTTGCTTTTGTGGGTGTTATTTTTCCCCTCTGCAAAACTGCTAACTTTCTGGACAAAAAAAAATAATAATAAACTTTTTTACAAACAGTTGACTTTGTGAGTGTGTGTTTTGGAGTTTGAAATTGTGCAAATGGGGTGGGCTTCTCTTTCGGAATACTGGCGGTTCTCGTGGCCGCTCAAAGTTACGACCGACTTCACAAAAGGAGACTTAACAACCGAGAGCCGAAGTTCCAACATGGGTGTGGGTGTGTCCTTGTGGTGTCCTACAAGTGGCACATCCCACCCACAAATTTAGCTTAAAACGAACAAAAACATATTGCCAGGATGTTGGAAAATGCAATGCTGCACTAGGGACCTTCTACCAAATGTGGTGGGAGTGCCCGAAAGCTCAGGCTTTTAGGCACCGGCTGAGAAAGTATTCGGAAGAGATGCTAAATCAAAAAGGAGGGAGTTGAGGCCAGGATTAGTTCTACTTGGCATCACAAAAGAAAAACATGCCCCCCCGCCCCCCCAAAAATCAGGTTGGTCAATGATTGACCTGTTTTACGGCTGTAATGGGCTGGCTCCAGTACAGTCAGAACTGGAGGACCACCTGTAAACCATTCTCAGGGTGGCTGTGGACCTCAGGATTGCAAGGGTGGGGGTGACAAGGAGTCTTCGGGTTGGAGTTACAGATTGTGTTGTCGGGAGAGGGGGGAACAGTGCCCCCCCTTACAGTCAGGAAGTTTGTCAAAACTGGCTGGGGAATTCTGGGAATCGAACTCCAGACTTCTTAAAACAGGTAGGGAACGGTGGCTCCTTTATGACTCGTGGACTTCAACTCCCAGAATTCCTGAGCTAGCTGGCTCTGGAAATCTAGGAGTTGAAGTCCACAAGTCATAAAGGAGCCACCGTTCCCCATGTTGGCTCTGGAATTCTGGGAGATGAAGTCCATGATTCATAAATGGGCCTCCATTCCCCATGTTGGCTCTGGAATTCTGGGAGATGAAGTCCATGAGTCATAAATGGGCCTCCATTCCCCATGTTGGCTCTGGAATTCTGGGAGATGAAGTCATGAGTCATAAATGGGCCTCCATTCTGCATGTTGGCTCTGGAATTCTGGGAGTTGAAGTCCACAAATCAAAGGGACCATCGTTCCCCATGTTGGCTCTGGAATTCTGGGAGATGAAGTCCATGAGTCATAAAAGGCCCATTGCTCCCCACCCCGTTTGAAGAGTTGTCATGGGTGAAGAGCACCTCCATTTTCATTTCCCTTTTGGTTCAATGTTCATCATTTTTGCATGCTTTGTGGTCAGTTTCACTTCCTGGGGTCATTCCCAGAGGCGTAAAATTGAGGCTGTAAGCCCCCCAGGCTCATTAAATCATGTCACGGGTGCAAATCAGGCTGCCTCAGACACCAATACTGGAAAATGTATTATTAAGCAGGATGGTAGTTAAGTGATGTATCCACATGACCTGATTTTATAACCTTTTTTTGCCACGGTCATTAAGTGAGGCATCATGTAACCTTGACCTGCCACCTTATCCATTGACTTTGCTCATCGGAAGCCAGCTGGGTTGCTAATAATGACCATGTGATCCCGGGACATGTTGCTAAACACCCAAATTGCAACCACAGGAAAAGCTGTGACGGTCATAAGCATGAGGACCCATCGCAAGTCGCATTTTTCAGTGTTGTTATAACTTTGAACCGTCGCTGAGCGAATACTGTTAAGCTTAAGGACTTCCTGTACTTTAAGATCACTGTGTCCCAATAGGCAAAGAAAAAGGAAGTCCCTCCCTAACCCCGCCCCTTCCCCCAGCATGCTCGCTTGGGGATTCTGGGAGTTGAAGTCCACCCATCTTCAAGTTGTTGAAAAACACTGCAGAAGATTGTGGTCCTGTGTGCAATTCAAACTACACAGAGAAGCAACTTTTGCAAGGCCTGAGAAGATCAAACCTCCAGAGGCAGGCGCAGTTGACCCCCCCCCCCGCCAAATACAGGTAGTCCTCGACTTACGACCAGAATTGATCCCAACATTTTTGTTACTAAGCGAGACTTTTGTTGAAGGGAATTTTTTTCAATTTTGCCTCATTTTAAGACCTCTCTTCCCACAGTGGTTGTTAAACAAACCGCACCGTTTGGTTCAGTTTGCTGTGAGGTTGTTAAGCGAATCTTGGCTTACCCCCTGACTTTGCTCGTCGGAAGATTGCAGAAGGGGGATTGTCTGATGCTGTGACCATCGTAATTATGAACCCATTGCCAAGTATCCTAATTTTGATCACGTGACTTGATCAAGTGGATGCAGCAACGGCCACTAAGTGTGAAAAAGGGTCATCGGTCACTGTAACAGTGCCGTAATTTTGAACGGTCCTTAAAATGATTAATGCAAAGTAGGTAGATATTTCTCTGTCTGGGCACAATGAGAATATATCTGCTGAACAAAACTCCGCATTGGCAACAGGGAAGGGCATCCGGCCAGTAAAAAACACTCTGTTAGCTTCATTGAGTTGCCCAGACTTCACCTCACAAGGGATTTGAGGGTCATTAAAAGAAGATGATTAAAATGATTGATGTATTATTATTTTTTGTAATTTTTTTTTTGCACCCATCCTGCAACAAATCCTGCGGCACAACACCCCTGCGAGGTAGATCAGTTGCACAAGAAACCAAAAATCCCTCTTCCAAAGGCCGTTTGCACGCTTTTCTCCACCCTCTTGAACGCCCTGCAAACAGCTGGCTCTAGAAGCCGAGAAATCATTAGGATTATTTCCATTTCTTGGGCGTTTGCATTCCCCTTTCCTGGCCTTGCAAACCTGGCTTCCTGGAAAACATTTATTTATTTATTTTGGCTTGGATTCCACAGGCCAGCAGGGGGCGTCTGTTGTGCTGCCCGGGAAGCGGGGGAGTCGGAATAAAGCTTCTTACGAATTGGGGCTGGGGGGGACAAAAAACGCCTCTTGCACAGAAATATGTGATTTACTTTCTCCAAAGAAAAATGAATTGCAAAAAGGGAGGAAAAAACGAAACTGCGTTGGCCGGGAATCGAACCCGGGTCAACTGCTTGGAAGGCAGCTATGCTCACCACTATACCACCAACGCCGGTTGCGAAAAAGAGGGGCGAAAAGGTCTACATAAAGGCGATATTACACGCTCGGACTCGCGTAATTAAAAGAAACATGTAAACTGTCTCGACCCGTGGAGAGCGACACGCTTTTCCCTTCCGCGTGTCTTCCGTTCCGACAAAAGCCTCGGGGAAGAAAACCTTCTGGCAGCGGTGGGATTCGAACCCACGCCCCCGGAGGGACTGGAGCCTAAATCCAGCGCCTTAGACCGCTCGGCCACGCTACCTCCGATGGGGGCCAGCGGGAAGCGAGGCACAAACATTTTTAAGACTGGAGAGGCGGAGGGTGGGGGGGAGAAAGGGAGGGAGGCACAGGCAGGGAGGGGGGGTGGAAAGAAGGTTGGGGGACACCCCCTCCCCCATGGGTCTGGGTCTCTCCCCAGATGTGCTGCGGGGGGTTCAACGGGGGGGGTTCAGTCCCCCAATTAAGGGGGTCGAGGTTAGCCCCCTAAGTATGGGGGGTGATTGCAAGTGAGGAGGGGGAGAGGGGCGTGATTGCAAGTGGGGAGGGGGTGTGCAAGAGGGGAGGGGGCGTAATTGAAAGTGGGGAGGGGGCGAGGGGGATAATTGCAAATGGGGCGAGGGGGGTGATTGCAAGTGGGGAGGGGGCGACCTTCCCAACTGAGCCCCCCCACCTTCCCAGCTCCTCCCCAATGCACACAGATCTCCGCCCAGCGCAGCTTTCCCGGAGTGCAGCCTGCATGCTGGCTGGGAACGATGGGGCTTGGAGTCCTTCCCATCCGGGAAGCAGCCAAGCAAAAGGGGGAGCAGCCCCTTTAGAGACCCTCCCACTCCCTTAGCCCCCCCCTCGACCCCGGGAATCTCTGCCCAGGATCGGGGCCTTGAAGCCTTCAGCTTATTACCCAATCGTGCGGGCTGGGAATGATGGGAGCTGGAGTCCCATCTCTCCGAGAAGCCAGTGGGGAAAAAGGGGGTACAGCTGTTCTCTCGGGGGGGGGGGTGGACTGCCGGGAATCCCCGGATCTCAGCCCATAGTTGTTTCCCCCCGGGGCTGGGGATGATGGGGCTTGGAGTCCCCCCTCCCCAGAAAGCCGGCGGGTCAAATGTGAGCAAATCCCAATTCTCCCGGGGGGGGGGGAGGGTCAAGGAGAAGGTAGACTGCGCTTATCCAGGGAGGCTCTGCAGAGGGTTTCCGCTTTCCCCCCACCACCATCCGCCCCACGGTTTCCCCCAAGCTGGAACTTTGAGGCGGGCTGCGGATGATGGGCAGTACCGGGCTGGCTGGAAGGTAGACTGCCCTTGTCCGGGGAGGCTCTGGTGGATGATGGGGCCCCGCCGGGAAGTGCCCAAGCGGGGCCCAGTTAGCGGGGAGGCGGCAGGAAGCGACCCCCAGGGCCAAGGTAGACTGCAAACTGTCCGGGGAGGCTCTGCTTCTCCCTTACTCTCTCTTAGTTTCCCCAAGCGGATGCGGGCTGGGGATGATGGGCCTTGGAACTCCACCCCGCCGGGAAGCAACAACAACAACAAAAGCCCCCCAAACTTTTGCCCAAGGTAGACTGCTCCTATCCGGGGAGGCTCTCCGCCTGTCCCGGAGGCCCGTCCCCTCCGGCGGGCGTTCCCTGCCCCGCAGTTCCCGGGCTGCGCCTCTTCGCGGCACCGGGCGCTGCTGCTGCTGCTGGCGGGCGGCCGAGCTCGGCTTCCCTTGGGCGGCCCCGCTTCCTCCTCCGCCTCCGCCTCCTCCTCCTCCTCCGGCCACCTCCGGCTGGCTGCGGAGCGCCTGGGTCGCTCGGGCCGGCCATGGGCAGGCGCCGCCGGGCACGGGAGCCTCCCGGCCGGCTGGTGCTGCCGGCGCTGGCGCTGGCCTCGTTCTCCGCGCTGCTCCTCGCTTCGCTCAGCCTCCTGCTGGCCGCCTGGCCCCGCCACGCCCGCCCGCACAGCCCCGCCGCCGCCGATGCCCCGCCGCAGGTGAGGAGACCCCTCCTTGACCCCCCCCCCTGGCTTGGTGTGGGGGGGGCAAGGAAGCGAGACCCCCCTCTTATCCCCTTCACCTGCCCCGCTGTTGGGGAGGGGTCTCCTGTTGTCCCAGGGCAGGATGTGAGACCCCCCCTGCTCAACTGCTGGGAGGAGGGGGCTTGGAGGCCAAGGCGGGGGGTCCTTGCCGCCTTTCCCTGGTGGGTGGGTGGGACAGGAGGCGAGACCCCCCTCTTATCCCCTTCACCTGCCCCGCTGTTGGGGAGGGGTCTCTTATCCCAGAGCAGGATGTGGGAGCCCCCCCCCTGCTCATTTGCTGGGAGGAGGGGGCTTGGAGGCCAAGGAGGGGGGTCCTTGCCCCCTTTACCTGTTGGGTGGGTGGCCCAGGAAGCGAGACCCCCCCTCTTATCCCCTTCACCTGCCCCAAGGGGTCTCGGCAGCTGGGGAGTGGACTCTTCTTGTCCCAGGGTGTCCTTGCCCCCTTCCCCTGGAGTGTGGAACAGGCCACGAGACCCCCACTCTCATCTCACTCACTTGTTGGGTGTGTGTGTGTGTGCGTGAAGGCAAAAGGGGCTTGGCCCTGGGGAGGGTATCCCTTCTTGCCCCCCAGTGGTTGGGGCTGAGGGGAGGAGACAGAACTGCACTGGGGGAGGGTCTCCAGGCGAAGGGACCTCGCTTACTTAGCTCTCTTTCCCCTCCCCTCCCCTGCGGTGGATGGGTGAGTGAGTGGGCAGGACACAGGAACCCCCCCCCACTCCACATCACTCCCCACTGCAGATGAAGGGGAGGGGGTCCAGGCCGAGGCCAAGGAAGATGTCTTTTTAAACCCCCCACTCAATTCCTCTAAGTGGTTAGGATGGGGGGGGGGAGGTGGCACTCCCACAGGTGCACGGAGGGGGAGGAGGGGATATCAACAGCTGGGCGTCCAGGGGGAGGGCCCCTCCTTGGGTAGCCAAATAGGGCCTGCCCCTTAGCCCCCCCTCCCGGGCCACAGGAACACCCCCCACCTGCCCCATGGCGTTGGAACGCCGTGAAGTTCCTTAAAGAACTTTCAAAACTAACCAAAAAAAATCCCCCTTCCTTCTGGGCCGCCCCCCTCCGTGGGAAAAGGGCTTGGCCCACCGCTGCGGTGAGGGGGGGAGGTTGGGGGACGCTCCCTTGCCCTAACTGACCTCTTCGCCTTGCAAAGCCCCCTCCTCGGCCATGCCCGGTTTCCCTCCCCCTCCTTCCTTCCCCCTGTGGGCACAACCACTGGATGAGATGCCCCCCCGCCCAACTTTTCAGGGGGGAGAAGGAGGGGGAGAACGCCTGCTGCCAGGAGAGTTGGGGGGTGCGTGCTTTAAAAGGGGAGGGGGGGGAAGCCAGAAGCCAAGGGCCCTTCCTCCTTTTGGGAGGGGGGTTTGCAATGCCTCCCTGGTGCCCCCGGAGACCTCCGAGTGGGAGGCTTTGGGCGTGTGGGTCGAAGGTGAGGGGCACGGCTCCCCCTTTGCGCTGTGTTCCCACCCCGCCCTTGGCCCCCACACCCAGCAGCTGGCCTGGCCTGGCCTGGCCTTGGGAGCCTGGACGACTGCCTGGGCTGGCCGGGGTCCTGCAGCCGAGGGGAGGGGGGAGCCCAACAGCTGTTTGGTGGGGCTGAAGAGGCCTGGAGGAGTCTCCGCCACAGCGGCATTCGATTCCAGAACCGGCTGCTTGAAGTTGCCCGGAAGTCTGGGATGGCATGAGAAAAAGAAATGAGTTTTTAATCCTTGGCAATTTGGCCATTGGGGGGCCATTTGGTCTAGTGGTTAAGGCACCAGGCTAGAAACTGGGAGACGGTGAGTTCTAGTCCTGCCTTACTTAGGCACGAAAGCCGGCTGGGTGACTTTGGGCCAATCACCAGGCGGTTGTGAGTTCTAGTCCAATTTAGGTATGAAAAGCAACTGGGTGACTTTGAGCCAACCACCAGGAGACGGTGAGTTCTAGTGCCCCCTTAGCTATGAAAGCCAGCTGGGTGACTTTGGGAGGCCAGTTGCGCTCTCTGTCTCTTATCTCTCTCTTTCTCCTCTCTCTCTCTCTCTGTCTCTCTCTCCTCTTTCTCTCTCTCTGTGTGTGTCTCTCTTCCTCATCTCTCTCTGTCTCTCTCTCATCCTCATCTGTATCTCTGTCTCTCTCCTCTCTGTCTCTCTCTCCTCTCCATTTTCTGTCTCTCCGTGTGTGTGTGTCTCTCTTCCTCATCTCTCTGCCTCTCCTCTCTTTCTGTCTCTCTCATCTCTCCTCTCTTTCTGTCTCTCATCTCTCTCTCCTCTTTCTGTCTGTGTGTGTGTGTCTCTCTTCCTCATCTCTCTCTGTCTCTTCTCTCTTTCTCATCTCTGTCTCTCTCGTGTCTCTCTCCTCTCTCTTTGTCTCTCTCTCATCTCTCTCTCTCTATGTCACTCTCTCTCTCTTCCTCATCTCTGTATCTCTCTCTCTCTCTCCTCTTTCTGTCTGTGTGTGTGCGTCTCTCTTCATCTCTCTCTCTCTTCCTCATCTTTGTCTCTCCCCATCTCTCTCTCCTCTAGCTCTCTGTCTCTCTCTCCCCTCTCTCTGTGTGTGTCTCTGTCTCTCTCATCTCTCTCTTTCTTTCTCTCTCTCTCTCTCTCTCTCATATCTCTCTCATCTCTTGCTCTTTCTCTGTCTCTCTCTCCTCTGTCTGTCTCTCTCTGTCTGTCTCTCTTCCTCATCTCTCTCTGTCTCTTTCCCTGTCTCTCTCTCTCTCATCTCTTGCTCTTTCTCTGTCTCTCTCTCCTCTGTCTGTCTCCTCTCTGTCTCTCTCCCCTTTCTGTGTGTTTGTCTCTCTCTCTCATCTCTTGCTCTTTCTCTGTCTGTCTGTCTATCTCTCTCTCAGCATACCTCACTCCACAGGCTTGTTGTGGGTCAGTAGGAGGAGAACACCTATTTCATATGTGTCCCCCCCCCCCGGCTTGGCTAGTTTGTAAAAATAAAAGGCAGGATACAAACCATTCAATCAATAAAAACAAAACAAATAAATAAATAGACTGAAAGAGAGAGCCACGGAGCATGTGCAGAGGGCTTGGGGAGTTGCACCCTCCATTCTCCCCCCGTCAAAATGTGTTGCCCAGATCTTGTTTGCGAGAACTTTCCCTTTGGATCCTAGAAAAACATTTTGTTTGTTTGTTTGGGCTTTGGCCTCTTTGTGCCGGAGCGCAGAAAGAGGTTATTAAACAAATCCCGGGTACGGTTTCAGGCCCAGCCCAACCCATCTGCATCCTAAACAGGTGTCCCCAGATGTGGGAGCCCTCCAGAGGCCCCCACATCTGGAGACCACGTCCCTCCCCAACCCCATAAAGCGCCACTTGCATAGGAAGAAGCCAGCGGATAAAAATAAATGAAATAAACTCGTGATTGTGATTTTTTTTTGGGAGGCCTTGTTCCTCTGCTGGGACTAAACTTAGATGGGTTTGGCCTCCATCCAAGCTGCACATATTATTATTTTTTTTAATTTTAAAAAAGCCTCGCCACCAGCCGAGCGCAAAACAAACAGCGACTTGGCTCTTTTTTTAAAAAAAGAAAAAATTCTTTTTCTTTTTCTTTTTCCTTTGCAAGGCGCAAACAGCTGGGGGAACTGGGACATCTGTTTTGCTATGTTGCCATAGCAACCCCCAGCTCGGGCCTAGAGCCTTCAACCCCGTCTTATAAATTTGAAATGGATTTTCCCATGGATGCGATAGGATGGAATAGAATAGAGAATAGAATAGAATAGAATAGAATAGAGAACAGAATAGAGAACAGAATAGAATAGAGAACAGAACAGAACAGAACAGAATAGAATAGAATAGAATAGAGAATAGAATAGAATAGAGAACAGAATAGAATAGAAAATAGAATAAAATAGAATTAAGACTAGAATACAAAATAGAATAGAATAGAGAACAGAATAGAATAGAGAATAGAATAGAATAGAGAATAGAATAGAATAGAGAACAGAACAGAATAGAATAGAATAGAATAGAGAATAGAATAGAATAGAGAACAGAATAGAATAGAATAGAATAGAGAATAGAATAGAATAGAGAATAGAATAGAATAGAGAACAGAATAGAATAGAATAGAAAATAGAATAAAATAGAATTAAGACTAGAATACAAAATAGAATAGAATAGAGAACAGAATAGAATAGAGAATAGAATAGAATAGAATAGAGAATAGAGAATAGAATAGAGAATAGAATAGAGAATAGAATAGAGAATAGAATAGAATAGAATAGAATAGAGAATAGAATAGAGAATAGAATAGAGAATAGAATAGAATAGAAAATAGAATAAAATAGAATTAAGACTAGAATAGAAAACAGAATAGAGAATAGAGAACAGAAAAAAATAGAGTAGAGAATAGAATAGAATAGAGAATAGAATAGAGAACAGAAAAAATAGAGTACAGAATAGAATAGAAAATAGAATAGAATAGAAAATAGAATAGAATAGAAAATAGAATAGAAAATAGAATAAAATAAAATTAAGACTAGAACACAAAATAGAATAGAATAGAGAACAGAATAGAATAGAATAGAGAATAGAATAGAATAGAGAATAGAATAGAATAGAAAATAGAATAAAGAATTAAGACTAGAATAGAAAATAGAATAGAATAGAGAACAGAATAAAATAGAATAGAATAGAGAACAGAATAGAATAGAGAACAGAATAGAATAGAGAACAGAATAGAATAGAGAATAGAATTAAGAATAGAATAGAAAATAGAATAGAATAGAGAACAGAATAGAATAGAGAATAGAATAGAATTAAGAATAGAATAGAAAATAGAATAGAATAGAGAACAGAATAGAGTAGCGAATAGAACAAAATAGAACAGAACAGAATAGAATAGAATAGAGAATACAATAGAATAGAATAAAATAGAACAGAACAGAATAGAATAGAGAATACAATAGAATAGAACAGAACAAAATAAAATAGAGAATTGAACAAATAGAACAGAATAGAATAGAATAGAATAGAGCTGGAAGGGACCTTGGAGGTCTTCTAGTCCAGCCCTTTGCTCAAGTAGCAAAACCTATATCCCCTTCTTCTCCAGGCGTAAGCCCTGATTGATGGCTAACCAGTTAAAACACAGGTAGTCTTCGACTTACAACAGTTTGTTTCGTTACCATTTGAAGTTACAACGGCATTGAAAAAAGTGACCATTTTCACATTTAATGACCGTCGTAGCATCCCCATGATCACCGGATCAAAATTCAGACTCTTAGAAACGGACTCATGCTTACGATGGTTGCAGTGTCTGCTTTTACACCTTTCGGACAAATAAAATCAACGGGGAAGCCAGATTTCTCTTAGCGACTTTGTTGCCAACATAACAACCGCAGGGATTCACTTAACGCCCGGGTTACTAACTCAACGGCCACAGTGATTCACTTAACAACAGTGACAAGAAAGGACGTAAAAATGGGGGGCGGGGTGAAAGTTCACTTAATGATCATCTCGCTTAGTGACAGAAACATTGGGCTCAATTGTGGTCGTAAATCGAGGACTGCCTGTCTCAAATGAAATTTGTCAGACTCTAGGGTATTGTTCGGATCCAAAGGGGGTCAAAATGTGAATTTTCAGCACCTGTGGACTTCAACTCCCAGAATTCCCCAGCCAGCATGAAGAAATGTGACTGGACTATTTATAATCCCATTTTTGATTGGATAATTCTTTTTTTTTTTTTTTTTTTTTTTTTTTTTTATTAAAAGAGTTTTGTACAAACAAATTTTCCCCCTTTTCACCCCCCCCCTCCATACAATATAAATCTCATACAAATGCTATACCCCCCCGCAAAAATTCACATTCAAATATTATACCAAACACTTTACCCCCTCCCCACCCCCCATCTTAAAATAGATTACTCATAACCCCTCTCCTCCCAACAAAAACTATAGAGATTAGTCTTAAATTAATAATAACACATTGATCATTTTCTAAGCTAATTTAACATCTATAACCCTTAATATAAATTTCTCCTAGCCTAACAATGTTTCATTAGTCCCATCTTCTAATTTATTCATACATATATATTGCCCCACCCTCCACCCTAACCCTCCCCCACCTCCCGCACAAACCCACCCCCCTGACTTCCGCTGTATACCACTCTAATAATTCCAAACATCCCATATACTATTTACTCTGATCATCTACGGTCAAAACATTCTTACCTAAAGGCTAGATAATAACTCCTAGTCTGATATTTATTCTGTATATAATCAATCCATTTTGCCCATTCCTGTGTGTAATCCTCCTGTTTCTGAGCTTTTAAGAAAGCTGAAATTTTTGCCATTTCAGCGGACCCCGCCACCTTCTGAATCCATTGATCAATTGTTGGCAAAAAATCTTTTTTCCAATGTTGCGCAATCAACAACCTAGCTGCTGTAACCATATACAAGGCCAATTTTGTTTCCCCTTTGGTAAAATCCTTAACTATACCCAATAAAAACATTTGTGGAGTGAATTGTATTCTTTTCTTAAATACATTCTGCATAACCCACCATATTTTTATCCAAAAAGCTTTAACCTTGTTGCAGGTCCACCATACATGAAAAAAGGTAGCATCTAGACACCCGCATCTCCAACATTTTGGTTGAACATTTGGGTACATGCATGATAATTTTTTAGGATCTAAATACCATCTGTAAAACATTTTATAAAAATTCTCCCTTAAATTCTGTGACTGTGTAAATTTAACATTCTGAACCCATATTTTTTCCCACGTTTCCAACATAACCACTTCCCCAAAATTCTGAGCCCATTTAATCATACAATCCTTAACCAATTCACTTTCTGAGTCTCTTTCTAACAGTACATTATATATTCTTTTAACTTGTTTTGGACCAGTCTCTTTTATCTGCTTAATCAGTTCCACTTCTTTATCCATAAAGCCGACCCTGCGATCTAATTCTTTTGAATAGATGGCGGGAATGCGGCTGATGTAATATACCTTGATTTCTAGCAAATGGCCGACGAAGGAATTCTGGGAATTGAAGTCCACAAGTCTTAAAATGGCAAAGCGTGAAAAATATTAGTCAACAAAAACACATTTTTTTTCCACAACTGGGAGTTGAAATCCCCACATTTGGAAGCTGTCAAGGTTGGGAAACCTTGTTTGTTCGATACACAATTTTTAGCCATCTTGGTTTCCTGGATGATTCACACAGTCCTTGATTTACGCTGACTTGCTTAGTGGCTGTTCAAAGGATCACTCGATTTACGACCGTGATAGGTAGGAGGCGTTCTGGTCATAACTAGAGGACCACTGTTTGTTTGTTTTTTAAATCCTGGCGTGTTTGGTTCGTTCTTAGTTCTTTAGCCAAAATCTTACACAGAAAAGTCACGTTCAAATTGGCCTCTTCCTTCTTCGCAAAGAGCGACGGTGGCTGGGGAGGATGGTTTCTGTAGTCCGGTGGTTTGATTTGGGCTTTTCTTTCTGGTCCCCAGAAACTGCTGTCGGAGGAACCGGAGCCGGTAAGCAAACATTTCTTTTGTTGCCCTGCACAAAAATGGAAATCGTCTACACAGGTGGTCCTCGCCTTACGACCGTTTTGTTTAGCGACCGTTTAAAGTGACAACGGCCCTGGAAAAAAGTGGCTTTGGGCAATTGTTCACACTTACGATCGTTGAGGCATCTCCCACGATCGCCGGATCAAAATTCAGACGCTTGGCGGTCGGCTGATAGTTATGATGGTTGCAATTTCATATTTATGACGGTTAAAATAGCCTCGGGGTCACGCCATCCCCTTTTGCGACCTTCTGAGCAGCAAAGTCAAACCGGGAAGCCAGATTCACTTAATGGCTGCGTGACTCACTTAACAACCACAGTGATTCCCTTCACAATGGCGGCACAAAAGGTTGTAAAATGGAGCAAAATTGACTGAACAAATGTTTTACTTAACGACAGATATTTTGGGCTCAATTGAGAGCAAAATTTATGACGGTTTGAGTGTCCCGAGATTCCCTTTTACGACCTTCTGACCAGCAAAGCCAATGGGGAAGCCGGATTCGCTTAACGACTGTGTGACTCACTTAACAACCACAGTGACTCACTTCACGACGGCAGCAAGAACGACTGCAAAACGGGACAGAACTCCCTTAACCAATGTCTCCTTTAGCATCAGGTCGCAAAAAGGGAGTACAACTCGCTCCAACGCTTTCTCGCTTAGCAACGGAAAAGTCGCTCTCAATCTTGGTCATAAGTCGAGGACTGCCAGTATCCCGCAAAGAGGGAAAACCGCTTTTGGTGGTCTCATTGGGAGTAAATGCTTCTCTCTTTGTCGCTCCTGAGTTTGCACAACTGCACAGCTTTAAGGCTGTGGGTTGCCCTTAATCCAGAAATGGTGTAGGATCTCGTGCTGGGGTTGAGGGTTGGACTAGATGACCTACAAGGTCCCTTCCAACTTTGTTAATGTAATGTAATGTAATCAATAAGAACAAATTAATAAATGAATAAGAATAATTTGGAGGTTTTCCTAGAGTGAATTTTGAGATGAGTTTGATCCTAGGTAGAGGCAGATATTTCTCTCTCCAGGCACCATGAGAATATATCTGCTGAAAAAAACTCCGCACTGGCAACAGGGAAGGGCATCCGGCCAGTAAAACACACAGCTCCATTCAGTTGCCCAAAGTCCACCCCACAAGGGATTACGGGGTCATTAAAAGAAGATGATGAATAAGGAGGTTTTCCTCCTGCCCCCCCACCACCGCTGCCCTTGCAAGCGATTGGTATTCTGGGGTAGACTGCCTCTGAACATGGAGGCTCCATTAGTCCAGCATGAGTCAATACGGGCTCCGGTTTTCGTAAAATCTGGAAAATCTCTTTCGGAAGGACTCTTAAGAGTAGACTAAATTTCTTTCTTTTTTTTACAAACATTTTGGTAAATGATTTGAAGAGATTTAAGTCAGAAATATGATTCCTTTCTGACTTCTACCGGCTGACGGTATCTTTTTCCTGGAGCACACAGCTTGGCTCGCTGCTTAGAGACGTTCGCGGGGCGTGTCGCGTCTTTGGGGACGATGGGCTTTGTAGTGGCTGCAAAGCTGCCGATTGGAATCAGCTAAAAAAACGTGTCCAGTTTTTACCGGCTGACAATTTTGGGCAAAACTTTGTGTCACCTGCAGTACCTCTCGTCCCCTCCAGGTGGTGCTCTCCTCCAGCTGGAACAACCAAGGCAAGTTCCTGCACCATTTTGCCCAGGAGGGGGCGCTGCGGCATCGAAGGCAAGGTGAGTGGTGCCTTCTAAGAGGGGGACATAATACGGATGGTCCTCAACTTATGACCGTTATTCATTTAGCGACGGTTCAAAGTTGCAGCGGCACAGAAAAAAGGGACTTAGGGCCAGTCCTCGCACTTATGACCACTGCAGTCATGTGATTGCCCATTGCGACCTTCCCAGCCGGCTTCCGACGAGCAGAGTCAATGGAGGGGGAGCCGGATTCGCTTAGCGACCGTATGATTCACTTAAGAGCTGCAGTGATTTGCTTAACGACTGGGGCAAAAGTTGCAAAACCGAGCACGGTTCGCTTAACAACTGCCTTGCCTCGAGATGAAACCTGTCCCCATTGTGGTCATAAGTTGAGGACTACCTATATAAATCAGTTGGAGGGGAGAGCAATTGCTTTCTCTTGGTCTTCTACAGGGAGTCCTCGACATACGACCATAATTGAGCCCATAATTTCGGTTGCTAAGTGAGACATTCATTCAGGGAGTTTTGTCCCGTTGTACGGCCTTTCTCGCCCCTGTTGTTAAGCGGATCACCGCAGCAGCTAAGTGAGTCACCCGGTTGTTAAGCGAATCTTGCTGGTCCGAAGGTCGCAAAAGGGGACCTTGGGACGCTGCGACCGTCGTAAATACGAGTCAAGTGGCCAAGTGTCTGAATTTGGCTCAGGTGACCCCGGGGATGCGGCGACGGTCGTAAGGGTGAAAAACGGTCCTGTCACTTTCCCCCCCCCCAGTGCCGTTGTAACTTTGAACGGTCACTAAATGAACCGTTGTAAGTCGAGGACTGGCTGTACTTGGATGGGCAGGAAAATTGACGGCTGCTGGGATCTTATTTTCTGGGGTCACAACCCCCCCCCCTCTCTTTTTCAGCTGAGAAAGGGAAGCGATTACGGCCGTGCCGGACAGGGAACATCTGCGCTGCCCACTATGAAGGTGAGGGAGGGTCTCCTCCACGCCTCAGAGCCTCCGACCCCACCCCGCCCCAGAGGAGAGATGCCAGGGTCTTTGGGGAGGGGGACGGAGGGCCCCCCCCCCAATGCCTGGATTTTATTTGGAGCCTCTCTCTCCAGACAGCACAAAGCCCCCTCCTTCCGTCAAACTGATTCTTTCTTTCTTTCTCTCTCTCTCTCTTCCTTTCTTCCTTTCTTCTCTCTGTCTCTCTTTCTCCATCCCTCCTTCCTCTTATTTCTTTCCCTCCTTCTCATCTCCCCTTCCTTCCTTCCTTCTTCCTTCCTTCCTCTCCTTCCTTCCTCTCCTTCCTTCTTCCTCCCTTCCTATCTCTGTCCTTATTCCCACCCTCCCTCCCTCCCTCCCTCTTATTTCTTACCTTCCTCCCTCTTTCTTTCTCTCCATCCTCCCTCCCTCCATCTCTTTCTTTCTTTCCCTCCTTCTCATCTCCCCTATTCTTCCCTTCCTTCCTCCTTTTCCCCCTCCCTCCCTTCCTTTCTCTCTCCTTCCTCTCCTTCCTTCTTCCTTCCTCTCCTTTTCTTCCTCCCTCCCTTCCTGTCTCTTTCCTTATTCCCTCCCTCCCTCCCTTCCCCTCCCTCCCTCTTATTTCCTCCCCCCTTCCCTTCCCCTCCCTCCCTTTCATTCTCTCTCTCTCCCTCCCTCCCTCCCATCCTCCCTCTTATTTCCTCCTTCCTTCCTTCTTTTCTCTCTCTTTCTCCATCCTTCCTCCATCCCTTTCTTTTTTTCCCTCCTTCTCATCTTCCCTATTCTTCCCTTTGTTTCTTCCTCCCTCCCTCCCTTCCTTTCTGTCTCCCTCCCTCCCTCATCTTCTTCCTTCCTCTCCTTTTCTTCCTCCCTCCCTCCCTCCTTTCCCCCCTCCCTCCCTTTCTGTCTTCCTTTCTCTCTCTCTCTCTCCCTTTCCCTCTCTCTTTCTCCCGGTCTCTCTTTCAGTGCAAGCCACCGTAGGACGAGCTGGGATCCAGGCAGGTAACACTTCTAGGGTTCAGGAGGGTTGGCAGGGGGGCATGTTGGGAAGGCCGGTGGGAAACGTGGGCTGAGCCCAGGCCCCCGCCCCAGCCACCTCTCACCCACCCTCCTTGCGCCAACCTCCACCCTCAAAGTGGGCAACATTGTCCCGTGTCGGAAGGGCATTTGGGTCCTTCGTTGGGCAGCTTCCCCATCATCTCTGCCTTGGGGGGTGGGAGGGGAGGGCCGCGGCCTCCCCACTGCCGAGGGGCTGGGGCCCACATGTTCATTTCCCCCCTCCCTCCCTCGCCCATCTCTTTCGCCCTCCAGATGCCAACGGGACCATCCGCGGGTGGGCGGAAGCCAAACTGAATGCCACCAACCCCCTGCGCTACGACAGCAGCCGCGGAGAGTTCACCGTAATCAAAAGGGGGCTGTATTACCTGTATTGCCAGGTGAGCTGAAAAGCGTGGGCGTGGCTCAGTGGTGGGAGGAGTCCTGTGAGCGGGTGGGCGTGGCCAACTCCCCCCCACACTTTTGAAAGCATTTTTTCCCCTGCTGGTTCGGGTGAATAGGCAGGGAAAAAATGCTTTAAAAAGCAAAAAATATATAATAGGCAGTACGCTCCCTCCCATATATGGGGCATTGCCTTGACAAAACACGTTTTGTCTGCGTTTCTCCTTCTCCCGCGTTGCTAGGTCCACTTCAATGAGGGGAAGACGGTCTACATGAAGCTGGACGTGATGTTGAGCGGCCAGCTGGCCTTGCGCTGTTTGGAGCAGTTCCCCCCCACCAGCTCGGGACCCCGAGAAGCCGAACTGCACGTCTGTCAGGTGTCCGGGTTGCTTCTCCTGCGTCCCGAAGCCTCCATTCGTCTTCGCACCATCCCGGATGTCCGTCTGAAAGCGGACCGCTACCTCACCTATTTCGGCCTCTTCCAAGTCCACTGAGAGGACCGGGCAGCGGGAAGACCGCAGGGCTGGGGTCCCAGGTGGGCTCTGCAGAACCAGAGAGGAGGCACGCAGCCCGCCCTGTTGCTGCCTTCCGTATGGCGGGTGTGTCCGAGCGCAGAGCGGTGTATCCGTTGCTCCTTTTCGTTTCTGGACCGGCAATTCTCCGTTTACTCGCTTTCGGGGCCGTCGTTCTAAGGTCCACCCGGGTGCCAGCAGCAAAAAGCGTGGTAGGGCAGGGGAGGGGTGGGGGGGTCTAATCAGTGCCATGTATTCACTTTGTGGTAGACTTTGCAGTCCAAACAACCGCAGGAATCCGACAACAGATTCAAACAACGAGGAACTGGCTCAGTGACATGTGTAGACTCTGGTTTATCTAATCCTGTTTCTTGCCCGGGTCGTGTGTATTCCCGGCGCTTGTTACGCTTCACACCCTGGCTGGGCACCATGGCATCGTCTGTTTTGTATTTTGATCCTTTTCTTCGGCTTATTTAACGGGCTCATGGGATGTTTGGAAGGATCCCTGCCATCTTGGGGTGGTACGACGTTGACGGGACCACACGCAACCAAGCAGAATTGTGTGGCCCGCTCAGGAGGGACCCATGGTGGACAACAGACTGATGTTTGGGTCCCGGCCAGCAGGGGGCGGCAGAACCCCCAAGGAAGTGGACGCTGGGCTTTCGCCGAACAGGGAAGGCCGAAAGGTCAAAGGGTCACAGCTCCCCATTGGCTGGAAAGCGGGGAACGGGTCTGAGCCCTGCCGCCCCGTGGTCAGTTTCAGTAAGAGAGGGCGTTCAGACTACCCCTTGGAAACGGAAGGTGCGAAAACCCCAGTTGGTGCTGCAAAAAGTGAGGCGCGTCTACACGTTTGACGTTGCCACAGTTCCATGCACCTGCACAGGCAGCGTCGCAAAACCTAGCACGCGCCCCCAAAAGGCAGCGTCGTAGAAGGTTGTGTTGTACCCGCGGATGAAGTCGCGCGAAGGCTGACCTGCATCTTAAAATCGGGCGTCGCAAAGATTGCCTGGCGAAAGGTTTTGCACGTCCGTGGACGCAGCGTCGTCAAAAGGTCCGTGCGGTTGCACACGCAGCATCGCCAAGCATCAAAAACCGCAGCTTTCGCACGCAGGACCTCTGACGCAACCAAACCTGTGGGGGGATGGCCTCCCCCCCAATTTATACTCTTTGGAATGGTTGCAATGGGCAGCCCCCTCCTCTCGCCATCACTGCCCACACAGCTTAACGCAACTTGTTTATTTTATAGGAAAGGGGGCAGGGACGGTGTGTGTGTGAAATACCCTGCCCGTCTTTTTTCCCCCGACACTCGTTTTAACCGCCGCACTCCTGGCAGCCTTCCCCGCTCGCCACACCAACGCACAGTGCTCTCCGGCGCGGAGATAAAGTGGGCACCTTTCTGTTTCATTGAAATAAAAGTAGAACGCAACCGATTTATTCCCGGCTGTCATTGCTTTGCAAGGGTGCCCTTGGCTGTGTATCGTTGACCTCCCGTGTCCCCCGCGCGTTGGTCAAGCCAGCCTCGTCCCCGCTCGACTTCCTGTTTGTCTACTTCAAACCCACGGCACTTCCTTTTTCTGAAACGGGAGGCGAGGGTTTTTTCCAAGGGAGATGTGAAGATCGTTGGTTTTCTATAATCAGCTCGGTTCCGCTTGCGTGCCCGAGATTTATGTTTGGTTTCTGCCGAGACAGAGTTGTGGGGGGGGGGTTTGTGAGCACCGCACCCGCTTACACTGAGCTGCAACCGAAGCCTTAAACGGGGGGCTTATTGCCTGGCCTGAAAGGAACTGGCGTAGAGCCGGGATGGCGAACCGGGATGGCGAACCTGTGGCACGCCGAGCCATATTTGCCGGCATGCGAGCGAGCCGTCAGCTCCAGCCAGCCAGCTGATTTGAGGCCTTCTGGGGAGTGCCGGGGGAGGATGTTTTCACCCTCCCCAGGCTTCTGGAAAGTTTCCGGAGACGGGAGGACAAAAATCGGGCCCAACAGTCCGACCGGAAGTTCGGAAACAGATCGTAAACGGAAGTAAGAACTTCCGGGAGGCCCGTTGGGCGACAACGGTCTCTCCCGCCCTGCCCCTCGAGGAAATACGATGCTCATCTTGGAGGAGAGCAATGCAGCGCCTGGGGAGGGGAGCATGGGGAGGGTTTGCATGCAGGGGGGAGCTTTGCATTATGGGTGTGCGATAAACAACAAAAACGTTAGCCGTCCCTGGTTTAGGGTCTGCTTGGGGACAGGGGGGGGGGGTTGGACTAGATGACCTACAAGGTCCCTTCCAACCCTTGTTAATCGGTCTCTGCATCTGAACCAGAGGCGGCCCAATGCATATAGTCCTCGACTTATGACCGACGTTGCAACTGGGATTTAAAACAGGGATTCGAAGTTCCGAGGCCTCCCCACTCCCCATATCACGTGACCGCTTTGGGGGCCGCTTGGCAATTCCCCCCCCCCACATTTGCGACAAAGGGATCCATGACAATTTTTTCTGTCAAATACCGCCCATGGCAGACATGGGTTCACTTAACGACCATGGGGTTTACTTTAGGACTGCTGCTTTTCTTAACGACCCCCCCCTACACACACACACACAAACACACACGCTTGCAAAAAGAATCAGACGGAGTGACAGGATGACTTGCTTAACGACTGGCGCAGCTTCTTCATGGACTTTGCTCGTCGGAAGGTCGGAAAAGGGGATCACAGAACCTCGGAAGCTCTCGCCTGACGATCCGGAGTCTGTGATTTCAATCCTAGGTAGAGGCAGATATTTCTCTCTCTGGGCACAATGAGAATATATCTGCCGAACAAAACTTCTCATTGGCAACAGGGAAGGGCATCTGGCCAGTAAAACACTCAGCTGTGTTCCGTTGCCCAGACTCCACCCCACGAGGGATTATGCGATCGTTAAAAGAGGAGGAGGAGGAGGATAGTTACTCTGGGCAATTCATAAGACCCAAGTCCTTCTCTTTGTTTTAGCTTTTGCCACAATTTGCGATTGTTCACTCTTATTTTCCGTGTCAAACACAACTATTTTTATTTTCAGTGTGTTGTTTTGGAGGGAGAGTCTTAATGTGGCATCGTACAATCTTTTCAGTTCTTGACAAAGCACAACCTCACCGGCACCACAAAAACGAACGTACGGTCGCACCACACATCATTAGCGTAACCCGCTGAAGCGTTACAACAGTTCATTTAGTGACCATTCGAAGTTACGACTGAAAAAAAGTGACCCACGACCGTTTCTCACACTTACGACCGTTGCCGCCTCCCCGTCGTGCTCCCCTGATCCAAATTTGAACGCTTGGCAAACTGGCTCGTACTTATGACAGTGGGCGTTTTCCCGGGGTCACGCAATCCCCTTTTGCGACTTTCTGGCGACCAAAGGCAAGGGGATTCACTTAACAACTGTGTTGCTGACTTAATGTCTGCAGTGATTCACTTAACAACTGGGGGGGGAAAGGCAACACAAATGGGCAGAGCTCGCTTAAGGCATGTTTTCACTTAGCAACAGAAATTTGGGGGTCAATTTTGGTCGTAAGTAGAGGACCTACCTGTATATGCCTTATTTCCGGTCACCTGCCACCGTTTTGTGCTTGAAGCAAGCAACTTTCAGCTTCCATATTCAAGCGAAGCTTTCTATCATTCAAGTCGACTTCACATTATTGTACGTTTTTTGCAAACAGCTGGACAATAAACAGAATGGCGTTCATGTCTTTTTCGTGAATTTAAGGAAGGATTTGCGGGGAAATAACCCCTGGGGCAGGACGGCGGGGAGTGTGGTGGCAATAGGATTAGGATTAGGATTGAAATAGGATTGAATCAGAAATAGAATTGAATTAGAAATACGGGACGCAGGGGCTAAGACACTGAGCTTGTCGATCGGAAAGGTCGGCCGTTCGGCGGTTCAAATCCCGAGCGCCGCATAACGGAGGGTTTCCTTTCTTCCTTTCTTCATTCCCTCCCTCCCTCCTTCCTTCTCATTTTCCTCCCTCCCTTCCATTCTTCCTTCTTGCCTTTTTCTCTTCCATCCCTCCCTCCTTTCCTTCCTTCCCTCCCTCCCTTCCGTCCCTACTTCCTTCCTTCCTTCTCATTTGCCCTCCTTCCTTCCTTGCTTCCTTGCTTCCATTCTTCCTTCTTGCCTTTTTCTCTTCCTTCCTTCCCTCCTTCCCCCCTCCTTCCTTCCTTCCCAAGCAAAAGCAGTTAGACTTATACACTGCTTCATAGTGTTTTACTGCCCTCTCTAAGCGGTTTACAGAGTCAGCCTTTTGCCCCCAATATTCCGGGTCCCTGTTTTGCCCACCTCGGAAGGAAGGTTGGAAGGCTGAGTCGACCTTCAGCCGGTCGGGATCAAATTGCTGGCAGTGGGTAGAGAAAGGATTGAAGGAAGGAAGGAATTAAGGAAGGAAAGAAAAATAAAGAAAAAGGAAAAAAGGAAAAAGAGAAAGAAAAATAGAAAGAAAAAGAAAGGAAGGGAGAGAGAGAAAGAAAAACGAAAAAAAGATTAGATAGATGATAGATGATTGATAGATAGATAGATAGATAGATAGATAGATAGATGAAGGAAAGGAAGGAAAATGAAAAACGAAGGAAGGATGAAAAAGGAAAAAGAAGGAAAGGAAGGAAAAAGAAAAAAAGAAAAGGGGAGAAAGAAAAGGAGGAAAAGAAAAAGGAAGGAATGAAAAAGGAAGGGAGAAAGAGAAGGAAAAAAGAAAAAGGAAAAGAAAGAAAAGACATGGAGAAAGAAAAAGAAAAAGAAATAGATAAAGAAAGAAAGAAAGAAAAAGCAAGGGAAGGAAGGAAAATGAAAAACAGGAAGGAAGGATGAAAAAGGAAAAAGAATGGAAGGAAGGAAAAAGAAGGAAAGAAAGAAAGGGGAGAGAGAAAGAAAAAGGAAAAGAAAAAAGGAAGGAAAAAAGAAAGGAAGAAAAAGAAAGGGAGAGAGAGAAAAAGGAAAGAATGGAAAAGAAAGAAAAAAGATGGATGGATAGAGAAAGAAAAAGAAAGGAAAAAGAGATATAGAGAAAAAAGAAAAAGAAAGAAAAGAAGAAAAAAGAAATAGATATAGAGAAAGAAAAGAGAAAAAGAAAAAAAGAAAAAGAAAGAAAGAACGAAAGAAAGAAAGGGGAGAGAGAAAGAAAAAGAGAAAAGAAAGAGGAAAAGAAAAAAGGAAGGAAAAAAGGAAGACAAAGAAAAAAGGAAGAGAGAAAAAAGAAAGAATGGAAAAGAAAGAAAAAAGGGATGGATAGAGAGAAAAGGAAGAGAAAGGAAAAAGAGATATAAAGAAAAGAAAAATAATAAGAAAGAAAGAAAGGAAAAAAGAAAGGAAAAGAAAGGACAAAATAGATCTAGAGAAAGAAAAGAGAAAAAAATAAGAAAGAATCCCTCTGGAACTATGTTATTTCTGGCAACTCCTAAACCCCCCAAGACAGCTGAGAAACCCAAGTCCCATCATCCCAGCCAACGTGGCTGGGTAATGTTGTCTTTCAGACCCTGGGGAGGAGGGGGGGGGCAGCTGTGGCTTATGGGGTCAGGAGGGCAGCCCTTGATGGGCTTCCTCATACAGCTCCTGAAAATCACCCAGCAAAATAATTTCCCTTTTCAGCAAAACGGGGGACTTTTTCAGCCTGGTCCCCAAACTTCTCCTTTTGCATGCCGGATCTTTATTTCTGGCTATAAATATAATATCTACAAAATATATATAAATATATCAACAACAACCTTCCCAACAACGTCTTCAAAACAAATAAAACTCACCATTTTTCCTGGCCCTGCAGCCAAGAATATTTCAAATTTCACAAATGGCTTTTCTCCAATTAGTAAAAACAGACCACAAGAATAGAGAATTTCACTAAGCATCTGCTTCCCTTTGGAAATGGAACACGGGCCGTCCTCAATTTACGACAATTTGCTTAGTGACCGTTCAAAGATGACAGCGGCGCTCAAAGCACTGTTTTTTTCACGCTTACGTCCAGCACCGACTCGTCTTGACGACGGTCGCAGCCTCCACGTGTCCCTATTTGCGACCTTCCGAAGAGCCAAGGAAGCTGGAGTCGCTTAACGACCGTGTGATTGACTTAACAACCGCAGGGATTCACTTAACCACCGTGGCAAGAATGGTCGTAAACTGGAGCAAAACTCCTCAAGGACCGCCTTGCTTAGCAACAAAACGTTTACGCTTCCCTTGTGGCTGTCAGTCGAAATGAAAAAGGAGTCATTTGGGTGGGATCGCAACGCCCATCGTTCCCAACTCGGGACTTGAACCCAGGGCCCTGTCTAACAAAATGAAATTCAGTGGAGAGAAAAGTAACGTTTTTACACTTAGGCTAGGAAAACCCAAAGTATATATACAGATCAGGTGAAACGTAGCTCAATAGTAGTAACGGGGAGAGGGATCTTGGGAGTCCTAGTAGACAACCACTTAAGTGTAAGTCAGGAGTGACAGCCAAAAAAGCCAACCCAATCCTAGCCTGCATTAACAGAGGGATAGAATCAAGATCACGCGAAGTGTTAGTACCACTTTACAAGGCCTTAGTAAGAATTCCCCAGTCAGCCATGCCTGGGTTTTTCCTCTCTTCTACCTCCTAAAGTGGAGAGATTGCAGAGGAAGGGATTAGAAGAGAGTAAGTGAATCACAATAAGGGTACGTATCAAGTCAAGTGTTTTAATACCACTTTATAAAGCCTTGATAAGGCCCCAGAATTCCCCATGTCTGTATTATTTTCCTCCAATCCCCTAGAATGGAGAGATCAAAGAGAGAGGGATTAGAAGAGAGTAAGTGAACCACAATAGGAATACATATCACATGAAATGTTTTAATACCACTTTATAAAGCCTTGATAAGGCCCCAGAATTCCCCATGTCTGTTTTTTTCCCCTCCGATCCTCTAGAATGGAGAGATCGCAGAGGGAGGGATTAGAAGAGAGTAAGTGAATCACAATGGGGAAACGTATCACGTGAAGTGTTTTAATACCACTTTATAAAGTCTTGATAAGGCCCCAGAATTCCCCAGATCTGTTTTTCTTCCCTTCTATCCCCTAGAATGGAAAGATCACAGAGAGGGGGATTAGAAGAGAGTAAGCGAACCACAATAGGGATAGGTATCACCTGAAATGTTTTAATACCACTTTAGATAAGGCCCCCAAATTCCCCATGTCTGTATTTTTTCCCTCCAATCCCCTAGAATGGAGAGATCTCAGAGGGAGGGATTAGAAGAGAGTAAGCGAACCACAATGGGGATACATATCAAGTGTTAATACCACTTTATAACATCTTAGGAACATTATACACATTTGGAAGATTGGGATCCAGTTTTGGTCACTACGATATTTTTTAAAAAGGATGTGGAGACTCTAGAAAGAGTGCAGAGAAGAGCAACAAAGAGGATTAAGGGACCAGAGGATAAAACATACGAACAACGGTTGTAGGAATTGGGGATGTCTAGTTTAACGAAAAGCTGGACAAGGGGGGATCTGATAGCAGCCTTCCGATATCTCAGGGGCTGCCACAAAGAAGAGGGAGTCAAGCTATTCTCCAAGGCACCAGAAGGCAGGACAACAGACTAAAAATAAGACTTGGAAGGGACCTTGTAGGTCATCTAGTCCAACCCCGCACAGGAAGCGACGCTTATCGAGAAACAACCTAGAATTAAAGAGAAATTTCCTAACAGTGAGGACGATTAACCCGCGGAACTGCTTGCCACCAGAAGCGCCAACCCTGGAGGCTTTTAAGAAGAGACTGGGCAGCTGCTTGTCTGAAAGGCTACAGGGTCTCTTGCTTGCACCGGGGGTTGGACTAGACGACCTCCAAGGTCCCTTCCAACTCTGTTAGTCTGTTATTCCACCTCCGCTGCTGCTCCATTGCAGTGACCGCCGTTGGCTTCCCAACCATCCCCTTGGGACGTGCCCACGGGGCAGCGCTCAGAGCGCTCCCCCCTCTCCCCCCCCCCGGCCGAGGGCCTTCTTGGAACCCAAGACCGTTGGGAAATGGCTCGAAAGGGCCGCCAAGGGAAGCGATTCAAGACTTCCTTGGCAGAAGTCCTGGGAATCTGGATTTCCTGAGGTCTGGGTGCCGGGAAGCGGCCACGCCTGGGGCTGCCAACTAGGCCCTTGCCAAGCCTGGAAAGGGGCATGCCAGGATGCGGTGGCCAACTGCCACTCTCGGCGTTTGGCGGCTCGCCAGGCCAAGGGCGGGCATATGCCTGCCCCTCCACTTCACGTCTCCTGCCCAGCTTCCTCAATCCCTTGCACAAGCTAACTTTGGCAACTCGTCCACCGCTGCTCCCCGCAGGAGGGGGGGGGAAAAGCCTAGCCAGGAAGCTTGAGGAGGGGGAAAGTCCTTCAGGGGTGGGCCGGCGAGTGAGGCCCCTTCCCCTTGGAAGCCGCTGCAGTGGGCACAGAGACCCACGCGGGGCAATAACCAGAGCTCTCCAGCCTGCAGCCCGGAAAGTCCCGATGCTTTCAGTTCCTCTTGCAAGGCGGGTGACTTTGGGGTGGGGGGTGAGCGGTCATGTCTGGGGGTCCGGTGCCCTCGGGTGACCCTTGCCATGCAAAGCTTTCTGGCTCGGCGGCAGAGCGTAGCCACAAACTGGGCACCCCCGTTGGCACAGGCTGCGGTAGCAAGACTGGAATGATTTGGGGGAGCAAGTTTGAGGGGACAAGGATCCCCGGGCCTATCCCCCCACTTTGGGGGACTGCGGGGGTCTCGGATTTGGGCTCTGTGGGGCAGGAAGCCCCCAAGGAGATGCCTAGATCTGGGAAGAAACTGGAACGGATGATGCCTCTCAAGGTTCGGAGGGGGGCGTTAAGCCCCTTCCCGGGGCTGGATCCCTGGGGGCTCAGGCAGTGCCCCCCAACCCCCTGGGCTGTCGTGGGGGTCCTGGCAGTGGGTCTTGTGGGCTGCATCTTTGTGCTTTTCAACATCCAAACCAGTCTGGAAAGCTTGAGAGAGGATCTGGCCGCGCTGCGGAGAGAAGGAGTATGCCAGGCCCCCAGGACGGACGACAACCAGGACGCCCCCGACTCACAGCAGGTAGGAGAGGAGGATGGGGGGTCTCTGCGGAAGGCAGGTCGGGCCCCTCGGCCCTTGGGGGGCTCCAGAGGGGCCCCTGACACCTCCCCCCAAACTCCATTTGTGCCATTCTGGATCGGCCTCGAACGCACCTCCGTTTTTTTGCCCCCGAAGGGTGGATTTGCAGAGCTGGGGGTCCATAAGGCACTCCCCGAGAAGAGGATGGCCAACCCGCCCATCATCCCCAGCCGGCTTGGGGAGGTGGGGGTGGTGGGGAAACATGGGTGTTGGAATCTGCTTGGAGGAGTAATAAAAACAAAACAAGATTTCCTCTTTTCGGTCTTTTTGCAGCCAAGCGAACTTGGCTGAGCTGAAAATGAAATTAAAATTTCCCAGAAATTTGGGATGGAGAGATGGGGGCCAAGTGGGGTTGGGGAGGGAAGGGGAGGGGGGGGCTTTTTCTGGATGGGAGGGGGAAAGATCTTAAAGTGAAAAAAAACCACACTTGGGGACTTTGCTTGTTCTCCTGCCGTTTCGCGCACTCTGCAAACCTTTGAAGGAGTTTTTTCCCCCCCTCCGAGGGTTTTATTTCCCGTTCATTTTTTTTCCCCCTTCAAAGAAAAAGGAATTACGATTATTTTTTGCACCATTTATCTCTCCGTTTCTTGACTTGGGGAATGGGTAGATTTTCCATCCCCTTTCTGCATCGTCTCCTGCTTGAGCAGGGGGTTGGACTAGAAGACCTTCAAGGTCCCTTCCCACTCTATTATTCTATGTTCTAAATTCAGCTTCTGAATAAAACCAATTATTTCCTTAGCCCTCTGAGATATATATATATATATCTTTGCTGGGACCGGGCTGGGCCAAATGCCACCATCAGAATGCAGAGCAGGGGTGGGTGGGTGTCTGCCGACGGGCAGAGTAGGGAGGAAAGAAGGATCTCTGAGCATGTGCAAAGTGCAAAGTTGTGGGGAAATGGTGAGGGGGGAGAAAAACCCACTCTGCACATGGGCAGAGGGAAGCTACTGCCTGAGATTCAAGGCTTGGCTCTGTTTTGAGTGTGTGCCAGCCCGGAAGCCTGTGGCACGCTGGCACATGGCCAGGAGAAAATCCAGGAGCTTCTCAAAGCCAACCCGTTCTCTCCTTTCTTATCTCCTTCCGGCTTTTTTCTTTTTCTTTTTCTTTTTGAACGTTCTCCTCTTTGGGGAGAAACAGAATAAAATAAAACAAAAAAACAGATTTCAATCGTGCAACTTCTCTAATTGTCCCCAGGTGCAAAATTTCCCCTTTTTTCCTTCTCCTCTCAAGGGCCAGAAATTAGACACTTCCGCAAAAGAACGGCCAACTTTTCTTGACCTCTTCTGCTCCTCTGTTGTTGTTTATTTCAAAGTTATTTTTTTTTATTAGATAAACATTGGAAACATTCTGGCCTTAACCTTTCCATAGAGTGTTTGGATCTTACAACGATTACATTTTATAGCATTTACGTCGGTATGTGTAGTCGGTCAGATTACCTATCCGTTGATCCTTTCTTTTATATAATTACTAACCCTACAGATACATCTCCAATTCCTTTGTGATGCCAAGTAGAACTAATCCTGGCCTCAACTCCCTCCTTTTTGATTTAGCATCTCTTCCGAATACTTTCTCAGCCGGTGCCAAAAAGCCTGAACTTTCGGGCACTCCCACCACATATGGTAGAAGGTCCCTAGTGCAGCATTGCATTTTCTAACATCCTGGCAATATGTTTTTGTTCGTTTTAAGCTAAATTTGTGGGTGGGATGTGCCACTTGTAGGACACCACAAGGACACACCCACACCCACGTTGGAACTTCGGCTCTGGGTTGTTAAGTCTCTTTTTGTGAAGTCGGTCAAGCTTTCGGGCACTCCCACCACACATGGTAGAAGGTCCCTAGTGCAGCATTGCATTTTCCAACATTGTGGGGATACGTTTTTGTTCATTTTAGCTTGGTTTTTTTTAGCAGTGGTCCTGTAGATACAGCTAGCCCTCGACTTACGACCACAATCGAGGCAACCAACATTCCCGTGGCTAAGCGAGACAGCTGTTAAGTGAGTTCAGCCTCGTTTTGCCACCTTTTTTTGGCCATGGTCCTTAAGGGAATCGCTGCGGGCGTTGAACGTGTCACGCTGTCGTTAAGCAAATCTGGCTTCTCCGTGGACTGGGCTGGTCCGAAGTTCACCCTAGGGGATCACGTGACAACACCGCCCCTCCTGGGGACATTGCGACCGTCATAAATATGAGTCAAGCGGCTGAATTTTAATCAGGTGACCACGAAGATGCTGCAAGGGTCGGTCGTAAGGATGAAAAATGGTCCTAAGTCACTTTTCCCCCCAGTGCCGTTGTAACTCTGAAACGTCACTAAACGAACAGTTTGCACTGCACCAGTGTTTTTTTTTTCCAATGCTGCCTGGGGAATTCTGGGAGTTGAAGTCCGCAACACCGAATTCGCTAATCCACTCTCTTGAAATCCCCCCCCCAAGAGTCAATTAAGGGTTTTAATGCCCCCCCCTCGCCCTCTCTCTGCTTCCGATCCTGGCAATCCTCTTCCTCCCCAAAGCACAGCCAGGCTCCCAGAATGCTTTGCTCTCCCTACCCACAAAATCCCTGCTTTGGAGCTCACCTGGCCAAACAGGTGCGCAGGCGGGAGGACTGAGGTTGCTTTTCTGGTTTCAGAGGGATGTCGGCGGACCGGTGCCCCCTGCGCTGAGGACGAGATGGACGAGGGACGTGGGGAAGACATCCCAAGACCCTCTCGGACGTCCCCGCAGTGAGTAGACCATACTTTGAAGGAACAATGTAGAGAAAATATGGCTTAGCACTGTGTACTTCAAGGGTGTGTGTGTGTGTGCGTGCGTGCGCGCGCACTCCCTGAAGCTTCCTCCCCCCCCACCTTTGTCAATGAGCCATTAAAGCCTGAGCTAATCTACTCTACATAACAAAGGTGGGATTCGCCTTCCGCAGAAACCCGCCACAAGGCACCCGGGGAAAATTACATCAGCCAGCAAGACCACCAAACTTGGGACTCCAAACACAGGCCTAGAGAGTTGCCCCCACGTGGCCCCGTGGGAGTCTGACAACCAATCAGAATGCATTTCATGCACAGGAACAGGAAACAGAGAGGTGGGGTCGAACAGAGAGTATAAAAAAAACCCCCAGGAACTCTCAGCAAGCCCCCTTTTCCCCTCTTTTTCTTCTTCACCCAACATCTGGAAGCCTGTGATTCCCCCGTTTCTGCTCAGGGGCTCAAGCCATGGGATCCTGTCCACCATTAAACCATCTTTCCGAGCAGCCTCCATGTTTCCAGTCTCTTTTTCCCCACTTGGAGCTAAGCCCAGGAGGACGTTTCTTCCAACACCTTTAAGCCCACGCAGGGTCTTTCCCCATGCTAGCGCCCCCAAATCGATCAAATAACCAAACAACAGCGTTAGAAGTGACACTGGAGGTCTTCTAGTCTGACCCCCTGCTCAAGCAGGAGACCCTACACACCATTTCAGACAGATGGCTATCTAATCTCTCCTTCAAAACCTCCAGTGTCGGAGCGTTCACAACTTCTGCTCCACTGAGAAATTAATGGAATAAAAGAGTTGGGTGGGACCTGAGAGGTCATCTAGTCCAACCCCCTGCTCATTCAAAAGGGCTTACCCCATCCCCGATTAAATGGTTGTCCATTTAATCCATTTCTTAACAACTTCCAGTATTGGAGGGCCTACAACATCTGGTGGCAAGCTGGTTAATTGTCCTAAGGAGAAATTTCTCCTTAGTTCTAAGTTGCTTCTCTCCTGTGCGGGGTTGGACTAGATGACCTACAAGGTCCCTTCCAACTCTGTTCTTCTAATTCTGCTGTCCTGCCCTCAGGGGCTTCTTGGGGGCAGCGCCTCAAATATTATGAGATCATGTCGCTCCTGGTCCTTCTTTTCATTAATTATTTGAAGGTATATTATTTGATTCTATTATCAAACCACGGAGCTTGGGCAAATCTGGGCAGTTTATAATGTAATAAAAGCAAACAGATGTGCCCTTAAAAGTAGTCTGGGCAAAAGAACAAAAAACACAAGATTGGCACAAAAGAACCACAGACGACCTTCAAGGTCCCTCAACTCAAGAACTCAATTTCATCTCCAAAGAACCGGAAGGCAGGAGAAGAAGCAATGGGTGGAAACTAATCAAGGACAGAAGCAACCTAGAACTCAAGAGAAATTTCCAGAGAGTGAGAACAGTTCACCAGTGGAACAGCTGGCCACCAGAAGTTGTGGGTGCTTCAACATGGGAGGTTTTGAACAGGAGACTGGATAGCCATTTGTCTGAAATGCCATAGGGTCTCCTGCTGGAGCAAGGGGTTGGACTAGAAGACCTCCAAGGTCCCTTCCAATAAGAGAAGAATAACATATTCTTCTCTTATTCTGTTATTCTATTATTATTCTATTCTTCTGTTATCCTGTTATTCTTCCATTATTCTCTTCGGCTTTCTCCTTATTCTTTTATTCTGCTTTCTTAATCTTGTTATTCTTTTATTCTGTTATTTTCTGTTATTCTGTTATTTTCTTCTTCTTTTATTCTTTTATTCATCTATTAGTCTGTTATTCTTCTGTTATTTTCTTATTCTTTTATTGTTCTGCTTTCTCTTATTGTTCTGTTATTCTCTTATTGTTTTATTCTCTTATTCTTCTCTTGTTCTCATCTTATTCTCCTACTCTTCTCTTTCTGCTTTCTCTTATTGTTCTGTTATTCTGTTATTCTTCTGTTATTTTCTTATTCTTCTTTTATTCTGCTTTCTTATTCTTGTTATTCTTTTATTCCGCTATTCTTCTGTTATTCTTCTGTTATTTTCTTATTCTTTTATTCCTCTGCTTTCTCTTATTCTTCTTTCTTATATTCTGTTATTCTTCTGTTATTCCTCTTACTCTTCTGCTTTCTCTTATTCTTCTGTTATTCTTTTATTCTGTTATTCTCTTATTCTTCTGTTATTCTGCTCTCAACACTCTTGCAGAAGCAGGCTAGGGCAATGCCATGGGATGCCTGACCTCTGTGGGTCCGTCCGTCCCCCAAAACTCTTTTTTAACCAGGAACCCCAACCTCTACCCCCCCCCAACCAGAATCGCACGCTCTCTCCAAGCGACAATTTCATGAGCGTCGCGGTGCAGCGGAGCGGAGCTCAGGAGCCAAAACTCGCAGGGTGAAAAGGGGAAGTGAAAGCCATAGAAAAGGACATTGTGTCCTTTTGTGTGCCTCTAGAGTTGAGACAGAGGGAGACACACACACAGAGAGAGAGAGAGAGAGAGAGAGAGAGAGAGAGAGAGAGAGAGAGGAGAAAGAGACATACAAAGAGAGATAAGAGAGATAAGAGAGACACAGAGAGAGGAGAGAGACAGAGGAAGAGAGAGAAGAGAGAGAGATGAGAGAGAGACAGAGAGAGAAGAGAGAGAGATGAGAGAGGAATGAGAGAGACAGAGACACACACACACAGAGGAGAGACAGAGAGATAGATGAGCAGAGGAGTTTGGGAAATATCTACAGGACAAAGTCGCTCAAATCCGGATGGGATGGGCCCCTTTCAGTGGTCCAGTAGAGACGCCCGTGGCGAGTCTTGAGGGACCGCTTTGGGAGGAGTTTGACTCGGTTGCCATCGAGGATTTGGACAGGTTGCGTGGACGTCTGCGACCCACCACATGTTTATTGGACCCGTGTCCCTCCTGGCTTGTACTGGCATCCTGGGAGGTTACGCGCGACTGGCTCCTGGGCCTAGTGAACGCCTTGTTGGGTGAGGGGTCTCTACCGGCCGCCTTGAAAGAGGCGGTGGTGAGGCCCCTGCTCAAGAAGCCTTCCCTGGACCCAACGGACCTAGCCAATTATCGTCCTGTCTCCAACCTTCCTTTTTTAGCGAAGGTTGTAGAGTATGTGGTGGTACAGCAGTTCCCACGTCACCTGGAGGAAAATGATTATCTAGACCCGTGCCAGTCCGGCTTCCGACCCGGGCACAGCACGGAGACGGCCTTGGTCGCATTGGTTGATGATCTCTGGAGGGCCAGAGATAGGGGTTGTTCCTCTATCCTGGTTCTATTAGATCTCTCGGCGGCGTTCGATACCATCGACCATGGTATCCTGTTGCACCGGCTAGAGGGGTTGGGAGTCAGGGGCACCGTTTTACGGTGGTTTGGCTCCTACCTCTCTGACCGGATGCAACGTGTGTTGGCAGGGGAGCAGAGTTCGACCCGGAGGTCACTCACATGTGGAGTGCCACAGGGATCGGTGCTCTCGCCTCTCCTGTTCAACACATACATGAAACCGCTGGGCGAGATCATCCGTGGCTTTGGGGTGGGATATCATCTGTATGCTGATGATACTCAGCTATACATTTCCACCCCGAACCACCCCAATGAGGCCATCGAAATGATGTCCCGGTGTTTGGAGGCCGTACGGGTCTGGATGGATGGCAACCGACTAAAACTCAACCCTTCCAAGACGGAGTGGCTGTGGCTTCCGGCCCCCCGGTTCAACCAGGTGCTTCCATCTCTGGCCATTGGGGGCGTGCAACTAGCCCCCATGGAACGGGTGCGCAATTTGGGCGTCCTCCTAGATGCCCGGCTGTCCATGGATGACCATGTAACAGCCGTGGCAAGGGGGGCGTTCCATCAGGTCCGCCTGATGCGCCAATTGCGCCCCTTATTGGACCGGGATGCCCTACGCACAGTCACCCATGCGCTAGTGACGTCTCGCCTGGACTACTGCAATGCTCTCTACATGGGGCTTCCCTTGAGATGCACTCGGAGACTACAGTTGGTCCAGAACGCGGCCGCGCGGGTGATTATGGGGAGGTCTAGATACTCCCCTGTAACACCTCTCCTGCGCGAGCTGCACTGGCTTCCTGTAGTCTATCGAGTGCGTTTCAAGGTTTTGATTATGATCTTTAAAGCGCTCCATGGCACAGAACCTAGTTACATGCAGGATCGCATCCTGCCCCACACATCCCTACGACCAATTCGCTCACACAGAGAGGGACTTCTCCGGGTGCCGTCCGCCAAACAGTGTCGGGGGGCGACACCCAGGAGCAGAGCCTTCTCTGTGGTGGGCCCAGCCCTGTGGAATGACCTCCCCCGTGACATCAGGATTACTTCCGATCTCCGCTCCTTCCGTGTACAGCTGAAGACCCACCTCTTTCAATTATCTGGCCTGGCTCAACCGTAATTTTTTCATATTCCTCCTGACTGTCTTTTTTTAAATTTTAAAATTTTATTGTATATTGGGTTTTTATTAAACGGGGCATGTTAATGGTTTTAATTTGTCTAAATGTTTTAATCTATTACCTCCTCCGTGCATGTATGTCTGTGTATATATGTATGTTTATATATGTCTTAGTGTACGCCGCCCCGAGTCCTGCCCGGAAAGGGAGCGGCTAATAAATCCAAATTTATTATTATTATTATTATGAGAGAGAGAGAGAAGAGAGAGAGACCGAGACATGCACAGGGAGAGGAGAGAGACAGAGGGAGAGATGAGAGAGAGAGACAGAGAGAGAAAGAGAGAGAGATGAGAGAGACAGAGACACACACACAGATGAGAGACAGAGATGAGAAAGAGAGAGAGAGAGAAGAGAGAGAGAGAGACATGCACAGGGAGAGGAGAGAGAGAGATGAGAGAGAGAGACACACACAGAGAGAGAAGAGGTGAGAGAGAGAGACACACACACAGAGAGAGGAGAGAGACAGAGAAAGAGATGAGAAAGAGAGAGAGAGAGAAGAGAGAGATGAGAGAGAGACACACACACAGGAGAGAGACAGAGAGAGAGAAGAGAGAGAGACAGACACATGCACAGGGAGAGGAGAGAGACAGAGAAAGAGATGAGAAAGAGAGAGAGAGAGAAGAGAGAGACATGCACAGGGAGAGGAGAGGGAGACAGAGAGAGATGAGAGAGAGAGACAGAGAGAGAGAGAAGAGAGAGATGAGAGAGAGACACACACACAGGAGAGAGACAGAGAGAGAGAAGAGAGAGAGACAGACACATGCACAGGGAGAGGAGAGAGACAGAGAAAGAGATGAGAAAGAGAGAGAGAGAGAAGAGAGAGACATGCACAGGGAGAGGAGAGGGAGACAGAGAGAGATGAGAGAGAGAGACAGAGAGAGAGAGAAGAGAGAGATGAGAGAGAGACACACACACAGGAGAGAGACAGAGAGAGAGAAGAGAGAGAGACAGACACATGCACAGGGAGAGGAGAGAGAGAGAGGGAGAGATGAGAGAGAGAGGCAGAGAGAGAAAGAGAGAGTGACAGAGAGAGAGAAAGAGAGAGAAAGAGAGAGAGATGAGAGAGACAGAGACACACACACAGATGAGAGACAGAGATGAGAAAGAGAGAGAGAGAGAAGAGAGAGAGAGAGACATGCACAGGGAGAGGAGAGAGAGAGATGAGAGAGAGAGACACACACAGAGAGAGAAGAGGTGAGAGAGAGAGACACACACACAGAGAGAGGAGAGAGACAGAGAAAGAGATGAGAAAGAGAGAGAGAGAGAAGAGAGAGATGAGAGAGAGACACACACACAGGAGAGAGACAGAGAGAGAGAAGAGAGAGAGACAGACACATGCACAGGGAGAGGAGAGAGACAGAGAAAGAGATGAGAAAGAGAGAGAGAGAGAAGAGAGAGACATGCACAGGGAGAGGAGAGGGAGACAGAGAGAGATGAGAGAGAGAGACAGAGAGAGAGAGAAGAGAGAGATGAGAGAGAGACACACACACAGGAGAGAGACAGAGAGAGAGAAGAGAGAGAGACAGACACATGCACAGGGAGAGGAGAGAGACAGAGAAAGAGATGAGAAAGAGAGAGAGAGAGAAGAGAGAGACATGCACAGGGAGAGGAGAGGGAGACAGAGAGAGATGAGAGAGAGAGACAGAGAGAGAGAGAAGAGAGAGATGAGAGAGAGACACACACACAGGAGAGAGACAGAGAGAGAGAAGAGAGAGAGACAGACACATGCACAGGGAGAGGAGAGAGACAGAGAAAGAGATGAGAAAGAGAGAGAGAGAGAAGAGAGAGACATGCACAGGGAGAGGAGAGGGAGACAGAGAGAGATGAGAGAGAGAGACAGAGAGAGAGAGAAGAGAGAGATGAGAGAGAGACACACACACAGGAGAGAGACAGAGAGAGAGAAGAGAGAGAGACAGACACATGCACAGGGAGAGGAGAGAGAGAGAGGGAGAGATGAGAGAGAGAGGCAGAGAGAGAAAGAGAGAGTGACAGAGAGAGAGAAAGAGAGAGAGAGAGGAGAGAGAATGAGGAGAAAGAGAAAGAGAGAGAGAGAAAGGCAATCTAATGGCCACCTGTATAGATAGACAACTCCTTGCATCATCCCCATTGCATCAGCTTACAGCTTACAACCTAACATCAGGTGGCAGCTATTAAATCCTCATTACCTGACATTTTTTTTATTTTATTCCCCAAAAAATTAAGATACAAGACAGCATTTTTAAAAAACAAAAACATGACATTTAAAAGAGAAAGTTGTATTAAAAATGGAGTAGCACACATACCCATATTTCCTCCCCAGCTGAATGCTGATTAAATATATTACATCAATATTAATTTATCCCACCCATTGAAAAACACCCCCCCCCCCAAATTTTAAATGCTAAACGAGGACATCTATTTTACCAATTGTGAGCCTGTCATCCATATCACAGCTCCATTATTTACAATATTGTTTGATGTTTAATGTTTTTAATGTTGATTAATGATTAATGTTGATTTCTGTTGATTAATGTTTGCTCTCCATAGGAAAACACTCCGTCTTGCATTTGGTCCCTGCTCGTCGTTCTAACAACGGTGAGTAGCAGATTTTGTTCAATGAGGAGTAAAAGAGTATTGTTTATTAAATTTATGAAGGCACTCTCTTGGGCGTGACTGTGGGCGACACGCTCGGCTTAATGGACGTTTTGAAAAAATCATCATTTCCACCATGCCAGGCAATTAAGGTAGATTTAAATGCGAATAATCAAAAGAACAGAGGAGGCTGTCAGGATAATTACAATTAATTACAATTGCAATTGCCATTACAATTACAATTACAATTACAATTGCAATACACCTGTGTGGATTAGAAGTGTGGTTTTCGGCAGATAAACCCAAATTGAAAAAAGCATTTTTTCTGAAAAAAATGGCATTCATAAAGTGGGCACCTCCAGAGTGGCCGGCACAGATAAGTGTAAGTAAAATGCAAATCTTGCAAAATTCCAGGGAACTTCTCATTTTCGACACCGAAGGTCTTTCTCGCTTGAGCAATTCTGGATCTTCAATTGAGGGGGGGGGGACACGCGGCGGCAGGTCCCACGTCTGGCCCCCCTCCCCAGTAGACATGCAAGCTGTTGAAAGGCAAAACAAGGAAGCGGGTGGATAGTTTGGGGTGGATAATGGCGGCCTTGGGGGCTGCCTTGGGTTTAGGGGGGCTATGGGGATGTAGTTCAAAGGGAGGCTTGAAATCCCCCCCCCCTTGTGGGAGCCCTCTGGTCATCCCCCCCCCATCTCCTCCTCTCCTTCTTCCTCTTCTCCTTCCCCTCTCCACAAACCCCATCCTCTTCTAGTCCTGATGAGGTTCCCTAGTTGGGTCATGAAACGTTGGCAAGAAACCAATCAGAGAGCACCGACGGTCCCACAAGCCACGCCCCTGTTCTCCTCCTCCTCCTCCTCCTCCTCCTTCTTCTTTTTGCAAACTCCACTCCCTTCTAGCACTGATGATGTTCCTTAGTCAGGTCATGAAACGTCTGTAAGAAAACTTCTTCTTCTTCTTCTTCTTCTTCTTCTTCTTCTTCTTCTTCTTCTTCTTCTTCTTCTTCTTCTTCTTCTTCTTCTTCTTTTTTCTCTCATTCTCCTTCTCTTTTCTTCTTCTGCTCCTTTCTTCTTCTTCTCCCTTCTTCTTCTCCTCCTTCCCCTCCTCCCTTCCCTCCTCCTCCTCCTTTTTCTCCTCCTCCTCCTCCTCCTTCTCCTCCTCCCCCTCCTTCTCCTTCTTCTCCCTTCTCCTCCTCCTTCTCCTCCTTCTCCTCCTCCCCCTCCTTATCCTTCTTCTCCCTTCTCCTCCTCCTCCTTCCTCTCCTCCTCCTCTTTCTCCTCTTCCTCCTCCACCCCCCCTTCTAGCACTGATGACGTTCCCTAGTTATGTCATGAAACGTTTGCAAGAAAACCACCAAGTTCAGGGACAACCAAGGACCCCAGAGTCCTCCTCCTCCTCCTCCTCCTCCTCCTCCTCTCCTCTTCCTTTTCCATCCCTTCTCGTCCGCCTCCTCCTCCTCTTCCTCCTCCGATCTAGGCTGGGAAAACCCCTTATTGGCTCTTTCCTGGACCTGTTCCTTCCCTTCTGGCTGGCACGCTTGGCTGGCAAGGCCGGGGATGAGGGACTTTGTGTTCTTCTGCTTTCATTAAGGGAGGGGGAGGCTGACACACACACACACACCCACTCAGGAATGTCCTTTGAAAAGCTTCCTGGCTGGAGTGTTGCCCTTCCTTGTTGGCTCCTGGGGAGGGGAGGCCTGGGGGAGAAAGGGAGGGAGGGACTAACAGGGAAGGTTTTGGGTGGGTGGGGGGCAAGGGGGGCAGAGGGGAGGGAGGGGCCCAGTGAAGCTCTCTCTGGTGCCAGGGCCGAGCTTTACCCCTTGGACCCAGGACAAAGGCAGGCAGGCAGGGCTCGGGGGCGGGGGGGGGGAATGGCGATGGGGGGGGGCAAGGGGGGTGTTCCAATCTGACCCCAGCTTTCCTCCCTTTAACCCCCCCCCCAGAGGAGGGCGATGCCACGGAGATCTGGTGGTCCCCTTTCCTGCAACAGGGCCGAGCCCTGGAGCCCAGCGGTCAAGATGTGGTGGTCAAGCAGACGGGACTCTACTTTGTTTACAGCCAGGTGAGAGACGCCCCCCCCCCTGCCTGGAGAGGGGAGTGGGGGAGGACTCCTCCTGGGGAGGGAGGGAGGGAAGGAGGGAAGGAAGGAAGGAAGGAAGGAAGGAAGGAAGGAAAGGAGGGAGAATGGAGGTAGGAAGGAAAGAACGAAGGAAGAAAGTAGAATGGAGGTAGGAAGGAACGAAGGAAGGAGAGTGGAGGGAGGAAGGAAGGAAAGGAAATAAGGAAGGGAGGAAAAGAAGGAAGGAAAGAAGGAGAAGAAGGAAAGAGGGAGGGACAGAGGGAGGGAAGGAAGGAAGGAAGAAGAAATGGGAAGGGAGGGAGTGAGGAAGACTATGGGAATGTGATGAAGGAAGGAAGGAGAAGAAGAAGGAAAGTGGGAGGGACAGGGAGAGAAGGAAGGAAGAAGATGGGAAAAGGAAGGAAGGAGGGAGAAGAAGAAGAGGGAGGGACAGAGGGAGAGAAGGAAGGAAGAAGAGATGGGAAGGGGAAGAGAGGGAGGGGAGGAAGAATATGGGAATGTGATGGAGGAAGGAGAAGAAGGAAAGATGGAGGGAGGGAGAGAGAGGGGGAGGGAGGGAAGGAAGGAAGGAGGAGAAGAAAAAGGAAAGAGGGAGGGAAGAAGAGGGGGAGAAGAAAAGGAAGGAAGGAAAGAAGGAAGGAGAGATGGGAAGAAGAAAAGAAAGGAAGGAAAGAAGGAAAAGAAGGAGGGAAGGAGATGGGAAGGGGAAGGAAGGAAGAAGATGGGAAAGGGAAGGAAGGAAGGAGGGAGGGAGAAGAAGAAGGAAAGAGGGAGGGACAGAGGGGGAGAAGAAAGGAAGGAAGAAGAGATGGGAAGAGGAAGGGAGGGAGGGAGGGAGGAAGAATATGAGACTGTGAGGAGGGTGGGAAGGAAGGAAGGGGATGGGGATGAGAAGGGAAGGAAGAAGGGAAGAAGAGAAGGGGAGGAAGGCAAGGAAAGGATTTCTAAATTCTTTTTTTCCTGGGCTCAAAGGAGTCGATTCTTGGCCTCGTGGCTGGTTCTAGACCCCAGATCCCCAGAGATGCGACCGACATAAAACCGAACAGGGGAATGTCAGATGAGTCCCCGAGGGCTTCTCTCAGCAGGGATCTTAATTAGAGACCAATTAGCTTCCCCTGATTGCAAGGATTAATTTTGCCCCTGGGAAGCATTTGAAAAATAAAAAAAGACTGCTGGGAAGAGAGATTGTCCTTTCACTCTCTTTCATCCGTCGTTATTTTGCTCAGATGCATCTCGGGGGGGGGGGGGGGGGGCAAGGCTGAGAGGTTGGGCCAACTCTACCTTGGGAAGGTCGCTCGGTTGTTTGCCACAACAGCGGGGGGGGGGGGGAAAGGTTTTATAAGGCAGTCCTCGACTTATGGCTGAAATGACTTGTCCTCGCGTTTACGTCCATTTGGAGCACGCTAACAGTCACAAAGTTCTTGGCAACTGGCACATTAGGTTGCGAAGGTTGCAACCCCCCCCTTTTGGGACTTTCCTGGAGAGCTCCTAGCAAGAAAACCCCATGATTCACTTAATGACCTGGTGGTTCATTTAACAACGCTAAGGAGTCACAACGATGTTTGCATGATTGGATTTCACGTTAGGTTAGACTCGCTTAACGAGCCCAGCGAAAGTGTCTTAAAATCAGGAGCGACTCACTTAATGACCCCATCGCTTAGCAACAGCAGCTGCGATCCCAACTGTGGCCGTAAGGTCGAGGACTACGGATAGCAGGCAGCAGCAAAATCCAATCTGACTTTGGATAGTGTCAGAACGCTAAGCAGGGTCAGACCCGGTTATATTCTGGAGGGCCCCCCCGTACGACCATTCAGGTATTTCATATTTGATCGCACCACTTTTCGTTGTGTGCGACTTATGACCACAGCGGAGCCCAAAATTTCGCAATTGCTAAGCGAGACAGTCGTTAAGTGAATTTGGCTCCATGTTTACGACCTTTCTTGCCACCATCGTTAAGCAAATCACTGCTGTGGGTTAAGCGAGTCGCGCGGGTGTTCAGCGAATCCAGCTTCCTTATTGATTTGTCAATAAGGGATGTGTCTCTGTGTGTGTGTTCCAGTATAACTCTGGAATGCCTGGCCTGTTAAGGAGAGTGAGTGCTGCGTCCTAGACCGGCAATTGTTTGTGATGTCAGTTCCTTCGCAACCGTCGTAAGTACGAGTCAGTTGACAAGAGTCTGAACTTGGACCATGGGGATGCTGCAGTGGTTGTGTGAAAACTGCTCATGAGTTATTTTTTTCCGTGCCGTTGTAACTTTGGTCGCTAAACGAACTGTTGTAAGTCGAGGACTTCTCGTAAACGGGTTCCGATAAAGTCGTACCTACCCCTCTTTCTCCCTTCCTTCCCAGGTGCTGTTCCATGACCCCACTTTTACCATGGGGCAGGTCTTACGGCGAGTGGCCATAGGCCGGCCGGATCAAATCCTCTTCCGTTGCATCCAGAGTATGCCCCCCAAGATGGAGAAGGCTTACAACAGCTGCTACAGCGGAGGTGAGCCGCCATGCACCTTCCCGGAATGTTCCGGCCCCTTTAAGAGGTCTGGACTTCAACTCCCAGAATTCCCCAGCCAGCCAAAGTTTAAGAACAAGGGTGACTCCCTTCATTGCATTTTTTAAAAAAATGGATAACTTTGTTAGTAGATAGTGGGAATGCAATCGACGCAATTTACTTCTTCTTATTTTATTATTTTATTCATTATTCATTATTCATTATTCATTATTCGTTTATTCGTTTATTCGTTTATTCGTTTATTCGCTTATCGCTTATCGCTTATCGTTTATCGATTATCGATTATCGATTATTATTATTATTATTATTATTATTATTATTTATATTTATATTTATATTTATATTTATATTTATATTTATATTTATATTTATATTTATATTTATATTTATATTTATATTTATATTTATATTTATATTTATATTTATATTTATATTTATATTTATATTTATATTATTTATATTATTTATATTATTTATATTTATATTTATATTTATATTATTTATATTTATATTATTTATATTTATATTATTTATATTTATATTATTTATATTTATATTTATATTTATATTTATATTTATATTTATATTTATATTTATATTTATATTTATATTTATATTTATATTTATATTTATATTTATATTTATATTTATATTTATATTTATATTTATATTTATATTATTTATATTTATATCTATATTTATATTTATATTTATATTTATATTTATATTTATATTTATATTTATATTTATATTTATATTTATATTTATATTTATATTTATATTTATATTTATATTTATATTTATATTATTTATATTTATATTTATATTATTTATATTTATATTTTTATTATTTATATTTATATTTATATTTATATTTATATTTATATTTATATTTATATTTATATTTATATTTATATTTATATTTATATTTATATTTATATTTATATTATTTATATTTATATTTATATTTATATTATTTATATTTATATTTATATTTATATTTATATTTATATTTATATTTATATTTATATTTATATTTATATTTATATTTATATTTATATTTATATTTATATTATTTATATTTATATTTATATTATTTATATTTATATTTATATTTATATTTATATTTATATTTATATTTATATTTATATTTATATTTATATTTATATTTATATTTATATTTATATTTATATTTATATTTATATTTATATTTATATTTATATTTATATTTATATTTATATTTATATTTATATTTATATTTATATTTATATTTATATTTATATTTATATTATTTATATTTATATTTATATTTATTTACTTTTGTTTGTTTGTTTGTTTGTTTTTATTTATATTAAAAAAAGCTGTATGTATGTATGTATGTATGTTCCAGCATAACTCTGGAGCTCCTTGAGCAATTGCAACCAAACTTGGTACATAGATGATTTACTCTCTGGAAACAAATACTGGGGTGAGGTGGGGGTAAGACACCCTTGGGATGTGTCTCTGTGTGTGTGTGTGTGTGTGTGTGTGTGTGTGTGTGTGTGTGTGTTCCAGCATAACTCTGGAATGCCTGGCCCGTTAAGGAGAGGAGAGCACCTGACCTCCAAAAAATGGCTGAATAGGATGGCATAGCGCAGGGGGGAGATGGCGGATGGAGGGCCCACCTGCGATCTTCGCCAGAACCGGCTGAATACTGCCTCTGAGAATAACAGAGTTGGAAGGGACCTTGGAGGTCTTCTAGTCCAACCCCCTGCTCAGGCAGGAAGCCCTCGACATTTTCAGACAAATGGCTGTCTGATGTCTCCTTAAAAACTTCCAGTAATGTAACACCCACTACTTCTGGAGACACGTCGTTTGGGATAACACAATAACCGAGTTCAGAGGGACCATAGAGGCCTTCTAGTCCAACCCTCTGCTCAAGTAGAAAACCCTATACCATTTCCACGTGTGTCTTTCTCCTTCTTCCGTGGCTCAGAAAGTGAATTGAGCTTAGCCAGAGTGTTGAGGGAAGAAACTCACATTTAGATGGGCAGTACAGGGGAACCCCGTTTTCTCCAAACGTGGCATGTGTCCAGTGGTGGGATTCAAATAGTTAACAACCAGTTCTCTGCCTTAATGACCCTCCTCCCGAGCCCCAGAATAAAAGTACCAGCAAAGGAAAAATAACTCCAGAGAACCTGTATATAGAAAGTCTGGGCATACTGCCAAGAAACATTAACAGCTGTTACAATGTAACAAGGCTTAACCCAGAGGCAGTTTCCTAAAATATTTAAACAAATTAGAAACAACACACACACAGGCACACCAAAATGCCTACTTCCTGCCTTCCTGACAGGATTAACCCCGTAAGGTGGGAAAAGCAAAAGACTGTTGGAAGATTTCTTCCAACAGATGCTTCGCCGAACTTCTCAGAAACTTAACTACTGGTTCGTGTGAACCGATGTGAATCCCACCACTGCATGTGTCCCCAGCCCACAGGGGCCATTGGTATGACCTGTAGCTGGGCTGGCGGTTCTCTTAAATGTGGGTCCCTGTGTCTGAACCCCTTTTTTCCTATTTCTAGGGGTCTTCCACCTGCAGCAAGGAGACCGTCTGAGTTTGCGCATCCCCCGTTTCAACGCCTCCTTCGACATCTCCACACACGGGACTTTCCTGGGCGTGCTCCGTTTGTAGACGTCCAAGCATCTTTGCAGGCCCACCTCCGTCCCGTCTCCAAGAAGGATCCCCAGAAATCTTAGGGTTCTAACTCCAGAAGCGACTCCTTCCTCGTGGATCGTGGTTTGGGGCGAGGTAGACTTGACGCAGCCGGGATGCTCGGATGCAAGAAAGAGACCGATTCATGATGACGGCGGCTGAGATTTCCCACAGAAAAGCGGGGCGGACAGACGGAGCCCACCCTGGCTTAGGTTTCCGGGACCCCTTTGGAGATCCTTCAGCTGGGAGTTCCCGAGAATCTGCTCTTTGAGTTTGGATCAAGCAAGATGGAAGTCACAGTCAATGTTTTCTTGCTTTTTGGAATGACGTTTTGCAAATGTCCAGGAATCGAGAGATCTAGCCCAGTGTTTCTGAAGGTTGGTCACTTTAAGACATGTGGACTTCAACTCCCAGAATTCCCTAGTTCTTTTTTCACTTTCCTGACTAACGATATATTATATTTACCGCATTCCCACCATCTATTAAGAAAGTTACCCTTATCAAAAAATGCAATAAAGGTAATCGAGCCGCCTTGATTCTTTTCCTATCTGTGCCGAATTCTGGGAAACCGTTCCCTGTTGGGGAATTCTGGGAGTTGAAGTCCACGTGTCTTAAAGCAGGCAAGTTTGAGAAACATTGGGATATCTCCAATTTCCTGAATCCCTCCTTTTTTCTGAAATGTCCCACACAAGGTGGATGGAATTCAGATAGTCCTCAACTTATGATTGTTCATTTAGTGACCCAAGTTACAACAGCACTGGAAAAAGGATCTTATGACCACTCCTCACACTTATAACGATCACAGAATCCTCTGAGATCCAAATTCGGGCACTTGGCAACTGGCCTGTGTTTATGACGGTTGCAACGTCCCGGGGGGGGGTCATGTGATCCCCCTTTTACGACCTTCCCATGCTGCCTTCTGACAATGTGGGAAGCCGGATTCGTTTAAGGACTCCAATTGTATTGTATTATTGTATTGTATTATAATTCACTTAACCACCATGGTATCAAATCAGATGCGACTCACTGAAGAACCGCCCGGCTTAACAATGGAAATGTTGGTCCCAATTGCCATCGTAAGGTGAGGACTATCTAGGAAGCAGCAGAGGCATTTTGTTCTGACCGAGGCTTCCCAAGAGCCCGAAGCAAACTCCTTGTCCTGCCAAAAAAAAAACCTTTTTATGAATTGACTCTGAATTCTGCTCCTTCCCATCCAGCAAAGTCTTTCAAGGGAGGATTTACGGTCACAGACCTTCTCTGGCTTGGAGAGCTGCCAGGCCGAGATCTGCAGAACTTGGCAAGGAGTCTCGGAGAGTCACGAAGCAATGAAGCGAACTCCTGCAAACTCCACTCCCCTGGCGCTCCTCTTATTTCCTCTGGGAGAGGCTATTCATTGTCCACCTGTGGCCTTACTCCCAAATCGACTCTTGTTCCTTAGCTGTTCCCTTCGTCTGGCCACTCTGCACATGCGCAAACTGGGAACAGGCTCCAGCTGTTCTTCTGCCTCACTGATGTCTGACTCCGAAGGCAGCTGATAACTGTCAGACAGCCCTGGCCCCACTCTCTGCCTCCGACACAGAGCCCTCATCAGAGCCTTCCCCAGACTCCAGGACTGGCCCATCTTTCTCCCCAACCTCCTCACTGGCCGAATCTGCTGCCAGCTCCACTGGTGGGCCACAACACATGGTTACCCCCTGGTTTAAACCTTTCTTCCAACTGCAGTTCTGGTTTGATGTCACCTTCGCCGGAAAAATCAAATATTTGGTGTTATGTTTTACTATCACAATTGCACAAAATCTTGCAAAGATTCTGTAGTAAGGTGTTCTGACCTCCCTCCCCCCCCCACACACCTGTGAATAAACCAGGACACAGGCTTGGCTGTTTGCCACTATTTAATTACTGAGATAACGAATCCTTTGACTGAGGGCCCAGACAACTCCCGTTCAATAGAGTAGCTCTGCAGCAACCCAGATAAGTCAAATGAAGCCACGCAGATAGTCCAAACGAGCAGACACGGCTAGAATACATAGATTTTCTTAACTACTAATTCGAACTAATTCGGTTGTTTCCTGCAAATGTCCCCTCCCAACGCCTCACCTATAATCTCTCTTGGGAGGGCCAATCCACAACCATCTGTGCTTAACCATCTTCTGTGAGCCTGCCTACGGAGTTGCTGCTTCCGTTTCTCAGCCCTTCTCAATCTGGCATCAGGGACAAACTGCCTTTGATCCTCCCCACTGCTCCATGCCTCAGGCGTCTCCTGGTAGCCAACCAGCCTCTCCGGTCCCTGCTCTGAGTCTGAACCCTGCACAGGGTCCTCCACCTCGTCCGGGGCAGACTCATATGGTCCCTAGCTCTCCGAGTCCGTCAGCCGCTCAACCGGATCCTGCTGGGCCACAACAGTAAGGTAACAGAAATAACCCGGAAAGCGTGTACAGAAAAAATTAATAAACACACAGGCAGGAGCCATAGCCAGAGAAAACCACACACGTAGCCAGGAAGAGGTTATACTCGGTCACAAAAGAAACATGGGATAATAGGATTAGGAAAAGGGTAACAAAGTTGAGGGAAACCCCGAATCTAGCAATGACCGGTCAGAATAACAAAAACACAAAATCCAATTCTAAGGTAACACAAACATCATATAGAACAGACACCTTTGTATAAGCGTCCGAACTCCTCGTGTTCTATGATAGGATTAGTCCAAGAACAAGACACCGGACGAGCGAAATCCAAAGACAAGAGAATCAAGATCAGAGCAATCGTCCAGAATAAAAGAACTTTTGTAAAATCCAAATTTACACAATAGCCTGAAGCCAGAAAAACTGTATAAAAGGGAAAACCAAACTATAGACGGGGGGGGGGGGGCTGCAGACCCAGGAACGACGGAGCTGCGTCTCGTCCTTCCCGTTTTTCTTTCCTCAATAAAAACTCATAACTCATCTGCATTGACTGTACACCGCCCCGAGTCCCTTTTTGGGAGAGGGGGCGGTCTAGAAATCCAAGAAAATAAAATAAATAAATAAATAAGTTCCAGGCAGCTGTCTCCACGAAACTTTCTTTTAGCGTCGGTGGTGACTCCCGGCTGGGAACGGACCGGAAACCTTTGCCTTCCAACCAGTGATGGGTTTCAAATTTTTTAAGAACCTCTTCTGTAGGTGTGGCCTGCTTTGTGGGAGTGGCTTGCCGGCCATGTGACCGGGTGGGAGTGGCTTGCCAGCCATGTGACTGGGTGGGCGTGGCCAACCTGTAAAATGTGGTGAAACTCACTTAACAACACTCTTGCTTAGCAACCAAAATGTTGGGTCAGAAACCCTGGCATTTGAAGCACGCAAGTCTTAAAGCTGTCAAGTTACAAGACCCTTCCACCCCTAACGCTTTAGAAAAAAACAACAACCCAGAGGTGTTCAAACTTGACAGCTTTAAGACTTGTGGACTTCAACTCCCAGAATTCCTCCTCCAGTCATGTTGACTCAGGAACTCTGGCATTGAAGTGCGCAAGTCTTAAAGCTGTCAAGTTAAAAGGCCCTTGCACCCCTAACCCTTTAGAAAAAAAAACCCAGGGGTGTTCAAAGTTGACAGCTTTAAGACTTGTGGACTTCAACACCCAGAATTCCTCCTCTCGCTCTTCATCTTGATGATGTGCGGACGGGCGGGGGGAGGGAGCTGGAACCGGTTCTAAACGGCACTGTAGATTTGTGGACTTCAACTGTGGAACTTCTTCTATAGAAGAGCTTAGAACTGGCAGGAACCCACCCCAGCTTCCAACAATTCCAAGGGCATCCTATTTGCTGTTTGCAACAAATGCATTTTAATTAGAAGTTGTGCTTGCTCCAAACACTGGAAGTTTTGAAAAAGGGATTGGAAATGCTGTAGAGTCTCCTGCTTTTGGACCAAATGACCTCTAAGCTCCCTTCCAACTCCGCTCATCTGTTAAATCACCCCAAAGAAGCCCCCAAGTGAAAGCCCCACTGATTTCCGTGGGTGCAATTTGCATGGGTATTCACCCTCTATGCCCAAAACGTGCAAATTCTATTTTTTTTTAAAAAAATATTTTTTTTAAAAGTGCTTTTAAAAAAAAAAAGCAAAATTGCACCACAATCTTTTGCCCAGGGCTAAAATACATGTTCTAGTGGCAGGCTGTTCCACTGGTTAATTAATTTGAAGAGGAAATGGCAGGATTCAACCCACAAAATTAGTGGAAGCAATTCAGAAAAATCCGAATTTTGAAGCTTGGCTGAACACTGCCAGAAGCAGAAGACACGTCTGCTTTATTAGCTCTTTGTATCCTCCTGAAACTACCTGCGGAGACATTAGATCTCGCGAGATTCAAAGGGGAAGGCATATCAATAACATAGAGGTAGAAATAGGATAGATAGGCTCTTTCTCTATCACTAGGTGGAGCTTTCGGGTTCAGTTTCTCTAGTTTGTTTCCCCACCCCACCCCACCCCACCCCAGGGAAAATGTGTCAGCCACAACACAAACCCACAATTTTGTCTTGGCTGTAATGAAGGGGGAGAGCATTGCAATGCAGGCAGCAATCTCCTTTCTTAAATCGTCTTCCGTCTGGCCTTAAATTTCCCAGAAAATGAAATTTGAGATATATATATATATTTTTTAAAAAAGAAAATTGTTTCACAAGTTCTTTTTTCTTTTTTTAATACTCTCCCACGTCAAGCACGAATCAGAAGCCAAAAGCAGATTGGAGAGTTGCAACCATCGGGCCACTAGAGGGCGCCAAAGAAAACAAAAATAAAGATATATCTGTGGGCAGCCCCCTAGTGGTGACCCTGGGGTTTTGCAACCCTGGTTTGGTAGATTCTAAATCCAGATTAAACCTGGAGGCCAAGAGATTTGTGTGTGTGTGTTTGTTTGTTTGTTCAGATTTGCATTCCCAGCCCCTAAATCTCTAGCCTGTTTCTTCCTGGCTTAATCCCAGTTTAATCTTCTTTTAATCCCAAACTTTAAACTCTCTTGATTGCAAATTCGGGGAGTTATTCCATCCCATTGTGGTGGAAAGAGAATTTAGCCAATGGAAACGGTTGCAATTCCGCGGAAATCCAGTCCCCGGTGCGCACAGCTGCCCCCTAGGGCTCCCCAGAAGCCCCCTGACCCTCCCAGAAAACCCATCCCTTTCCATGCCAGGCACCCCAAAATCTCCCATCCCCTTTGCCTTCCTAGGGGCAACTTTAAGTCCTCGTGCGTGGCTTCCTCTCCGGCTGAGAATTTGCACTCGGGTTTTTTAAGCCGCCAAAGTGCCCAAGACTTCCCTTCTTTTCCTTTTCCAGAGAGAGAGAGAGAGAGAAAGAGAGTTTTTTAACAGTAACAGAGTTGGAAGGGACCTTGGAGGTCATCTAGTCCAACCCCCTCCTCACGCAGGAGGCCCATACCAGGGATTCGAACCGCCAAACTGCCGACCTTGCTGATCGACATGCTCGGCGTTTTACCCACTGAGCCAGAATGGCTATAAAAGAGCCCCTCCCCCCTTAGCTTTTATTTTGTCCTCGAGCACGGGGTTGGACTAGAAGACCTCCAAGGTCCCTTTCAACCCTGTTGCAATTCTACATTCTGCATTCTTCATTCTGTATTTGCATTCTGCATTCTATATTCTGCATTCTATATTCTGCATTCTATATTCTGCATTCTATATTCTGCATTCTGCACCCTCAATCCTGCATTCCGCATTCTTCATTCCGCATTCTTCATTCTATATTCTGCATTCTATATTCTGCATTCTATATTCTACATTCTGTATTCTGCATTCTGTATTTGCATTCCGCATTCTGTATTCCGCATTCTGTATTTGCATTCCGCATTCTATATTCTGCATTCTGCACCCTCAATCCTGCATTCGGCATTCTTCATTCTGTATTTTGAGTTCTGCATTCTGTATTCTTTTCGAAGGCAATGGGGGAGGGTCAAACTTCGGCCTTCCAGAAAGAACAAGAGGGGGGGAATATCACCCCCAAAACCCCGGTGCATAGGTAGGGGATGGGTGGAGGGCTCTGAGTCACCCCTTTGGAATTGCACTGGCTAATCTGGGACGGAATTGGAGGTGGGGTGTGGGGGTGTCTAAAGCTGCAAAGGAACGGGGTTCGGCTTGGCTGCCCCTTCTTCCACCAGCTTCACCAGGGCCCCCCTGTCAATCCGGAAGACGTGCCAGTTATCCCGGAGGGTGACATCGATGGCACCTCTCTTGTGGTAGAAATCGTTTGTGGCCGGATGCTTCTGGGCCGAGATGAACCGGAACTGGGAGCACCCTTTTTCCAGGGCAATCTGAGGATAGGAGGTTAAAAACCAGGTTTGTTTGATTCGGGAGGGGCCCCTGGACTGGATCAGGGGAAGACTTGCTGGCTAGACTGCTCCCCGTGGGTCTTACCTTGGCTGCTCGGTTCAGCAAGGTGGTGCCAAGTCCTCTCCCTGGCCAAGAAGGAGAAGAGAGAGGAGAGGAGAAGAGATGGAGGGAGAGAGGGGGGTAGGAAGGAGGGACGGAGGGAGAGGAAAAGGAGGGAGGGAGAGAGGATGGGGAGGGAGGGAGAGAGAGAGAGAGAAAGAGGAGAGGAGAAGGAGCAGGAGAGGGTGGGGAGGGAGGCAGAAAGAGAAGAGAAGAGGAGGGGGAGAGAGAGAGGAGAGGAGGAGGAGAGGAGGAGGGAGAGAAAGAGGAGCAGAGGAGAGGTGAAGAGAAGGAGGGAAGGAGAGGAGGGTGGGGAGGGAGGGAGAGAGAGGAGAAGAGGCAGAGAAAGAAAGAGGAGAGGAGAAGAGAAGAAGGGAAGGAGAGAAGAGGAGAAGACAAGAGAAAACGGGGGGGGAAAGGGGTGGGGATGGGAAGTGAGAGAGGGAGAGAAAGAGGAGAGGAGGAGAGAAGGAGGGAGAGAGAGAAGGAGAGAAAGGAAAGGTGAAGAGAAGGAGAGAGAGAGAGGAGAAGAGAAGAGAAAAGAAGGAGAGAAAGGGGATGGGGATGGGAAGGGAGAGAGAGAGAGAGAGAAATTTAATATATACATATATATTTTTTAGAAGAAGAATTCTGGACATTGAGCGGCACCTGACAACGGACTTTTTAATTTGTTAAGTTAACACAATCATTTTGTATTTTCATTTGACTTAGCTTCTCTCTTTTAAAATAACATGTTGAGATTCCTTACAGCTTGGAACGCAGGAAGACTTTTCATCCCGTGGTTGTAAGGATGGATTAGACGGCATTTAACCATTCCTAAACTGAAAAGATAATTTACAGGAGGATGTGCGGAGAATTTAAAAGTTTCTTCGTCTACGCTGGCATCTGGTTAACTAATACAATACAATACAATACAATAGTAGAGTTGGAAGGGACCTTGGAGGTCTTCTAGTCCAACCCCCTGCCTAGGCAGGAAACCCTATACCGTTTCTAACTAACTTCAAACCAAGTTTGGGGATGATTCCCTGTGCAAAGGAAGGGCTAACTCTCATCTTGTCCCATCAGCTTTCCCTTTTCTTCTCTCCACTGTGTGTTAACTATCAAAAAGGAACGTATGGTGGATCTTAAGGGTCTCCCCTTACCTAGAGAGATCCCGCTTTATTAGGGCTAGCCCCGAATTTCTCCCCTACCTCTGAATTCCGGCATCACGTAGAGATCTTCGCCAAAGAGGACTGGGCCGTCCCAGGTACAGTAAGTCAGATAGTGGAACTGGTAGCCAACAATGGTGTGTCCTGCAGAGGGAAAGGAGCAGCAAACGGAGGGGGACGGAAAGGAAGGATAGACCTGAATTCCGCAGAGGGGATGAAGAATGCGATGGCTTTGCAATTCACGGGGCGGGGGGTGGATTGAATGCAGCTTTCTCGCTGGGGCTCATTGCGAGACTTTTCTTGGGTCTTCACGGTGATGTGTTAAGGCAGGGGTGTCCAAACTTGGGAACTTTAAGACTTGTGGACTTCAACTCCCAGAATTCCCCAGCCAGCAGAGCTGGCTGGGGAATTCTAGGAGTTGAAGTCCACAAGTCTTAAAGTTCCCAAGTTTGGACACCCCTGTGTTAAGGTCTCTCTCTCTCTCTCTCTCTCTCTTCATTAATTCATTCATATCCCACCTTTTGGGGGTTTTTACAAGTAAGTTGAGGCAGTGAATATCTCTATGACTCTTTTCCTATTTTCTTCACAACAGCCCTGTGAGGTGGGTTGGTATGAGAGAGAGAAGGACTGGCCCAAAGTCACTGATCTAGCTTTCATGCCTAAAGTGGGACTAGAACTCCCACTCTCCTGGTGATTGGCCCAGAGTCACTGATCTAGCTTTCATGCCTAAAGTGGGACTAGAACTCACAGTCCCCTGGTGATTGGCTCAGAGTCACCCAGCTGGCTTTTGTGGCTAAGGCGGGATCTAGAACTCCCACTCTCCTGGTGATTGGCCCAGAGTCACTGATCTAGCTTTCATGCCTAAAGTGGGACTAGAACTCCCAGTCTCCTGGTGATTGGCCCAAAGTCACCCAGTCAGCTTTCATGCTTAAGGCGGGACTAGAACTCCCAGTCTCCAGGTGATTGGCTCAGAGTCACTGATCTAGCTTTCATGCCTAAAGTGGGACTAGAACTCCCAGTCTCCTGGTGATTGGCCCAGAGTCACTGATCTAGCTTTCATGCCTAAAGTGGGACTAGAACTCACAGTCCCCTGGTGATTGGCTCAGAGTCACCCAGCTGGCTTTTGTGGCTAAGGCGGGATCTAGAACTCCCAGTCTCCTGGTGATTGGCCCAAAGTCGCTGATCTAACTTTCATGCCTAAGGTGGGACTAGAACTCCCAGTCTCCTGGTGATTGGCTCAGAGTCACTGATCTAGCTTTCATGCCTAAGGTGGGACTAGAACTCCCAGTCTCCTGGTGATTGGCCCAAAGTCACTGATCCAGCTTTCATGCCTAAAGTGGGACTAGAACTCCCAGCCTCCTGGTGATTGGCTCAGAGTCACTGATCTAGCTTTCATGCCTAAGGTGGGACTAGAACTCCCAGTCTCCTGGTGATTGGCTCAGAGTCACTGATCTAGCTTTCATGCCTAAAGTGGGACTAGAACTCCCAGTCTCCTGGTGATTGGCCCAGAGTCACTGATCTAGCTTTCATGCCTAAAGTGGGACTAGAACTCACAGTCCCCTGGTGATTGGCTCAGAGTCACCCAGCTGGCTTTTGTGGCTAAGGCGGGATCTAGAACTCCCAGTCTCCTGGTGATTGGCCCAAAGTCGCTGATCTAACTTTCATGCCTAAGGTGGGACTAGAACTCCCAGTCTCCTGGTGATTGGCTCAGAGTCACTGATCTAGCTTTCATGCCTAAGGTGGGACTAGAACTCCCAGTCTCCTGGTGATTGGCCCAAAGTCACTGATCTAGCTTTCATGCCTAAAGTGGGACTAGAACTCCCAGTCTCCTGGTGATTGGCTCAAAGTCACTGATCTAGCTTTCATGCCTAAAGTGGGACTAGAACTCCCAGTCTCCTGGTGATTGGCCCAAAGTCACTGATCTAGCTTTCATGCCTAAAGTGGGACTAGAACTCCCAGTCTCCTGGTGATTGGCCCAGAGTCACTGATCTAGCTTTCATGCCTAAAGTGGGACTAGAACTCCCAGTCTCCAGGTGATTGGCTCAGAGTCACTGATCTAGCTTTCATGCCTAAAGTGGGACTAGAACTCCCAGTCTCCTGGTGATTGGCCCAGAGTCACTGATCTAGCTTTCATGCCTAAAGTGGGACTAGAACTCCCAGTCTCCAGGTGATTGGCTCAGAGTCACTGATCTAGCTTTCATGCCTAAAGTGGGACTAGAACTCCCAGTCTCCTGGTGATTGGCCCAAAGTCACCCAGTCAGCTTTCATGCTTAAGGCGGGACTAGAACTCCCAGTCTCCAGGTGATTGGCTCAGAGTCACTGATCTAGCTTTCATGCCTAAAGTGGGACTAGAACTCCCAGTCTCCTGGTGATTGGCCCAGAGTCACTGATCTAGCTTTCATGCCTAAAGTGGGACTAGAACTCACAGTCCCCTGGTGATTGGCTCAGAGTCACCCAGCTGGCTTTTGTGGCTAAGGCGGGATCTAGAACTCCCAGTCTCCTGGTGATTGGCCCAAAGTCGCTGATCTAACTTTCATGCCTAAGGTGGGACTAGAACTCCCAGTCTCCTGGTGATTGGCCCAAAGTCACTGATCCAGCTTTCATGCCTAAAGTGGGACTAGAACTCCCAGCCTCCTGGTGATTGGCTCAGAGTCACTGATCTAGCTTTCATGCCTAAGGTGGGACTAGAACTCCCAGTCTCCTGGTGATTGGCTCAGAGTCACTGATCTAGCTTTCATGCCTAAGGTGGGACTAGAACTCCCAGTCTCCTGGTGATTGGCCCAGAGTCACTGATCTAGCTTTCATGCCTAAAGTGGGACTAGAACTCCCAGTCTCCTGGTGATTGGCCCAAAGTCACTGATCCAGCTTTCATGCCTAAAGTGGGACTAGAACTCCCAGCCTCCTGGTGATTGGCTCAGAGTCACTGATCTAGCTTTCATGCCTAAGGTGGGACTAGAACTCCCAGTCTCCTGGTGATTGGCTCAGAGTCACTGATCTAGCTTTCATGCCTAAGGTGGGACTAGAACTCCCAGTCTCCTGGTGATTGGCTCAGAGTCACTGATCTAGCTTTCATGCCTAAGGTGGGACTAGAACTCCCAGTCTCCTGGTGATTGGCTCAGAGTCACTGATCTAGCTTTCATGCCTAAGGTGGGACTAGAACTCCCAGTCTCCTGGTGATTGGCCCAAAGTCACTGATCCAGCTTTCATGCCTAAAGTGGGACTAGAACTCCCAGCCTCCTGGTGATTGGCTCAGAGTCACTGATCTAGCTTTCATGCCTAAGGTGGGACTAGAACTCCCAGTCTCCTGGTGATTGGCCCAGAGTCACTGATCTAGCTTTCATGCCTAAAGTGGGACTAGAACTCACAGTCCCCTGGTGATTGGCTCAGAGTCACCCAGCTGGCTTTTGTGGCTAAGGCGGGATCTAGAACTCCCAGTCTCCTGGTGATTGGCCCAAAGTCGCTGATCTAACTTTCATGCCTAAGGTGGGACTAGAACTCCCAGTCTCCTGGTGATTGGCTCAGAGTCACTGATCTAGCTTTCATGCCTAAGGTGGGACTAGAACTCCCAGTCTCCTGGTGATTGGCCCAAAGTCACTGATCTAGCTTTCATGCCTAAAGTGGGACTAGAACTCCCAGTCTCCTGGTGATTGGCCCAGAGTCACTGATCTAGCTTTCATGCCTAAAGTGGGACTAGAACTCCCAGTCTCCTGGTGATTGGCTCAAAGTCACTGATCTAGCTTTCATGCCTAAAGTGGGACTAGAACTCCCAGTCTCCTGGTGATTGGCCCAGAGTCACTGATCTAGCTTTCATGCCTAAAGTGGGACTAGAACTCCCAGTCTCCTGGTGATTGGCCCAGAGTCACTGATCTAGCTTTCATGCCTAAAGTGGGACTAGAACTCCCAGTCTCCAGGTGATTGGCTCAGAGTCACTGATCTAGCTTTCATGCCTAAAGTGGGACTAGAACTCCCAGTCTCCTGGTGATTGGCCCAAAGTCACCCAGTCAGCTTTCATGCTTAAGGCGGGACTAGAACTCCCAGTCTCCTGGTGATTGGCCCAAAGTCGCTGATCTAACTTTCATGCCTAAGGTGGGACTAGAACTCCCAGTCTCCTGGTGATTGGCTCAGAGTCACTGATCTAGCTTTCATGCCTAAGGTGGGACTAGAACTCCCAGTCTCCTGGTGATTGGCCCAAAGTCACTGATCTAGCTTTCATGCCTAAAGTGGGACTAGAACTCCCAGTCTCCTGGTGATTGGCCCAGAGTCACTGATCTAGCTTTCATGCCTAAAGTGGGACTAGAACTCCCAGTCTCCTGGTGATTGGCTCAAAGTCACTGATCTAGCTTTCATGCCTAAAGTGGGACTAGAACTCCCAGTCTCCTGGTGATTGGCCCAGAGTCACTGATCTAGCTTTCATGCCTAAAGTGGGACTAGAACTCCCAGTCTCCTGGTGATTGGCCCAGAGTCACTGATCTAGCTTTCATGCCTAAAGTGGGACTAGAACTCCCAGTCTCCAGGTGATTGGCTCAGAGTCACTGATCTAGCTTTCATGCCTAAAGTGGGACTAGAACTCCCAGTCTCCTGGTGATTGGCCCAAAGTCACCCAGTCAGCTTTCATGCTTAAGGCGGGACTAGAACTCCCAGTCTCCAGGTGATTGGCTCAGAGTCACTGATCTAGCTTTCATGCCTAAAGTGGGACTAGAACTCCCAGTCTCCTGGTGATTGGCCCAGAGTCACTGATCTAGCTTTCATGCCTAAAGTGGGACTAGAACTCACAGTCCCCTGGTGATTGGCTCAGAGTCACCCAGCTGGCTTTTGTGGCTAAGGCGGGATCTAGAACTCCCAGTCTCCTGGTGATTGGCCCAAAGTCGCTGATCTAACTTTCATGCCTAAGGTGGGACTAGAACTCCCAGTCTCCTGGTGATTGGCTCAGAGTCACTGATCTAGCTTTCATGCCTAAGGTGGGACTAGAACTCCCAGTCTCCTGGTGATTGGCCCAAAGTCACTGATCTAGCTTTCATGCCTAAGGTGGGACTAGAACTCCCAGTCTCCTGGTGATTGGCCCAAAGTCACTGATCCAGCTTTCATGCCTAAAGTGGGACTAGAACTCCCAGCCTCCTGGTGATTGGCTCAGAGTCACTGATCTAGCTTTCATGCCTAAGGTGGGACTAGAACTCCCAGTCTCCTGGTGATTGGCTCAGAGTCACTGATCTAGCTTTCATGCCTAAAGTGGGACTAGAACTCCCAGTCTCCTGGTGATTGGCCCAGAGTCACTGATCTAGCTTTCATGCCTAAAGTGGGACTAGAACTCACAGTCCCCTGGTGATTGGCTCAGAGTCACCCAGCTGGCTTTTGTGGCTAAGGCGGGATCTAGAACTCCCAGTCTCCTGGTGATTGGCCCAAAGTCGCTGATCTAACTTTCATGCCTAAGGTGGGACTAGAACTCCCAGTCTCCTGGTGATTGGCTCAGAGTCACTGATCTAGCTTTCATGCCTAAGGTGGGACTAGAACTCCCAGTCTCCTGGTGATTGGCCCAAAGTCACTGATCTAGCTTTCATGCCTAAAGTGGGACTAGAACTCCCAGTCTCCTGGTGATTGGCTCAAAGTCACTGATCTAGCTTTCATGCCTAAAGTGGGACTAGAACTCCCAGTCTCCTGGTGATTGGCCCAGAGTCACTGATCTAGCTTTCATGCCTAAAGTGGGACTAGAACTCCCAGTCTCCTGGTGATTGGCCCAAAGTCACTGATCTAGCTTTCATGCCTAAAGTGGGACTAGAACTCCCAGTCTCCTGGTGATTGGCCCAGAGTCACTGATCTAGCTTTCATGCCTAAAGTGGGACTAGAACTCCCAGTCTCCAGGTGATTGGCTCAGAGTCACTGATCTAGCTTTCATGCCTAAAGTGGGACTAGAACTCCCAGTCTCCAGGTGATTGGCCCAAAGTCACCCAGTCAGCTTTCATGCTTAAGGCGGGACTAGAACTCCCAGTCTCCTGGTGATTGGTCTGAAGTCACCCATCCGTCTTCCATGCCTAAGGCGGGACTAGAACTCACCGTCTCCTGGTGATTGGCCCAAAGTCACCCAGTCAGCTTTCGTGCTTAAGGCGGGACTAGAACTCCCAGTCTCCTGGTGATTGGCCCAAAGTCACCCAGCCATCATTCCTATGGTGAACTAGAACTCACAATCTCCTGGTTCTTTAGCCTGGCACCTTCACCACTAGACCAAATTGGCACCTCTTCCATTTGTTCGGGCAACGCAACCAACACATATTTTGGGGAGCGTTGCCTTCACCTTCAACCCCCAATTCCCATGGTCCATCTCTGGCCTGGGCTCCCCCCTCTCCATCCCGGGGACCCCTGGTCTCTCGCCGTACCCTCTCTGCTTTTTCGTGCGGGGGGCACCTCGGCCACCAGGAACCCAAAGATGGCGTCTTTTTCGAACCCATCCTTCTCGAGAGCTGCAGAAAATTCAGACAAGTTCATCAAGTTTAAAAGAAGGTTAAAGTTTAAACCGTTTGTTGGGCGATTACGGTAAGCAAAGTGTCCCGTTTGATCTCTCCGAGAATGGAACGGAAGGTGGGGGGGAAAAATTGCAGCATTGACACACAAAAGGCACACACACCATTTTTAAAAAGCTCGGAATTGCCAATGGTGGGTATTATTTTTTTTACGAATTAAGAGAGAGAATCTTTGCATTTTATACTTCGATAAACTAATAAAAAAGTTTTCATTGAAAGAGAGAGAAAATCCAAGGATCGCTGGCACCCGTTCTGGAGATTACAATTTAACAGTTTGTTCTAACAGAATAACAGAGTCGGAAGGGACCTTGTCGGTCATCTAGTCCAACCCCTCCCCTTTCTGACAGATGGCAGTCCAGTCCCTTCTCGAAAGCTTCCAGGGATGAAGCTCCCACAACTTCCTCCATTTAGAAAGGAGGCTCCAATTTCAATTTCCTAATCCCCTTTCAAAAAATCTGCACAGCTAGTCCTCGACTTAACGACCACAACGGAGACCTAAATGTCTTCTGCCGAGAGAGACAAGTCGTTAAGCGAGTTTGGTTTCATTTTACGACCTTTCTGGCCACCGCTTTTCAGCGAATTGCCGCAGTTCGCAACACGGTTGTTAAGTGAAGCTGAGGTTGCTCCTCCGAGGGTCGCCAAAGGGGGGCTCACGTGACACCCCCCAGGACGCTGCAACCGTCATAAATAGGAGTCGGTTTCCCCTATTGTTTGAATTGTGATCACGTGGCAAACTGGTTCGTCCCACGATCAGCTGGGGAGGAACCAGTTTGCTCCGACGATCAGGGTTGGCCCATAAAGCTAGACTTATAACCACTCATTTAACGACCGTTCAAAGTTAGAATGACGTTAAAAAAAGGTGACTTCCGATAAAGTTTAACATTTATGACCGTTGCTGCATCACATGATCAAAAGCCGGACGCTTGGCCCATGACTCGTATTTACGACGGTCGCAGCATCTCCGGGATCGCGCGATCCCCCTGTGCGGCTCTTTGGACCCAGCAAAGTCCACGGGGAAGCCCGATTCGCTTAGCAACCGTGCGGCTCGCTTAGCCACTGCAGTGGTTCCCTTTAACAACGGGGGCAAGAGGGGTGGTAAGAAGGGGAAAAAACTCACTTCGCTGCCTCGCCTAGCAACGGAGGTTACGGTCGCAAGAAGAGGACCTTGGTTCCGTTAAGCACGTTTGTGGAGTTGCCTCATAAAGATGGTAGAACGTGTGTCTTACCTTCTGGAGAAATTGTCACCTGGCGGAGATCTTTGTGAGACGATGCCAATTCCTGAAAAAGATGGAAACACTTGTGAGTGGACCAGAACTTTCTGGGGCCTTCTCCCCGGTCTCCCTCCGGTGGGGAGATTCGAAAGCATAGTCCGTATCTCTGTCCTCTCCATCTGTCCTCAACTTTGGACAACCGCTTCTCTGCGTAAGAAAGTCTTCAACAATAGTGAAAGACCAAGTCAGTTCTTCTCTCTCCATATCCCACCCAACTCCATCCATCCACCCAGCGGTGGGTTTCACATTTTGTTGCCACTGGTTTGCCCCGCGCGACCCCCACTTGCTTCGCAGTTCCACGCATGCGCCCAGAAAGGTGGAGGATCTCAAGTCCTACTGGAGTTGGGGTCGTCATTGGAAGAGTCGAAGGACCAGGGTGGAGACAGGTCTTCATGGAGAACATCTAGGAGGTTGTTAAAGAGTTGACACCTGCCTTGATGAATATCCATCAATCAATCTCTTATTGACGTAAGCCATCCAACCTCCAGAGAAGTCCATAGTGATGGGACAGGGGGAAGGGAAGAGAAGAGGACACCCAGAAGAACGGTGGATGGACTGAATGGTGTAGTGGTGATGGAGACACCATTAGAAGACCTGAAGGATCAGGTTGGAGGCAGATCTTCATGGAGAACATCTCTATGGGATCAATCAGAAATGATCAGATGACAGAACATCAATCCATGGGAAGACCCAGCTGTCTTGAGAAGTCCATGAAGTTGGAAGGCAGGAGAAGATTAGGAGGACCAACAGCAAGGGGGAAGGACTCAGTTACAGTGGTGATGGAGGCACTGTTAAAAGAGCTGAAGGACCAGGGGTGGAGCCAGATCTTCATCTGGGAGGTTGTTAAGATTGACACTTCCTTGATGGTCCTCATCAATCAATCAATTTCTATTAAGGCAACCCATACAATCTCCAGAGAAGTCCATAAGCGTGGGAAAGTTGGAAGAGAAGAGGAGGACAATCAGCAGGAAGGTGGATGGACTGAGGCGGAGTGGTGATGGAGACACCATTAGAAGACCCAGACTGGAGAGAGATCTCCATTAAGAACATCCAAGTAGGTCAGTATTTTTCAACCTCGGAGACATTCAGTTGGGTGGACTTCAACTATCAGAAACTACCTTGCTGGCTGGGGAATTCTGGGAGTTGAAGTTCACCCAACTTAAAGCCTCCAAGGTTCAGAAGATCCCTTTAGATGGTCACATTGGATTAATGCAGAAGTGGGATCCAGCCGTTTCGGACCGGTTCGCCCGAATTGGTAGTGGAAATTGCGGGTCGGCCCAACCTCTCCACCCCACCGCCTTCCTCCTGACCCCTTGAGACCCCCCCTTTCTACCCTTCCCAGCCCCCCACCGTCCCGCTTCTTACCCTAACCAGCCGCACCACATCCCGGACGTCCCTTTTGGCCCAAGGACGGACGAGGAAGCTCATGGTGGCCAGGAGACGCCTTGAAGGACCTGCCGCCGTTCCTCCGTTGGACGCTGGTCCTTTAAAGCCCATGCCTGACCTTGGACCCGTTGCCGGCCGGTCTTCTCCGCTCGGTTGCCTGCCCCCGATGACCACGGGGGAGATCAGAAGTCACATCTTGATCTTTAACACCGATCTTCACGCCATGGGCTTGATTTTTTTGTCCCCCGCCTTGCGGATGACCTGTTCCCTGTAGCAAATTAACATTCTTGGGCACTCATCTCTTTCGGACTCGGCTCCGTTTCGGACTTTGTCATTTTTGGATGGCTGCCAAGCATCCCTCGTGGGCCCTGGACTTGAGAGGCCACTGACCTTCTGGGGACTGGTGTCATCCTTGCCACGTGAATCCGGCACGTGGCCTCAAGGGGGTCAGTTAAAGGCACAAGATCGGCATTTCCATGGCATGGAAAACTAGTTTGTGGTAACCCCAGATAGATAGAAGAGTTGTGCCTTACCCATAAAATCCGGCTGGGTGACTTTGGGCCAATCACCAGGAGACTGGGAGTTCTAGTCCCGCCTTAGGCATGGAAGATGGCTGCATGACTTTGGGCCAATCACCAGGAGGCTGGGAGTTCTAGTCCCGCCTTAGGCATGAAAGCCGGCTGGGTGACTTTGGGCCAATCACCAAGAGACTGGGAGTTCTAGTCTCACCTTAGGAATGGAAGATGGCTGGGTGACTTTGGGCCAATCACCAGGAGATGGGGAGTTCTAGTACCGCCTTAGGCATGGAAGATGGCTGGGTGACTTTAGGCCAATCACCAGGAGACTGGGAGTTCTAGTCCCGCCTTAGGCATGGAAGATGGCTGGGTGACTTTGGGCCAATCACCAGGAGACTGGGAGTTCTAGTCCCGCCTTAGGCATGGAAGATGGCTGGGTGACTTTGGGCCAATCACCAGGAGACTGGGAGTTCTAGTCTCACCTTAGGCATGGAAGATGGCTGGGTGACTTTGGGCCAATCACCAGGAGATGGGGAGTTCTAGTCCTGCCTTAGGCATGAAAGCCGGCTGGGTGACTTTGGGCCAATCACCAGGAGACTGGGAGTTCTAGTCCCACCTTAGGCATGAAAACCGGCTGGGTGACTTTGGGCCAATCACCAGGAGACTGGGAGTTCTAGTCCCACTTTAGGCATGAAAACCGGCTGTGTGACTTTGGGCCAATCACCAGGAGACTGGGAGTTCTAGTCTCACCTTAGGCATGGAAGATGGCTGGGTGACTTTGGGCCAATCACCAGGAGATGGGGAGTTCTAGTACCGCCTTAGGCAGGGAAGATGGCTGGGTGACTTTGGGCCAATCACCAGGAGATGGGGAGTTGTAGCCCTGCCTTAGGCATGAAAGCCAGCTGGGTGACTTTAGGCCAATCACCAGGAGACTGGGAGTTGTAGTCCTGCCTTAGGCATGAAAGCCGGCTGGGTGACTTTGGGCCAATCACCAGGAGACTGGGAGTTCTAGTCCCACCTTAGGCATGAAAACCGGCTGTGTGACTTTGGGCCAATCACCAGGAGACTGGGAGTTCTAGTCCCGCCTTAGGCATGAAAACCGGCTGGGTGACTTTGGGCCAATCACCGGGAGACTGGGAGGAATTTAAAGACAATACTGTACCCGGAAGTTTCAATTTAAACCTCCGGGGTGTCTATTCTTCAGTTTCGTATCTCTATGCGCAAAAAAAGATGGCGCGGCGCCCGAAACATCCTCCAACTCTCGCGAGACGCGGTGTGGTTCCAGAGGGCGGGGCCCGAACTGTCATGGTGGCCCCCTTTCGCCGCCCATCGCCTCAACGCCGGGAAGAAGCTTCTGGCAGAGAAGGAGAAGGCGGGCCGCCTTTCGCCTCCTCCTCCCGGAGAAAGCTGCCGCGGGGAGGCCCGGAGCTCGCCCCTGATGGCGCTCCTTAACCCTACACGCATCGTATCATTCGCACCGTTACGACGTTGAACACGTGTCGACCTCCCTCCCCGCACAGCCAGACGCGTGTCAATGCTTTCCCGTTACGCCGCAACGCCGGGTCAGGAAGCTCAATTTGAAGGGTGGCCGATTTTCATGTGTTATTTCATCAAATGGATTTAATAATTCCTTGTTATAAATCGATTTATGGATCTCCATCTATTTATCTGAGCTATTTATTATTATGCATTAAGTTAATTGATGTAACGGTGGTCTCCCTTAATTTATTAATCATGAATGAAGGATAGTTTAATTGAATTGGGCAATAATTTACCATAGATGATAGATAGAGATATATAACATAGATATAGATATAATGGATACCCCTTTATTATTTATTAAATTAATCATAAATGAAGGAACGACATTCTTTAGTTTACTTGGGCAATAATTTACTATAAATGATAGATAGATAGATAAATGGATAGATGGATGGACAGACAGAGAGAAAGATGATAGATGGATGGATGGATGATAGATAGATATATAGATATAGATATAATGGATACCCCTTTATTGTTTATTAAATTAATCATAAATGAAGGAAGGACATTCTTTAGTTTAATTGAATTGGACAATAATTTACTATAGATGATATATATATATATATATATAGATAGATAGATAGATAGATAGATAGATAGATAGATAGATAGATGATAGATGATTGATAGATAGATAGATAGATAGATAGATGATAGATAGATAGATAGATAGATGATAGATAGATAGATAGATAGATAGATAGATAGATAGATAGATAGATAGATAGATGATAGATAGATAGATGATAGAGAGAGAGAGAGATAGATAGATTTACTATACTAGATATATATAGATAGATAGATAGATAGATAGATAGATAGATAGATAGATAGATAGATAGATAGATGATAGATAGATAGAGATGATAGATAAGATAGATAGATAGATAGATAGATAGATGATAGATAGATAGATAGATAGATAGATAGATAGATAGATAGATGATGGATGGATGATAGATAGATAGATAGATGATAGATAGATAGATAGATAGATAGATGATAGATAGATGATAGAGAGAGAGAGAGATAGATAGATTTACTATACTAGATATATATATATAGATAGATGATAGATAGATAGATAGATAGATAGATAGATAGATAGATGATAGATAGATAGAGATGATAGATAAGATAGATAGATAGATAGATAGATAGATGATAGATAGATAGATAGATAGATAGATAGATAGATAGATAGATGATGGATGGATGATAGATAGATAGATAGATGATAGATAGATAGATGATAGATAGATAGATAGATAGATAGATAGATAGATAGATAGATAGATAGATGATAGATAGAGATGGATGGATGGATGGATGGATGGATGGATGGATGGATGGATAGATGATTAATGGATGATAGATAGAAGATAGATAGATAGATAGATAGATGATAGATAGATAGATAGATAGATAGATAGATAGATAGATAGATAGATGATAGATAGATGATGGATGGATGGATAGATAGATGATAGATATATAGATATATAACATAGATATAGATATAATGGATACCCCTTTATTATTTATTAAATTAATCATAAATGAAGGAAGGACATTCTTTAATTCGTTATTTCATTGAATTGGGTAATAATGTATGCTTATATATAAAATTATGGATGTAATGAACGTCACTCCTTTAATTTATTGTGTATTAAATTAATCATTATAAAAAAAGGACACCCCTTAGATTGCTGTTTCACTGAATTGTGTAATAATTTTCTATTACACATAAAGTTATTGATGTAATGGACACCCCTTAATTTAGTATTAATCAAATTAATCATTCTAAATAATAAATGACACCCCTTAGTTTGTTGTTTCACTGAATTGTGTAATAATTTTCTATTATACATACTTATTGATGGAATGGGACACCTCTTAATTTCGTATCTATTAAATTAATCATAAATGAATGAAAGACATTTTTGTTGTTTCATTGAATTGTGTAATAATTCACTATTATATGCAAAGTTGTTGATGTAATGAAGGACACCTCAATGTATTGATTAAATTAATATTATTAATTCATAGTTTATTATAAATGAATTTGATGACAGTGGGGGCAGTCCTTTGACTTACGACCACGGTTGTGCCCCAAATTTCTGTTGCTAAGTGAGACGTTGGTTAAGTGAATGTCACCCCCGTTTTACGACCTTTCCTGCCACCGTTGCTAAGTGAATCGCTGCGGTTCTTTAGTTAGTCAGACGGTTGTTAAGTGACTCTGGCTCTCCCCATTGACTTGGCTTGTTAGATGGTCTCCAAAGAAGATCACGCGACACAGTGGCCGTCGTAAATATGAGTCGTTGTCACGTGTCTGAATTTTGATCGTATGCCCGCGTGTGAAGTGTGAAAAACGCTCATCCATCCCATTTATTTCAGTCCCGTTGTAACGTTCAGCGGTCCCAAAACGAACAGTTGTAAGTCAAGGACTGCCTGTATTCCAAAGGACTAGTATCTTGGTTTTAAAATGTCCATTTCCTCACTTTGTCCAATACAAGGAAAACCTTCATCAGGCTACTAAATTAATTTTGTTTTTGGGGTGCAGAATATTAACTTGCTTAATATTCAACATAATTAACAGCACTGATATTTGGGGGGGGGGGTTGTTTTGTTTTTCAAATCTGCAGAAATCTCCCTCTTGGTCTCCTTTCCCTTCCTAAGCTGGGATGAATAAATCCGATTTCTCCCCAAGCTGAACTGGGAATTTTGCCTCCAGCCAGGAATAAAGGCTTCTGGAAGTAGAGTCTCGCTTAGTGCCCTAAGCCTTGGCACGAGGATCCTGATGGATGTCGAACTCCCTGCGGAGGGTGCGGTTATGCCGGCCTTGCCCCAGTTGGCCGACGACAGCGGTGGGGATGCTGGAGAAACATCTGGACCAGCTTCTAAGGTCCCGGGGCGAAACGGGGCTGAAGAAGACGAAGGAAGCCCAGCTGTCCGGCCACTTTCTCCAGAGGGGGAAGAGTTAGAGGACGCTGTGCGGGACTCCGAGGAAAAGCCGCCCCCTGAGAAGGAGGAGGAAGCGGCGGAGGAAAGGGGAGCGTGGACCGACGGAGGGGAATATTAGTGAGTCGGGTTCCCGGCCTGTCTTCTGAATGGAACACAGCTGGGTTTAGGGGTATGAATGTGGGCGTAGAAGAGGAGGGGGGGCGAAGCAGTGGGGAAGTCTTTTTTTTTTTATTACCGGTTCCGTGGGCGTGGCTTGGTGGGCGTGGCTTGCTAGGGGTGGTGGTCACGTGACTGGGTGGGCGTGACTGCAGAGTCATGTGACCGGGGGAATCAAAAGACCGAAAGTCGCTTTAACAATGTCGTGCTGGAGCGGGGTTGGACTAGATGACCTCTGGGTCCCTTCCAGCCCTGGGTTATCCTCTGAAACTGCGTCTAATGCCAGGTTTGTAGTCCTTCCTTCCTCTCCTTTTTCCCTCCCTCCTTCCCTTTCTCTTTCTTTCTCCTTTTTCTTTCCGTTCTTTCTCTCTTTTCCTTCCTTCCTCCCTTCTTTCTTTCTCTTTCTCTTTTTCCCTTTTCTTTCCTTCCTTCCTTCCTCTCCTTTTCCCCTCCCTCCCTTTTTCTTTCTTTCTCTTTCTCCATTTTCTTTCTTTCTTTCTCCCTTTTCTTTCCTTCCTTCTTTCTTTCTCTTTCTCTCCCTTTTCTTTCTTTCCTTCATTCCGTTCCTTTTTCCCTCCCTCCCTCTTTTCTTTTTCTTTCTCTTTCTTCCTCCCTTTTCTTTCCTTCCTTCCTTCTTTCTCTTTCTCCCTTTCCTTTCCTTCCTTCCTTCTTTCCTTTCCTTTTTCCCTCCCTCCCTTTCTTTTTCTTTCTTTCTCTTTCTCTCTCCCTTTTCTTTCCTTCCTTCTTTCTTTCTCTTTCTCCCTTTCCTTCCCTTCCTTCCTTCCCCTCCTTTTTCCCTTCCTCCTTCCCTTTCTTTCTCTTTCTCCCTTTCCTTTCCTTCCTTCCTTTCCTTTTTCCCTCCCTCCCTTTCTTTTTCTTTCTTTCTCTTTCTCCCTTTTCTTTCTTTCCTTCTTTCTTTCTCTTTCTCACTTCCCTTCCCTTCCTTCCTTCCCCTCCTTTTTCCCTCCCTCCCTTTCTTTCTCTTTTTCTTTCTCCATTTTCTTTCTTTCTCTTTCGTTCCCTTTCTTCCTCCCTTTTTCCCCCTTCTTTCTTTCTTTCTTTCTTTCTTTCTTTCTTTCTTTCTTTCTTTCTTTCTTTCTTTCTTTCTTTCTCAGCATCCCCCCCCCCCTTCATTTTTGGCCTAGCAGGCTTCAGGGAAGGGAAGTCTGCTGGGAGCAAAAATGGACCCCACCCCTACATTTCAGGAGAATCTGTAGTAAAAAAAAAATGCTTAAAAAGTTTTTTAAAAAAAGTTCTGAAGATCAGCTGTGTCGGAACTTTTTTTTAAAAAAAAACTTTTTTTTTAGTGTTTTTTACTACCGGTTCGGGCCCGAACCAGTAGCATTTCACCCCTGCTGGGAAGGGACCTTGGAGGCCTCCGGGCCCTTGTTTTTGAGGCATGGGTGGTTGGGGGAAGGCAGCTTAGTGAGGGGGTCTCTGAGCTTGGGCGGGGGGGGGTCTTGTTGGGTTTCTTGCAGACATTTCATGACCCAACTAGGGAACGTCATCAGTGCTAGAAGGGAGTGGGGTTTGCAGAGAAAGGGACGAGGAGAACGGGAGGAGGAGAGAAAGGACGGAGGAGGAGGAGGAGGACAACTCTGGGGTCTTGGATGCTCCTCTGAGCTTAGTGGTTTCCTTGCAGACGTTTCATGACCCAACTAGGTAACGCCATCAGTGCTAGAAGGGAGTGGGGTTTTGCAGGGAGGAGGAGGAGGAGGACTGTGGGGTCCTTGGTTATTTCCTTGCAGCTTCTTTTCCTGTCCCAAACTCGGCGGTAGCGGAAGGCAGGTTAGTTAGCAGCCTTGATAGGGGCAGTTAGGAGCAGTGAGTAGATTAATTCGCCAGATGCGACCGACCGGCGCGTTTCTCCTCTTGTCTCCCAGCTTCCCAGCGTACGACTTCGCCGAGGCCCCCCGGCTTTTGACAGGCTCCTGGGCCGAGTACAGCCGCGCCCCAGAAAACTTCTTGAAGGGCTGCAAGTGGTGAGTAGCCGCGCGGGGAGCTTTTCCGGTGGCCCCCTTCCCACTGCCCTCCATCAGCTGGAAGGGGCCTTGGAGGTCTTCTAGTCCAACCCCCTGCTTGAGCAGGAGAGCCCCTAGGCCAGGCTGTCCAGTCTCTTCTTCAAAGCCTCCAGTGTGGGAGCACTCACAACTTCTGGTGGCAAGCAGTTCCGCGGGTGAATTATCCTCCCTGTCAGGAAGTTCCTTCATTCCAGGTTGCTTCTTCTCCAGCCTTCTTTGGAGAATGGGTGCCCCGCCCTCTTCTTTGGGGCAGCCCCCCCCAATACTGGAATTCTGTTATTATGTCACCCCTAATCAGTGGGCGTGGCTTGGTGGGCGTGGCTTGCTTGGGGGGGTCATGTGACTGGGTGGGCGTGACTACATAGTCATGTGACCGGGGGAATCAAAAGACGGAAAGTCGCTTTAACAATGTGCTGGAGCGGGGTTGGACTAGATGACCTTCGGGTCCCTTCTAGGCCTGGATTATCCTCTGAAGCTGCGTCTAATGCCAAGTTTGTAGTCCTTCCTTCTTCTCCTTCTTCCCTCCCTCCTTCCCTTTCTTTTTCTTTCTTTCTTTCTTTTCTTTCCATCCTTCCTTCCTTTCCATTTCTTTTTCTTTCTTTCATTCACCCTTTTCTTTCCTTCCTCCTTTCTTTCTCTTTCTCTCCCTTTTCCTTCCTTCCGTCTTTCTTTCTATTTCTATTTCTTTCTCTCTTTTCTTTCCTTCCTTCCTTTCCATTTCTCTTTCCCTTTCCCTTTTCTTTCCTTCCTTTCTTTCTTTCTCCTTCTTTCTCCCCTTTCCTTCCTTCTTTTTTTCCCATTTCTCTTTCTTTCTGCCTTTTCTTTCCTTCCTTCCTTCTTCCTTTCCTTCTCGTTCTTTCTTTCTCCCCTTTCTTTCGTTCCTTCCTTCTTTTTTCTCTTTCTTTCTCCCTTTTCTTTCCTTCCCTCCCTTCTTTTTTCTCTTTCTTTCTCCCTTTTCTTTCCTTCTTTCTTCCTTTCCTTCTCGTTCTCTTTCTTTCTCCCTTTTTGTGTGATCGTCCTCCCCCTGTTTGTGGCTGAAACAAACCCGACTCGCTTCGCGTGATAGGCCGGGGACGGAAGCCCTCCTGAATGGGGGAGACCCTCTTTTGGGGGGGGGTTCTGACCCCCTCCCCTCCTTCTTCAGGGCCCCCGATGGAAGCTGCCTGGTTACCAACAGTGCCGACAACGTATTGCGGATATACAACCTTCCCCTGGAGTTCTACGCGGAGGAGAGGGGAGACCTGGCTGAAATGGTAGGTGGGTTTGTTGCTCCGTTTGGGCTCCCCGGCAGTCCTCGACTTACAACGGCTTCGTTTCAAAGTTACAGCGGTGCTGAAAACAGGGACGTTTTCCCCACACTTACGACCGTTGCCGCTTGCGCCGATATTCAGAGGCTTGGCAACTGACTCACAATTACGACGGCCTCAGTGTGCCAGAAAGGTCGTGAAGCAGGGCGACGCTCGCTTAACGAACGTCTCACTTAGCAACTGAAAAGTTGGGCTCTCTTGTGGTCATAAGTCGAGGACTTGCCTGTGAATGAATCAATGTATAAATCAGCAAATCTACTTAATAGAGGCCAGTCCTTGATTTACAACTCCAGTTGGGGACTGAATTTCTGTTGCTAAGTCAGGCAGTTCTTAAGGGAGTCACGCCCATTTTTTTGGGGGGGGGCACTGTTGTTTAGTGAATCACGCCGTCGTTAAGCAAATCTGGCTTCTTCCATTTCCTTTATTTGTCGGAAGCCGGCTGAGGAGGTCCCTCACCTTTGTAAAAAATGCAAGTTGCCAAGTGCCTAAATTTTAAAGATGTGACAATGGCCACAAGTGTGAGAATGGTTTTTTCAGTGCTGTTCTCACTTCAGTTTCTAAAGGGACGGTCGTAAGTCGAGGACTGGCTGTACTCCTTTTTTCTTCTACTGTTTTCTCCCAAACAACGCTAACTGCAGCGTGGAACTCCCTCCGGAAAGAGCCTGAGTTGTGACTGCGGAGTTGTGGGCATGTCGGACAAACAGGCCACACTCTGGAAGGGAGGGAGGAGATTAAAAAAGGAAGGAAGGAAGAAAAATGAAAGAAGAAAGGAGGGAGGGAGGGAGAGAGAGAGAAAGGAAACAGAAAAGGAAGGAAAGAGATGGGGAGAGAGAGAGGAAGGAAGGAAGAAAATAGAAAAGAAAGAAGGAAGGAGGGAGGAAGAAATGAAAGAAAAGGAAGGCGATGGGGAGGGACAGAGAGAGTGGGAAAGAGTTAGAAAAGGAAGGAAGGAAGAGTAAAGGAAGGGAGAAAAGGAGAAATGAAATAGAAAAGGAAGATGGAGATGGGGAGGGACAGGGAGAGGTAGGAAGGAGATAGAAAAGGAAGAGAGAGGAAGGAAGGAGATAGAGAAAGAAAGGAGAGGAAGAAAGGAGATAGAAAAGGAAGGGAAAAGAAGGGAGGAGAAAAAAGGAAGGGAGAGGAAGGAAGGAGATAGAAAAGGAAGGAGATGGGAGGGAGAGAGGAAGGAGGAAAACAGAACAGGAAAAAGGAAGGAAGGAGGGAGAAGTGAAAGGAAAAAGGAGATGGGGAGGGAGAGAGAGGTAGGCAGGAGATAGAAAAGGAAGGAAGCAAGAAAGAACAGAAGGGAGGAGGAAGGAAGGAGGAAAAGAGACATGGACGGAGGGAGGGAAGAGACAGATGGAGGAAGGAAAAGGAAGGAAAGAGACAGGAAGGAAGGGAGGAAGAAAAAAGGAAGGAAGGAGATGAGAAAAGAAAAGGAAAGGAAGAGGAGAAATGAAATAGAAAAGGAAGAAGGAGGCCGGGAAGGACAGAGAGAGAGAGAGAGAGAAAAGGAAGCAGGAAAAGGAGAGAAGGAGGGAGGGAGAAATGAAATAGAAAAGGAAGAAGGAGGCCGGGAGGGACAGAGAGTTAGGAAGGAGATAGAAAAGGAAGGAAGGAAGGAGAGCCAAGCGGAAGGAAGGTGAATTCACACCTCTTTGGTCTTGGGGGGAATTCTGGGACTTGAAGTCCCCCCCTCCCATCTTTTTTGAGGTCGAGAAAGAAGGGCCCTGGAGCCTTTTTGGGGGGGGGTGTCCCATCGACCTTCCGGGGTCCCCTCCCCGGAGCCCACGTCTCCCCCTCTTTCCCTCCACAGAGCCCCGTGCTGCGCATGGCGGAAGGAGACACCCTGTATGACTACTGCTGGTTCCCGCTGATGAATTCCTCCCAGCCGGAAACTTGCTTGTAAGTTGCTCCCTTCCGTTCTTCTTCCTCCCTTCGGTCACCTAATGGCCAGGTGGGTCAAGGAAGTCAATTGAATGGACCAACAGAAAACGGAACAGAGAATAGAATAGAATAGGGAATAGAATAGAGAATAGAATAGAGAATAGAATAGGGAATAGAATAGAGAATAGAATAGAGAATAGAATAGAATAGAGAATAGAATAGAGAATAGAATAGAGAATAGAATAGAGAATAGAATAGAATAGAGAATAGAATAGAGAATAGAATAGAGAATAGAATAGAGAATAGAATAGAGAATAGAATAGAATAGAGAATAGAATAGAGAATAGAATAGAGAATAGAATAGAATAGGGAATAGAATAGAGAATAGAATAGAGAATAGAATAGAGAATAGAATAGAGAATAGAATAGAGAATAGAATAGAATAGAGAATAGAATAGAGAATAGAATAGAGAATAGAATAGAGAATAGAATAGAGAATAGAATAGAATTTAGAGAATAGAATAGAAAATAGAAAAGAATAAAATAGAATAGAAAATAGAATAGAATAGAGAATAGAATTAATAGAGAATAGAATAGAATATAGAATATAATAGAATAGAGAATAGAATAGAGAATAGAATAGAATAGAATAGAAAATAGAATAGAATAGAATTAAGAGTCCAATAGAACAGAGAAGAGAATAGAATAGAATTCATAGTAGAATAGAATAGACAGTGGAATAGAGAATAGAATAGAATAAAATTAGAATTATAACTTTATTGTCACTTTGGGTGGCCACTGCTCGGCCTGCATTAAAATGACATTTCGTTGCCTGGAGCTCTCCGAGGGGTCCCCACCTCCCATCTCCCCTGCCTCAAGCAGGCCTCAAAGAGACCCAAGCCTTACGCCCGCACCCACCTCTCGGCCCCCCTGGGGTGCCCATGGCATACCCTTCGCGTTCCCGGCCTCCTCTTGCTCAGCCCGGCTGGCTGGGGGTCCCTGGCAGCCTTCCTCAGCCCCCCCTTCCCCGCCTTCTCTGCCCGCACAGCCTGGCCAGCAGCAGCCGAGACAACCCCATCCACATCTGGGATGCCTTCGGAGGACAACTCCGGGCCTCTTTTCGCCCCTACAACCACTTGGTGAGTAAGTCTGAATGTCTCTCTCTCTCTCTCTCTCTCTCTCTGTCTGTCTCTCTCTCTCTCACACACACAGACTTCTCTCCATCCCTCCCCATCTCCTTTTTCCTTTCCTATTTCGTTTCTCCTTTCTTTCTTTCTTTCTTCCTTTCCTTTTCTCTCTCTCTCCTTCCTTCCTTCCTTTTTCTTCCTCCCTCCCTTCCTGTCTCTTTCCCTCCTTCCTTTTTTATTCCTCCTTCCGTCTCTTTCCTCCCTCCCTCCCTCACTCCATCTCTTTTCCTCCTTCCTTCCGCCTCCCTTCTGTACTTTCTTGCTTCCTTCTTTTCTCTCCTTCCTTCCTTCCTTTTCTCTCTCCTGCCTACTTCTCTCTCTATCCCTTCCCATCTCCGTCTTCCTTTCCTATTTAATTTCTCCCTCTTTCCTTCCTTTTTCCTTTTCTGTTTCCCTCCTTCCTCTCTCCCTCCCCATCTCCTTTCTTTTCTATTTCCTTCCTCCCTCCCTTCCTTTTCTATCTCCTTCCTACCTCTCCCTGTGCCTCCCCATCTCCTTCTTCCTTTCCTATTTCGTTTCTCCTTTTCATCCTTCCTTTTCTATCTCTTTCCCACTCTCTCTGTCCCTTCCCATCTCCTTCCTTTTCTTTTCTTTCTCCCATTTCTCTTTTCGCCCCTACAACCACTTGGTGAGTAAGTCTGAAGGTCTCTCTCTCTCTCTCTCCCTCTCTCTCTCTCTCCCTCTCTCTCTCTCTCTCTCTCTCTCACACACACACACACACACACACACACACACACACACCGGCCTGTCACCGATCAGAAACAGTATAGGGTCTTCTACTTGGGTGGAGTTGGACTAGATGACCTCCAAGGTCCCTTCCAACTCTTCTGTTATTCCTTTCGATCCAGGATGAGCTGACGGCCGCCCACTCGCTCTGCTTCACTCCGGACGGCACCCAGCTCTTCTGCGGCTTTGACAAGACAGTGCGTGTGTTTGACACGTCGCGGCCCGGACGGTCGTGTGAAAACAGACCTACGTTCGGTGAGGGTTTGGGGGAGGGGTGAGTTCGGGTCCGAGGTCCCCAGGCGGCTGAAATCTGGGGCCAAATCGAACGTTTAGCTCACTTTGCAACGGAGGTTTGGGGCTCCATTGTGGTCGTACGTTCGAGGACTACCTGTGGCCATCTCTGCCCAGAATGGACCCCCTTCAGAATGGGTTTAAGATTGGGTGGGAAGAGAAGAGGTGGTGTTATGGGTTTTGTAGTCCCGAGCGGTTGAGGGACTGGTGACAATTTCCCTTTTAAAAGTTCCTCCTCTCTAAAAGGATCCACATAGAAAAGAATCTGCCAGAATTAAAGCAGTGGCCCCTTTAAGAGACGTGGACTTCAACTCCCATAAGTCCTTGTCCTCCCATAAGACTTGCTGGCTGTGGAATTCTGAGAGTTGAAGTCCACGCCTCTTAAAGGGGCCACGATTGAAAAAAAGCACTGAAATTAGAATACAGGTTCTCTAGATTGAATTCCAACTGCCATGAAGCCCAAATTTCTCATTTTGCTAATCGAGACAGTTCTTAAGTGAATTTTGCTCCCTTTTGTGACCGTCGTTAAGCAAATCCCTGCAGTTAAGTGACTCACACGGTCGTTAAGTAAATCCAGCTCCCTGCTGACTTCGCTTGTTGGACGGTCGCAAAAGCCAGGATTGCGTCTCTCTCTCACACACACACACACACGGGACGCTGCGTCCGTCGTAAATGCGAGCCAGTTGCCGAGCGTCCGAATTTTTGATCTCGCGACCGCGGGGATGCCGCAACGGTTGTAAGCGTGGGTCAAACTTATTCCAGGGCTGTCGTATCTGCGAACGGTCACTAAACCCACGCCCCCCCCTCTTGAAAGCCCCCATTTCGTAGCTTGATAGGTTTTAATAGTGGATTATTAAATAGTGGGTGGAGAGTTCAAATCCTGCTGTTTCCTCTTTTTTCCCCCCAGTGAAGAAGCAAGGGCAAAGCGGGATTATCTCCTGCATTGCCTTCAGCCCGACGCAGCCGCTCTACGCCTGCGCGTCGTACGCCAAGACCGTCGGCCTCTACTCCTGCGCCGAGGGAGATCCCTTGGCAATGCTCGTCGGGCACCACGGGGGTGTCACCCACGCCGTCTTCTCCCCGGATGGTTTTTACCTCTTCACCGGCGGTCGTAAGGTAGGAGGCCCCAGGCTGGGTGGGATGGAGGGACCGAGCAGGGCACGGCGGCTGTCCATCTCTCGAACCCGATTCCGGGGTGTCTGGTGTCAGGGTTCCAAATAGCATCCAACATTAAATCAGAGTCCGAGTCAAAGGATTGCTCAAAATTCCCATTGATGAAAAGAGCCATGTTGGCACATCTGGGAAAGCCCGAATCTGAAAGGATGACCTTGACTTTCTAGAAAGAATGTTGTTATGGCTGCCTTATCATCTAACTCCGGACAATCCCATTTTCCCACCATAGAAAACGCATCGTAGAACAATAGAAAGTGTGGCAGGCCTAATGTCCGAAAGAAAAGATGGCTGCAGGCCTGACGGTCTGGCTGGTTGGAGGATGGGAGAAGGGAGCTCGGTTCGTTCCTTCTCCTTTTTTTGTTTTTAAGCCATCTCAATTTCCCGCCAGGACGCCGAGATTCTCTGCTGGGACCTGAGACAGCCGGGCGACATCATCTTCTCGCTCTCCCGCACGGTGGCCACGAACCAGAGGATGTATTTTGACCTGGATCCGTAAGTGATCCTCGGGAGGAGATCCCCCCTCCTGTCCCCCATCTCTGGTGGAGATGGTTTTCTTCTGCGTTGGGGGTTCTTGGGGGGGGGGAGGGTTGGGGGGAGGTCTCTGAGCTGGGTGGGTTTTCTGGCAGACATTTTGTGACCCAACTGGGGAATGTCATCAGTGCTAGAAGGGAGGGGGTCTGTGGAGGAGGGGAGCAGAATGGGGGGGGGAGGAGAACAATGAGGACGGGAGGAGAGGAGGAAGAGGAAGGGCAGAAGGAGGGGAAGAGCAGGAAGAGGAAGAAGGAGATGAGGAAGGGGAGAAGGAGGGGAAGAGCAGGAAGAGGAAGAAGGAGATGAGGAAGGGGAGAAGGAGGGGAAGAGCAGGAAGAGGAAGGGGAGAAGGAGGGGAAGAAGAAGGAGAGGAGGAAGGGGAAGGGGAGAAGGAGGAGGGGAAGAGGAGGAAGAAGGATAGGAGAAAGAGGAAGGGGGAAAGGAGGAGAATAGGAAGAGGAAGGAGAGGAGGAAGGGGAAGGGGAGAAGGAGGAGGGGAAGAGGAGGAAGAAGAAGGATAGGAGAAAGAGGAAGGGGGAAAGGAGGGGAAGAGGAAGAGGAAGAGGAAGGAGAGGAGGAAGGGGAAGGGGAGAAGGAGGAGGGGAAGAGGAGGAAGAAGGATAGGAGAAAGAGGAAGGGGGAAAGGAGGGGAATAGGAAGAGGAAGGAGAGGAGGAAGAGGAAGGGGAGAAGGAGGAGGGGAAGAGGAGGAAGAGGGAGAAGGAGGACGGGGATAGCAAGAGGAGCGGGTGGAGGAGGAGGAGGAGGAAGGGAGTGCGATGAGAATAGGAAGGGGAGGAGGAGGGGGGTCCACCCCTCCCACCCCCGACTAACTTAACCACGGCAGTGATTCACTTAACCACCGAGAAAGGTTGTAAAACGAGGACCAGACTCACTGAACAACTGTCTCGTTTAGCGATGGTTTGGGGGGGGGCTTCCATTTTGGCCACAAGTCGAGGACTCGCTGTATTTCAAGCAGGTTTCTTGTGCTTTTCCCCCCAAACAGGAGCGGACGGTACTTGCTGAGTGGGGACACCGGTGGCCGGATTACGGCCTGGGACACCACCCAGCCTCCCCCCACTGACCCCCCGGCTGTGCTCCAGCCCACCCTGCAGTTCCAGGCCGTGGGAGACTGTGTGAACGGGATCAGGTGCAAATTCTGCTCGGGTGCCATTGGGAGGGAGGGAGTGGGGGGGTTGTCTGCCTTTTTATGTTCGAATCCCACAGGGCTTTGCGGGTTGGGGGTGAGGAATGACCCCGGAGCCTTTAGGATGGGTATCGGGAGGTATTGGAGGGCCTCTGCTTCCCCCCAGCCCCAGGAGGGCCCTGACCCCCAAGGAAGCAGAGAGAGGCCCTGCTTGAACCCGCTTCCTCTACTACTCTATGGTTTCCTAGCAGGTTGGACTTCGACTCCCAGAATCCCTTTCAAGCACATTAGAATTTGAATGAATAATAAAATATAGAATTAGAATAGAATAGAATGAATGATAAAATATAGAATTAGAATAGAATGAATAATAAAATAGTAATTAGAATGATTAATAAAATATAGAATAGAATAGAATGAATAATGTATAGAATAGAATGAATAATAAAATAGGAATCAGAATGAATAATAAAATGTAGAATTAGAATAGAATAGAATGAATAATAAAATAGGAATTAGAATGAATAATAACATACAGAATCGAATATAGAATAGAATAAGAAATAGTAGAAAAGAATAGAATGAATAATAAAATATAGAACTAGAATAGAATGAATAATAAAATATAGAATACAATATAGAATAGAACATAGGATAGAATAAGAAATAGTAGAAAAGAAAAAAAGAATGAATAATAAAATATAGAATAGAATATAGAACACAAGAGAATAGTAATAACAGAATAGAATAAGAAATAGTAGAATGGAACAGAATTAACAAAATATAGAATTAGAACAGAATCGAATTAATTAGGAAGAAGAATATAATAGAAATAGAAAATAAAATAAGTAAAATGAAAGTCTTCAAGGCTATGGATCTGTAGCAGAGCCCACCCCCCCACCCCCACCCCCACAATCCCTGGGTGATGTTAATGCTGCTTCCGGTGCTCCAGATGTGAGCTCCACCCTTAGCCCGGAAGAGCCGGCCCAACCTTCCAGATGTGGCTTCTCGGGGCATGAGCTGGGCCCAGTCCTTCCTAATCCTCCCTCCTCTTCCTTTCAGCCTCCACCCGAGTCTCCCTCTGTTGGCCACAACCTCTGGCCAGCGCCAGTTTCCCGACCTGCCAGACAGCGAAGAGGACGAGGCGGAAGGAGGAGAAGGAGGAGGGGACCGCCTGCCCTCCCCTCCTCGGGCGCGGGGCGACAACGCTCTCCGGCTGTGGTGGTGCTCCTCGCCATCAGGCGTCGAGAGGGCCTTTTTCTAGCCCGGAAGACCTGACTCGGACTGTGGAGTCTTCCGCGTCAAGTGGAACCGCGAGGAGCTGAACAAGAATTACGGCAAACGTGGGGCAGTGTTGCACAAAACCCGGGAGCCTAACAACGACTCCCGGACGTGGTGCGAATCCTTCCGCACGGAGGTCGAGAACTTGAGGACGGGAGTTTATGAGAAGACACAAACCCAAAGGAGTATTTCAGGGAGCAGAAACCTCCAAGCTGGTCTCAGGAGAGTCCCGAATCTTTCTTCTTGGTCTCCTTTCCTTTTTCAACCAAATTCCCCAGAATTCTTCCCTTCTCTGATATATAGGAGTGTTTTTTTCCCGGCTTTGCCCAATCGATGAATTTGGGACCTTGACTCTGTTGTCCCCTGAAGGCTTTCTCCAAATGTAGGCCAAAATTCCTTTTTTTCCAAGACTGATTTTCTCCCGGAAAACTATGTATTTTTCATCGTCCAGTGAAAGATTCAGCAAAAAGGATCTGTATTGTGTGAAGTCTTTCTCCCCAGGTCATTCTCAACAAGTCTGAATAAATTGAGAAGTATTTTTAATTTTTTATGAAGTTATTCGTATCCTGCTTTTATTATTTTTACAAATGAGATGTCGAACATATCCAAAGTTCCTTCCTCCTCCTGTTTTATCCATAGTAACCCTGAACTAGAACTCCCAGTCTCCTGGTGATTGGCCCAAAGTCACCCAGCTGACTTTCATGCCTAAGGCGGGACTAGAACTCACCGTCTCCTGGTGATTGGCCCAATGCCTAAGGCGGGACTAGAACTCACCGTCTCCTGGTGATTGGCCCAAAGTCATTCAGTTGGCTTTGATGCCGAAAGCGAGACTGGAACCAATCACCTGGAGAGGAAGAGAAAAAAGGAGGCCGTGCTAGGAGGAGACTCTATGGTGGGGGAACCGGACTTCCGGTCGGCTCCAGAATTGAAGGGGGGGGGGCTTCTGGTGGGGACATTTGTGGCTCATTGAGTGTTTAAGGTTGCCGACCTCTAATAAAGAGCCTCATTAGTTCAACCCTGCCCGAAGAATAGAATGTAATGCTCTCTGGCTACCACAAGGGGGCAGACTCCAGGATCCCTTATCCCCTGTTTAGATCTCAGAAACCGAATGGATTACCCTGAAAGGAATCCTTTTTGCATGCTTCCTTCTCCGACCCCCTCAACCCCCATTCCTCCCCCCCCCGCACTCCCTTTTATTCTGGATCACTCCCAAGAAAAGGAAGTAAGGGATAAATTAGCATTGACTCATATTTAGGACGGTTGCAGCCAGAGGTGGTATTCATTTACCTTCCCTAAAGTTAAAGTTCCCCTTGCGCATCTGTGCTAGTCATTCCCAACTCCAGGGGGTGCTGCTCCTCTCCATTTCGAAGCCGAAGAGCCAGCACTGTCCAAAGACGTCTCTGTGGTCATGTGACCGGCATGACTCAATGCCGAATGCGCACAGAACGCCGTTCCCTTCCCACCAAAGGTGGTCCCTATTTTTCTACTTGCATTTTTTAACGTGCTTTCGAACGGCTAGCTTGGCAGAAGCTGGGACAAGGAACGGGAGCTCCCTCTGTTACGCGGCACTCAGGATTCGAACCACCGAACAGCCGACCTTTCCGATCGACAAGCTCAGCGTCTTAGCCCCTGAGCCATCGCGTCCCTTTACCTTCCCTACCAGTTCGCAAATGAGAGCGCCTCGTCTGCGCGCGATCTCCTTTTTGCGACCTTCACGTAGGTCAAAGTGGATTCACTTAGCGACCGGGTCACTTAACAATTCGGTTAACAACTCTTCTCAAGAAAGTTGGTAACAGGGGACGACATTCACTTCACCAGCTTGGGGGCTCAATTGTCGTTAAACCGAGGGCTATGTTTAATCGGAGAAGAATCTGGTGGTGCGCCTTTTCCGACGCACAGATCAAAAGTTTATGGTGAGCTGCCTCTACGACAGCTGGCTGGGGAATTCTGGGAGTTGAAGTCCACAAGTCTTAAAGTTGCCAAGATTGGACACCCCTGCTCTACGGGAAACTTCGTCCTTTGCATCAAATGTTTCCTTCCAAATGTTTTAACATTGACGACGTTTCTCTTTCTCCTCCTCTTTTAATCTGGTATTTCGGTAGTTTTCCAAACAAGGCAGAAAGTTTGAAATGAACCACAGAACGAGTCTACCGACCAGAGGTGAAATTTTACCGGTTTGGATCAGGTCGCCCGAACCGGTAGTGGAATCCACCCACCCGCTCCCGACCCTACGGCATCCCATTTAAACCATTTTTTTCACCAAAAGCGCACGCGCAGAAGGATCTGTGCTCATATTTGCGAGCCGGTAGGGTCAGTGTATACCACCCCTGCTACGGACCTGCAAAGGAGTGGGGGGTTTAGGAATGGAGTAGACTTAAGAGGCAGTCCTCGACTTGTGACCACCACGGAGGCCAACATGTTGCTAAGTGAGACAGTTGTCAAAGTCAACATTGCCCCATCGTACGAACTTTCTCGCCACCGCTGTGAAGCGAATCCCCGCAGTGGTTAGGGGCACGGTCGTTAAGTGAATCCGGCTTCCCCGTGGACTTTGCAGGTCAGACGTCCGCAAAACGAGTGACCCCGCATAATGACGGTCGCAAAATGCTACAACCGTCATTAATACGCGCCCGTTGTCCGAATTTTGATCTCGCGACTGTCAGGATGTTGCAGTGTGAGAGACGGTCCCAAGTCCCATTTTTCGGTGCCGTTGTAACCTCGAACCATCACTAAATGAACTGTCGTAAGTCGAGGACTGCCTGTATTTTTCCTTTCGGAGAAACGGAAATCGAAGCAGGGGGGGCATCACGGAGAGCATCCCCGAAACGGTTGTGCAAACCGGTACCCCAGGTTTGTGCCACCGACAAGCAGGGAGCGCCAAGCTCCAGGTTTTATGGTGAGAATTGGGGAGGGGGGGTCTCCCAAAGCTAAGGACCCCTCCCTTTTCAAAATGTCTGCTACAAGTTGTGATGTACGCAAATGTCCGCTTCTTTTCTCCCGCAAACACGACCCCCCCCTCCCGAAGAACACCTGGCAGCTTTCAAATTTGCTGCTTGCCCCCCAAATTTAATCCGCCCAAGCAGAATTATTGGGGCTGGGTCTCCCTCGCCCGAAGCCCCCTTAGCTGATAGCCCCCGATGAGTGCCTGCTTGGAGAGACGGTTGCCTGGCAACCGGGTAAACTGAGAATGAGGGTCTGGCATGTTGAGGGATCGGAAAAGGGGCCGTTTTGTTTCTCCCCTCATGGAGGAAGCCCAACCCTGGGGAGAGAACGGCCTGGCTGGGGGGATCCTCTTCCCCACCTCCCCAAGGAGGATTTCTCTGGCCCCTTTTGGGGTTTTGGGGCAGCCAGAGCCTTGGGTACCGCCTTGGGGGGGGGTTTCCTGGTTTGGAGGGGGGTTTGGGGAGGGGGGCTCAACTGCAGGAGAATTTGCAGGAACCTGGACTGGAGGGTTGTGTGAACGGAGACGAGGGATGAGTTCCAGGAAGGGGGTTTAGGTTCGTTGTGGAAATCGTCAACCCAGTTTGGAGATCAACAAGGACCTCACAGTCCTCCTCCTCCTCCTTCCACTTCATGAGCCCCCTCCCTTCTAGCACTGATGATGTTGCTTAGCTGGGTCACGAAACGTCTGCAAGAAAAGAACCAAGCTGAGAGAGCACCAAGGGCCCCACTGTTGTTCTTCTCCTCCTCCTCCTCTTCCTCCTTCTCCTTCTTCCTTTTCTTTTCTCTTTCTCCTATTCATTCTCCCTTTTCTCCTCCTCCTCCTCCTCCTTTTCCTTCTTCCTTTTCTTTTCTCCTTCTCTTTCCTTTTCTTTTCTCCTTCTCCTCCTTCTCCTTCTCCTTCCTTTTCTTGTTCTTATTCGCCTCCTTCTTCTCTTCCTCCTCTTCTTCTCTTTCTCCTTCCTTTTCTTTTCTCCTCTTCCTTTTCCTTCTTCCTCTTCTTTTCTCCTCCTCCTCCTCCTCCTCCTCCTCCTTTTCCTTCCTTTTCTTTTCTCCTTCTTCTCCTCCTCCTTCTTCTTGTTCTTGTTCTCCTCCTCCTCCTTCCTTTTCTTTTTTCCTTCTTCTTCCTCCTCCTCCTCTCCTTCTTCTCTTTCTCCTTCTTTTTCTTTTCTTGTTCTTGTTCTCCTCCTGTCCTCCTCTTCCTGTTCTTCTCCTTCTTCTCCTCCTCCTCTTCTTCTTCTCCTTTTTTCTTGTTCTTGTTCTCCTCTCCTCCTCCTCTTCCTGTTCTTCTTCCCCTCTTCCTCCTCTTCCTCCTCTTCTTCTCCTTCTTCTTTTTCTTTTCTTGTTCCTGTTCTCCTCGACTTGTTCGCCCCTTCCCGTCACAATTTCACACTTCCCTTCCAGCCCAGCTGGTCTCTGCGTTGTGCACATGTGTCTTCCGTTGTGGCCAGGACTCCTCGGACCTACCTAACGGAAGAGAGTCTGCAAGGGGAATGGGTCAAGCAAGATCACGATAGTGGCCACAAGTGTGGGGATGGCCCCCTCTTTTTTTGGACTGGGTCAACGTTTCCCCCAGGGTTGTGCAGCCTAATGGTTAAACAACTTGCAAAGTTCTACATATTGTTGGTCCAGAAACTAGCAACCAGCAGGCCTGATCCCGATTAACTGCTCAGCCTGTGTTTGCAAATTGTGCAAACAACACAACCGACGGATGCAGGTGGGTAAGCGAGCAAGCGGTGACCAGGGGACTGGTTCGGGGGCATGGCCAGCCTGTCGGTCCTACCCATTCAGGGGCATGGTCAGCCTATCAATCCTACTGGTTCAAGGGCGTGGCCAGCCTGTTGGTCCTTCTGGTTTGGGGGTGGCCAGCCTGTCGGTCCTACCCATTCGGGGGCATGGCCAGCCTGTCGGTCCTACTGGTTCGGGCGGGGAGGCGGCAGCCTGCCGGTTCTACCCATTCAGGGGCATGGTCAGCCTATCAGTCCTACCGGTTCAAGGGCGTGGCCAGCCTGTTGGTCCTTCTGGTTTGGGGGTGGCCAGCCTGTCGGTCCTACCCATTCGGGGGCATGGCCAGCCTGTCGGTCCTACTGGTTCAGGGGGGGGGGCGGCCAGCCTGCCGGTTCTACCCATTCGGGGGCATGGTCAGCCTATCAGTCCTACCGGTTCAAGGGCGTGGCCAGCCTGTTGGTCCTTCTGGTTTGGGGGTGGCCAGCCTGTTGATCCTACCCATTCGGGAGCATGGTCAGCCTGTCGGTCCTATCAGTTCGGGGGCATGGCCAGCCGGCCAGTCCTACCAGTTGGGGGGCGTGGCCAGCCTGCCGGTCCTACGGGTTTGGCCGAACCGTTCCAAAACGGTAGGAACCTACCTCTGAACCGAACTCTGGGATTTCACAAAGGCCGAAGTCGCTGCGTTGCATTTTCAGACCGAGATGAAAGGGTGGGGTCTCGCATCCTTTGAAGATCCCTTCTTGGGACCCTTCCCCTAAATTATGGGGTCTCTCCACACTTAACCACTTTAAGATTTGTGGACTTCAATTCCCAGAATTCCCCAGCCGGTGTTTATTCCCGCCCTCCAGGTCGTTGTAACATCGAGCGGTCACTAAACGAACGGCTGTAAGGATGCAGAACGAGGCCTTCTGTGTTCCTCTCCCAGCTCCAGAGTTCATTCTGAGCAATGCGAAACAAACCAGCATTTGTGGTTAGTTGGCTGAAGGTTTGGCCCCCCAGAAAAATTGTGGTTTTTTTTCTTTGTTCCTGCAAACCCTGCTGTCTTTCCCCCTCGTGGCCTCTAGGTGGCTCCCTTTCCTCTCTCTCGTTCAGCTCGCTGGTTTAGATTAGATTAACAGAGTTGGAAGGGACCTTGTAGGTCATCTAGTCCAACCCCACCCACCCCGCCCCCCCAAAAGCAGGAGACCTTACGCCATTTCTGACAGATGGCAGTCCAGCCTCTTCTTGAAAGCCTCCAGGGATGAAGCTCCCACAATTTCTGAATAACAGAATAGCAGCAGCGCTGGAAGGGACCTTGGAGGTCATCTAGTCCAACCCCAAAATGCCTTAATGCAGAAGACAACACCCTCCCCTCCCCCTGAAAATCCCATCAAGCGAAACTTAAAAAAAAAAATCCACCTTCAAGCTCCTGCAACAGTTTCCGGAGCTTGGAACTTCTTGGGAAAATCCATGAGGACTAGAAACTTGAGGAGGGCAAGCGCTTCGAAAGGGGATCATTCCTAGGATCCCGTACACTGGGAGGGGGGAAGTGCCCCTCCCCCACTTCCACCCTCCCCCCACATACTGCGGGCTCTTGTTTTCTAAGTCATCAATTGTGGTTTTCCTGACCTACGTCGCCCATTTTTTTTTCAGACGTTTAACTCTTGGGGGACATTTTGAACCTTGATTGGTTTACCAGGCTCAACAAACGGTGTTTACTCTGAGGTTTAGCCTCGCTGGTGTTATCAAGACGAGTCTCGAACCGTTGCAAGAAATGCTGTTTACGCTAAGATTCAGCCTTGCAGGCATTTTTTGCAAAAATCTTATGTTAGATCTTATGCTGTTCTCCTTCCACCCCACCCTCCAACCACCCTGGGTAGGAGGAACCCCCAATTCCCAAATGCCCTCATCAAGAAATGCCAGTCCCGTCCCAACAATTTCACCCTGGGTACCAGGGCCTCTATTAATTGGCTCTTAATTAATTTAATCTCCATGCAAAGTTGAATTAAATGAAGCGCTATTAATTCCCTGCCCTCTTTGGAAATCCCACACGGGAAGGCGAGATACCGATCGGAGTTTCCCATGTTTGTAGCTCACTAAATTTCCAAAAAATTATTCCTTCGCTTTTGCAGTTCCAGAGCTGTAAAAAACCCGGCCGGGATTAAGATTGGCAAAATTCAACATTGATTGTTTGTTACAAGCTATAGCATGTCGCTAGTCCTCATTGATTTGAATTCTCACGCAGCTTTACCGGTTGGATGAAAGGTTCCTGATCGGCATGGTGAAGCATTTCTTCCTCAAACCCAGAGCGTCCATCAGATTTTTAGTCCTCGACTTTACGCTCCTTCGTTTAGCCACTGTTCATAGTTACGACGATGCCGAAAAGTGTGACTTACGACCGTCGCAGGATCCAACCAACTCAGCGTGGTTGAAGCGTCCCGTGATTGCCATTTGTGACCGTCCCAACCGACTTCCAACGACGGGAGAAGCTGGATTTGCTTAATGACTGCATGATTCACTTTACAACGGTAGTGATTCACTTAATAACCGTGGCCAAAAGGTTGTGAAATGTGGCAAAACTCACCATAGAAGAGTGCCGAGGAAGTAAAGCAGGCCGAGGCCCTTGAGCAGGGGGTTGGACTAGAAGACCTCCCAGGTCCCTTCCAACTCTGTAACAGGTGGTCCTCGACTTACGACCGGCCTTGAGCATCGAACAAAATTTCTCATGTTAAGTGAGACAGTGGTTGGGGAATTCTGCTCCATGTTTGCAACTTTTCTTGCCCCCGTTGTTAAGTGAATTGCTGCAATTGTTAATCACACGGGGATTAAATGAATCTGGCTCCCCCCACGGTCGCAAACCATGACTCCGGGGCTAGGCCACCGTCATAAACACGAGTCCGTTGCAAAGGGTCCGAATTTTGATCGCTGACCACAGAGGTGGTTGGAACGGTCACAAGTGTGAAAAACGTTCATAAGTCTCTTTTTTTTTCAGTGCCGTCACTAAATGAACCGTTGTAGGTCGAGGACTACCTGTATTGAATTATCAGGCTGTTTATCCCACACTTAACCGGCTTATTCATTTAGCTTGTCGTGGGTTATCCCCCCCCCCCCTTTGCTGAAATCAAGATAAATTACGTCGACCGCATTCCCACCGTCTATTAAGCAAGTTACCCGATCAAAAGAAATAACAGGTTTTTTTTTCTTGTCCTATCCGTGCTGAACTCCTGACAGCTGGGGGATTCTGGGAATTCAGACCTGGGGTCAAAAAACATCTCAATTAAGAACAATCGGTACCGTCGTAACTTTGCACGGTCCCCAAACGAGCCATCGTAAGTCGGGGACTAACGGGATTCCGTTACTCCGTCATTTTCTTCTTCGGTTAGGATTTTCCTACGTTTTCAGCTTGCAAAAAAACTCCCTTGACTTCAAATCCTGGGAGACCCCCATCCGTCCTTAAACGTATCCCCTCCTGCCCCCGCCCCCCCAAAAACCCCGTCACTCTGTGGAAAAAGCCGGAATGTATACAGAACCTGGCGGAGAAGCTGAGTCCAGAAGGGTTGCAAGAAAATATTTAGATTTGGAGGGCACTTCGTGGAGATCCCGTTTCCAAAAATGTAAACATGGAGCAAAGCAGTTCTGAACAGAGAGGGAGTTGGGGGAGGGGAAGGGGGGTGTTTAGAAATCCTAAATTTCCATCCCTCTGTGCGTGCTCAGAGGCTTCGGATTTTGGCCTCGATTCGCACTCGCGGCCTTGGGGCAGCTGAGCTGGGCTTCGGTTTGTCTGGGGTTGCCAATGCATCCCAAATATGGATGGATGGATGGATGGCCTTGGTGGATTTTCACCTATTTGCATGACCAGGTATTTCATATAGGTAGTCCTCGACTTACGGCCTCAAATAGAGCTCCGGTTGCTAAGCGAGACGTTTGTGAAGGGAGTTTTGCTCCGTTTTACGACCTTTCTCGCCACAGTTAAGCGAATCGGTGCAGTCCTTAAGTAAGTAACACGATTCTTAAGTGAACTTTGTCCCATTTTACGACCTTTCTCGGCACAATTATGCAAATTGGTGCAGTCCTTAAGTGAGTAACACGGTTGTTAAGTGAATTTTATTCCATTTTACGACCTTTCTCGGCACAGTTAAGCGAATCGGTACAGTCCTTAAGTGAGTAACAGTTGTTAAGTGAACTTTGCCCCATTTTACAACTTTTCTTGTTGCTGTTGTTAAGTGAATCACTGCAGTCCTTAAGTGAGTAACACGGTTGTTAAGTGAGTTTTGCCCTGTTTATCACCTTTCTCATCACAGTTAAGTGAACGAGGGTAGTCTGTAAGTGAGTAACATGGTTGTTAAGTGAATGCTGCCTCATTTTATGACCTTTCTTGCCACAGTTGTGAAGTGAATCACTGCAGTCGTTAAGCTAGTCACACGGTTGTTAAGTGAATCCGGCCTCCCCATTGACTTTGCTTCTCAGAAGGTCGCAAAAGGGGACACAGCGAATGTCATAAATATGAGTCAATTGCCAAGCCCCTGAATTTTGACCACCTGAGCAGGGGAATCCTGCAACGGTCGTAAGTGTGAAAAACGGTCATAAGTCACTTTTTTCAGTGCCGTTCTAACTTGGGTCACTAAACAACTTGTACTGCAGCTTATTTGCACACTTAAGGTTTCAGGGTTGTTATATTCTGGCAGAAAATTGATCCCGCACTTTCACACTGAGGACTAGCCGCCTCGTGTATTGTTTTAAAGGTTCCGAATTTTACCAAGCTGCTGTTTTTTGCTGGCTTCTCTCTCTCTCTCTCCCTCCCTCCCTCCCTCCCTCCCTCTCTTAATTTTGCAAGATATGTATTTATATATTTTCGAAAGCGAGGAAACGCAGATTGCGCTTGGTTACAATATGCTTATTTACTCAATTGCTACGTTTTCTGGACCAGCACAAGGCAGCAAAATAGGAATTAAGTGGGCTGCGTTTAAATAACACATTAAGTGGCCAAAAAAAGAAAGGAAGGAAGAAAGAAAGAAACGAGAAAGAAAAATAGGATGCAAATTTACAGCTAGCCCAGCATTTCCCAGCTGCAAATCACAAAACCTGGCATCCTTTTCTTTCTTTCTTTTCTTTCTTTCTTTCTTTCTTTCTTTCTTTCTTTCTTTCTTTCTTTCTATTTATCCTTCCTTCCTTTCTTTTTCTTTATCCTTCTTTCCTTCCTCTCTCTTTCTTATTCTCCTTCCTTCTTTTTCTTCTCCTTCCTGTCTTTCTTTCCTTCCTTCCTTTCTTTTTTCTCTTTCTTTTTCTCCTTCCTCCCTTCTCTTCTCCTTCCCATTCTCTATCTCTCTTTCCTTCTCTCTCTCTCTCTCTCTTATTCTCCTTCCTTCCTTTTCTTCACCTTCCCATCTCTCTCTTTCTTTCTTTCCTTCCTTTTTCTCTTTCTTTTTCTCCTTCCTTCCTTCCTTCCTTTCTTCCTTTTCTTCTCCTTCCCATCTTTCTTTCCTTCCTTCCTTTTTCTCTCTTTCTTATTCTCCTTCCTACCTTCTCTTCTCCTTCCCATCTCTCTCTCTCTTTATCCTTCCTTCTTTCCTTCTCCTTCCCATCTTTCTTTCCTTCCTTCCTCTTTCTCTCTTTCTTATTCTCCTTCCTTCCTTCTCTTCTCCTTCCCATCTCTCTCTCTTTCTTTCTCTTTATCCTTCCTTCTTTCCTTCTCCTTCCCATCTTTCTTTCCTTCCTTCCTTCCTTTTTCTCTTTCTTATTCTCCTTCCTTCCTTCTCTTCTCCTTCCCATCTCTCTCTTTCTTTCTCTATCCTTCCTTCTTTCCTTCTCCTTCCCATCTTTCTTTCCTTCCTTCCTTTTTCTCTCTTTCTTCTTCTCCTTCCTCCCTTCTCTTCTCCTTCCCATCTCTCTCTCTCTTTCTTTCTCTTTATCCTTCCTTCTTTCCTTCTCCTTCCCATCTTTCTTTCCTTCCTTCCTTTTTCTCTTTCTTCTTCTCCTTCCTTCCTTCTCTTCTCCTTCCCAACTCTCTCTCTCTCTTTCTTTCTCTTTATCCTTCCTTCTTTCCTTCTCCTTCCCATCTTTCCTTCCTTCCTTCCTTTTTCTCTCTTTCTTATTCTCCTTCCTCCCTTCTCTTCTCCTTCCCATCTCTCTCTCTCTCTTTCTTTCTCTTTATCCTTCCTTCTTTCCTTCTCCTTCCCATCTTTCTTTCCTTCCTTCCTTTTTCTCTCTTTCTTCTTCTCCTTCCTTCCTTCTCTTCTCCTTCCCAACTCTCTCTCTCTCTTTCTTTCTCTTTATCCTTCCTTCTTTCCTTCTCCTTCCCATCTTTCCTTCCTTCCTTCCTTTTTCTCTCTTTCTTATTCTCCTTCCTCCCTTCTCCTTCCCATCTCTCTCTCTCTCTCTCTCTCTCTTTCTTTCGCAGTTTTTCGCCCAGAATCCCTGCTCCGATTCAGCCTGGCAAAACCCGCGAACACAAAATGGCACCTTTGCCCTCGTGAAATGTGCCCAGTCAGGCCGGGTGCAGGTTTAAAGGCTGCCCCGGAAGGCCTGAGGTTTTGGGAGGCCTGCAAAATGAAAGGTTTGCTGTAAGCCAAGATAATTATAGAGCCAAAGAGCCGCTTTCTCTCCACAGACCCCGGGGGCTGGCAAAAAACACGGGGTTTTTAACTCTATGAAAGGGCCGGGGGCTTTGCAAATTAACCCCCCTGACCCCCAAGGCCTGCGGTGGTCAGGAATCGGCAGCTCCCAGAATCCCCTGCTCTCCCCCCACTAGGAATTCTGGGAGCTGTAGTGCCGGGCCCTGCTAATTAGAACGACCGGCTGTTGATTTAGCTTGAGGGGTTCCCAGAATCCCCTGTTGGGAGGGGTGTTAACAAGGCTAGGGGTTCTGGGAGTTGTAGTTATAGCACAGCTAGTGGTGAGGGACCAGGTGTAGTGCTAGCTTGACAGTTCCCAGAATCCCCTGCATGGGTGGATGTTCCACCGCTAGGGATTCTGGGAGCTGTAGTTCCGGCCCTGCCGGTTAGAGCGACCCAGAATCCCCAGCCAGCCTGAATGTTCTGCTGGCTAAGAATTCTGGGAGTTGTACTTCCAGCACAGCTGGAAGTTGAGTGAGAGTTCTGGCTTGCTTGGCAGTTCCCAGAACTTCCTGCCAGCATGGCTGTTCCACTGCTAGGGATTGTGGGAGTTGTAGTTCTTAGCACAGCCGGTTAGAGCCACACTACCTCTAGCTCAGCGGTGCCCAGAATTCCCCTGCCAGCATGGACATTCTGCTGGCTAGGGGGATTTTGGGAGCGGGTCTAGCCGTTCCCAGAATCCCCTGCTGTCCCATTCCCTTCCCCCCTGCTAGGAATTCTGGGAGCTGTAGCTCTGGGCTCTGCCAGTTAGAGCTACCAGCCGTGGATTTGGCTTGAGGTTTCCCAGAATCCCCTGTGAGCATGGCTGTTCCGCCGCTAGGAATTCTGGGGGGTTGTAGTTTTAGCACGGCTGACTGAGGTTTTGGCCGAGTTTTTTGCAACTCCATTGTTCCCCCTTTTAGGGGTGGGGAGAGCTTTTGGGGGGGGGGGCACACGGCCATGCCCTGCCTTCTTTGGGGGGCGGCCTCTAACCACAATCTCCCCAAGGGCATCCTAGTCCCAAGCCCATCCTGGTTTGTGGCTCTAACCTGCTTTTTCAGCCCCGCCCAAGATCAGGCTACTGAAAAGCAGAGATAGATAGATAGATGATAGATAGATAGATAGATAGATAGATAGATAGATAGATAGATAGATAGATAGATAGAGATAGATAGATGATAGATAGATAGATAGATAGATAGATAGATAGATAGATAGATAGATAGATAGATAGATAGATGATAGATGGATGGATGGATGGATGGATGGATGGATGGATGGATGGATAGATGGATGTAGAGATAGGTAGATATAGATAGATAGATATTAGCCTTTCTGCAGACCCCTTCATGCCCTCATGCCCCTCCCTTCTCTTTCTCGACAAGCCGGAAATTCAACAGGTACGGCTTCTGGAAGGACCCCCAAAGAACAGCTCCAGAAAAGTTGAAGGAGCAAAAATAAGTGAATTATTATTATGATGTACTTTATTCATTAAGCATGAAACTCAGCCAACTGAACATTCAAAAATGCATCACAAATACCATTGACTGGTGCTAATGGTTGATACGGTTTACTGCCAGCGTCCTAGGGATCAACCAAGGACCTTCTTAAAATATAAGATGCTCCGAGTAGCGCAGTTTTTTGCAGTTCCGCTGGTGTTATTGCAGGAAGCTGCAATTTGTGAATGTATCTTGCAAAATTCTTGGACATGGTGCCAAGTGCCCCGATGACAGTGGGTACCACTGTGACATGCTTCATCCATATAACTCATTATTATTATTATTATTATTGTTATTGTTGTTGTTGTTATTATGTTAATCTTTGGTGAGATTCACAGCCTTTGGGGCTGGTTGGTAGCTCAACAGCTCAAGGACCTAGGAACTGTTAAGGTAACGTTGGAGGACATTATTATTATTATTATTATTATTATTATTATTATTATTATTATTATTATTTTGTTAATCTTTGGTGAGATTCACAGCCTTTGGGGCTGGTTGGTAGCTGAACAGCTCAAGGACCTAGGAACTGTTAAGGTAACGTTGGAGGACATTATTATTATTATTATTATTATTATTATTATTATTATTATTATTATTATTATTATTTTGTTAATCTTTGGTGAGATTCACAGCCTTTGGGGCTGGTTGGTAGCTGAACAGCTCAAGGACCTAGGAACTGTTAAGGTAACGTTGGAGGACATTATTATTATTATTATTATTATTATTATTATTATTATTATTATTATTTTGTTAATCTTTGGTGAGATTCACAGCCTTTGGGGCTGGTTGGTAGCGCAACAGCTCGAGTCCTAACCAAAGACCTAGGAACTGTTAAGGTAACGTTGGAGGATATAAATTGTTGTTGTTGTTATTATTATTATTATACAATTGTATCACAGCGGCCAGTTGTTTCGCTGGATTTAGCATTGATTACTAGTCGGGCCCCACTATTATTATTATTATTATTATTATTATTATTATTATTATTATTATTATTATTATTTCCCCCCTTCCCAAATCTTCCAAGGTGGAAAACACACACGCTTGGAAACATCCAGACACAATGCCTTAATTTGTGCAGAGGGAGAGAGGAAGGGGCACACACCCCCCTCTTTTCCTCCTGCGTGTCCCCACCCCACCCCGTTTTCCTCCTCCTCCTCCCCCCCTCCTCTCACCTGTCCTTCCTCCCCCCTCCCCTTTCCCTGACAATTCCAGCTATATTTAAAATATGCTGACGCCTTTTACAAAAAAACAGCCCTGCCATTAATCTAACCCCCTTCCATTCACCTGGAGGGGAAGACCAAAAAGAAAGAAGGAAAAAGGATTTGGGATGGAGGAGAGAGAGAGAGAGAAGGCCGCAAACACACACACACACCCATTCTTATTTTTTGTGTGCATGCTTTAAAAATGTCCTTTTGCTTTGGAAATTGCAATTGTCTTCCAAAGGCATCACCTCTCTCTTCCAATCTCTCTCTGGATTTGACATCCTTCCGAAGGGAGCTGTGTCTCATTTTTTCTTTTCTTTTTTCTCCTCCTTCGGGGCTGCTGTTCCCTTCCTCCTTTCCTTTCCTTTTGGACTGAAGTTCTTTCTTTCTTTTCCCCCCCTCCCTCTTTTACCTCCCTTTTTTTCTTCCTCCTCCTCTGAAAAGAGAGAGAGAGAAGAAAAAAGCATCCGCGCTCCGTATCTTCTTTCATCTTCAGACTCCGGTCCTTGCGTTTGGGCAAACTGTGTCTCTTCATTCCGCTTTTTCGCGCTCACCAATTTTTCTCTCCTCCCTCTCTCTCTCTCTGCCTCTTCCACCTCCCCTCCCCAAAGAGAGAGAGAGAGAGACAGACAGAGAGAGAGAAAGAAAGAAAGAACAAGGAGGGAGAGGGGCGAGGGGAAAAAATTCTGCCTGATTCCTGATTCTCATATTATTATTATTTTCGCTCTGTCTGCCTGTCTGTCTGTCTCTCTGTCTGTCTCTCTGTCTCTTTTTCTCTTTCTGCATCATCCATCGTTGGAGTTGGAGTTGCTGGGGAAGGAGGGAGGAAAAAAGGAGGAGGAGGAGGAGGAGGTCGCCGAGCCCCCCAAATCAGCGCTGCGGAGGGATGGAAAAATAGAGGAGAGGGGGCTTGCAAATGAATTCCTCCTCCTCCTCCTCCTCCTCTCTCTTTCTCCCCTCCTTTCTTGTGTCTTACACACTTTTCCACACCTCCCTGAGGATCTGGAAGCAGAGAGGCTGAAGGAGCTGACTGAATGAAATTTCTGCCTTTCTGGACAAAATTCTTGGTTCACCCTTTCTTCTTTCTTTCTTTCTTTCTTTCTTTCTTTCTTTCTTTCTTTCTTTCTTTCTTTCTTCCTTCCTTCCTTCCTTCCTTCCTTCCTCTTTCTTTCTTTCTTTCCTTCCTTCTTTCCTTCCTTCTTTCTTTCTTTCCAGCAGGAAGAGAGAGAGAGCATGGGGGGGAAATGCCCTTCTTTTGGGCAACTCTTTGCAAGTGGTGCAAACTTTTCTCATCAACCCAGACCCTGGTGCACAAGGGAGGATTTCTAAAACTTTGTTGAGCCCGCCAGCGAGATCTAGTAGATTCTTTCCTTAAAGAAGGGAGGGGGGAGAAAGAACCAAAAACTCTTCTCTCTCTCTCTCTCTCTCTCTCTCTCTCTCTTTCTCTCTTTTTTTCTTGCCTCTCTTTCTCCCTGGAATAGATAGATATATATTTGGTATGCGTCCCCTCCTCTCTCTCTCTCATCTCTCGTCTTATTTTTCCCACCCTGCTCGCCAAGGAGGGGATTCGGAATTGCCTCTTGAAAACCGGCGGGGGTGAGATTGTCCAAGAAAGAAAGAAAGAAAGAAAGAAAGAAAGAAAGAAAGAAAGAAAGAAAGAAAGAAAGAAAGAAAGAAAGAAAAGAAAAAAGAAAGAAAGAAAGGGAAGAAGAGACTCCGGAGCAGGGAGTTGGTGCTGGCCTCTCCTGTCTGCCCCTGACTCCTATTTTTCTCTCTCTAGCAGTGATGGCCTTTGAAAACTCCGGAATTGGATTTTATATGGCTTTGAATCTCTGTTTTTGGGAATTCTTGTTTGTAGACGGACTCAGTCTGGAGCCAATTTATTGGAACACGTCGAACAAAAAGTAAGTCTCTTCGTTTCTCGGGCCTGGGGAAAAAAAATCCAGGTATTGTCTGGGGAAGGCAGCTTCAGGTGCTGGGAATATTTGCCCTTTGCGTTGAGTTGGGGGGGGGGGGCGGCGCGGAAAAATAATAATAATATTTTTAAAAATGGCTTTTTTCTGTAACAAAATCTGCTTAGGTCGGTGGGTTTGGCTGGCCTTCTTTGCTTTGTGTATCCGTGGAATTTGGAAGGAGATGCTTTGAGCAAGGAGGCAGCCAGGGGGAAATTATCGGCGTTTGGAGATGCCCGGGTGTTTTTTTGGGGTGGGGGTGGGGGGGAGAAGGTGGGCACCCCGGTTTTGGCGTTGGGGCAAAAGGAGAAGAGGAGAAAGAAGTTTCTTCTCCTCGCAGTTTGTCAGGCCACACGTGAAACCCCCAAAAACCCCTCCCCCCTTTTTTCCCCTTCCCCAAACTTTTGCCAATCTCCATTTTTTTTCCACCCCTCTATTTTGGGGGGAAAAAATGGGCATTGCCTTGGCTAAGAAGGGGGTGTCACCAGACACAATACAGAGAGGCAAACGCTTTTCTCCCTCTGTCTTCTCTTCTCTGCCCCCCCCCAAAAGAAATGTGATCCCCCCCCCACTTTCTTCTGCTCCGTTTGGACACCAGATCCAGCTTGGCCGGGTCAGGTTTTCCTGCGAAAATATGACTTCTTTGCACCGTAACCTCTTCAAAAGTCTCGGCCGGCGAAAGTGTGTGTTGTGTACCAACCTCATAATCCTAAACTGGTTTTCTTGCAAGTTCAGTCTGGAATGTCAGCAGTTTTGGTTTGGGGTTTTGCCTTGTCTTGTTTTTGGGTTGTTTCCCCCCCCCCCCACTTCACCCCGCCCCAGTTTTGGCAATCGCCGAAAAAAAGAAATGAAAATTATTAAAATATCAAACCAGAGTCGGTGAACCTTGCCATGCAGCTGTGGACGAATGAACTTTGCTGGGTGCAATGTACTTTAATTTGACCGCAATGTTGTCTAGGGTGTACAATTATGGCTATTCAGAGAGACACACACACACACACACACACACACAAACACACACAGAGGGCATCTCAAGGTAGGGGAGTGTATGTGTTGGTGTGTCTTTTTCTCTGCTCTGTCTCCGCTGTTGCTTCTCACTTTTTGCGGCGGGGTGGGTCTGTCTGGGTTGTGTTGGTTTTTTTTTTTTCACTTACCTACAAGCGATGGTGTGTGCGAGCTTCTCCGCCTCTCCTTTGCATTCTTGCACGCCTTTCAACAATTGTGAAATCCGACACAATCTGGTTCGCTCTCCTTCTCTTTCCCTCCCTGCCTTCCCTCCATTCAAAGCAGAACTGATCTCTGCGAAGCTTTTGAAAGTGGATTGGAACCGGATTAAGTGTAGCTTCTTGCCTTGGAAAGGAGCAGTTTGTGTGTTTGTGTGTGTTTGTGCAGTTGGGGGGGGGGGAAGGGAGCCCGTGCCTTGTTCAAAGATGGGAAGGCGGAGAGACCAAAAGTGAACTTTCTTCTTCTTTCTTCTTCTTCCTGTTTTTTTTTACAGACCAGTTTTCACGCCTGCCAGTCACTTTCCAACTCTGGATAATCTCTCTCTCTCTCTCTCTTACACACACACACACTTACACACTCCCCGGGAGTGTCGGCCTGACTCCTCATCTGTTAACAATTGTGGCTTCAATCCCCCCCAACAACTTCTGAAACTAAAGTCCTCCCTTGCACACTTTTGAGAGAGAGAAGGAGAGAGAGATGCAGGAGAGGAGAGAGGCCGATCCCAGTTAATTTGGGGTGATGTCATTTTTTTTTCTGCCTCGGGAAGGGTCCCCGTGGAGGGACGGGGATGGGGGGGGGAGAAGAACCGGGGGTGGAGGGGAAGAGGCGAGCTTGGAGAGGGGCTGTCAGAAAAACCTCTCTCGCGCACATTAGAGGGGAGAAAGAGAAAGAGAAGAGGGGGGGAAAAAAACCTGTGATTCATAAGTGCTACAATTTGCGGGCTGTTGCTATGCGAGGCAACGCTTCCTAGCAACAGGAATATATATATTAGAACTAATGAGCTCTATTTGCCTAAATCACGCAGAGTATTTTCCTCCCGCCTTGACTTCTGATGTTTTGCTTCTCTTTCCTTCCTTTTAACCCTCTCCTCTAAAAAGGGGGAAATGCCCCCCTGTTCCAGGTATGGGGGGAGGTGGGTGAGGAGACCCTTCCCCTGTCTTGAAAACCAGAGGAGAACAATGGCTGGAGGGCAGCCCCGACTGAAGCCAGAGGGGCAAACGGGACAGAAGAGACCCAAAGGAGGGTCTCTTCTAAGATTGGGGACCTGTTTAGGGGTATCCCCCTTTGGTAATGGGGTGTCCCTCCTGCGTTGGGTGTTGTACTCACGCGTTACTCTTCCTTGGTGGGATCTGTAAGACGCCAACTCTTCGGTTCCGTTGGAAGAGGGAGGTGTGGTGGTCCTTCTCCCCTTTAAGAGGACTCTAGAAGGAAGGAAGGAAGGAAGGAAGGAAGGAAGGAAGGAAGGAAGGAAGGAAGGAAGGAAGGAAGAAGTTGTGTCAGAAGTTGAAAAAAAATTGGGGTGCCCAAGTGGAAGAGTTGCACACCATCTCTGAGGTCCACCTCAACCGTCCTTGTCTGCTATGCCTGTCCATCAACAATGGAAGGAGAATCCAGATTCTGTTCTGCTCAAGTTGCTGGTGAAAAGTTGAGAGGCTAGAACCTCAGGGATGGGGGACCTGGTTGATATCTTCTCCATCCTGCTCTCTCCAAGATGCCACCTCGGGGAAGGCACGTTCTGAAGACCTCTGTGTTGAGTTGTGTTCTCTGACAATGTGGCAATAGAGAGGTGGCACCAGTTATGTGTTTTGGGATGTGTGTTGGACCTGCTGGAAGATGGACCTTGTAGATTTCTTCTCCTTCCTTCTCTTTCCCAGAAGCCACGTTGGGGAACGCACGTTCTAAAGATCTTCCAGTTGTGTTGTGCTCTCTGGCAATGTGGCAATAGAGAGGTGGCACCTGTTATGTGTTTTGGGGTATGTGTTGGACCCTCTGGAAGATGGACCTTGTAGATTTCTTCTCCTTCCTTCTCTCTCCAAGATGCCACGTTGGGGAAGGCACGTTCTAAAGATCTTCCAATTGAGTTGTGCTCTCTGGCAATGTGGTAATAGTTAGGTGGCACCTGTTAGGTGTTTTGGGATGTGTATTGGACCCGCTGGAAGATGGACCTTTTAGATTTTTTCTCTCCTTCCTTCTCTCTCCAAGATGCCATGTTTGGGAAGCCATGTTTGGAGATCTACGAGTTGAGTTGTGTTCTCTGACAACGTGGCAATAGAGAGGTGGCGCCTGTTAGGTATTTTAGGGTATGTGTTGGACCCGTTGGAAGATGGACCTGTTTTGGAGGGTCCCCTACTTGCTGGAGAAGTAGGACTTCAGTAGTTCTATTCAACATGTGCTTGGAAGCTCTCTAGAAGTTGGAAGGAAGATTTTCCCAAACGACTATAGCCTCCCCGTATGAACCTCCCGTCCTGCCCACCTAGGTTTTAATTATTCCGTTGCAAGTTCCCTCATTATTTTCTTTGACAAGGCCGTGCATCCAGCCCCTGCTAATATGGAGATTTATTTAAATGCAATAAGTTAATGAGTCGATTAATTGGCTGACCTCCCTATCGGAAAGGCAAAACTCTCTTTCCGCGCAGAGAAGGTGGCATAGATGCACGTGGCCAAGATGGTGGAAAGGAGGAGGGAAAAAAACCTGAGAAATCAGTTGTGGTGATGTGGCAAAAACCCAACAACCTGTGTATGTAAGGATGAGTGAATGCAGTGGGATGTTGTTTCCCCTCGCATGAGTTGATGGCTTAGCATCTTCAGGTTGATTGCTCTTGTTTTTCAGCGCAAAAAAATGGGACAGTTGCCTTCATAATAAGTGGCACGAAACATCAGATTTGCCAAGGTAGAAACTGGGATCTGAAAAGGAATTGGTGGCCAGCGAGGCCCAAAGCTCAAACGGTATTTTAAAAAATTGGTGCCACGAATATTTCGTGTTAAAAGCGTCTGCCAAAAAAATTTCGTGTTGAAAAAAAGTCTGCCACAAATATTTCGTGTTGAAAAAAAGTCTGCCACAAATATTGCGTGTTAAAAGAGTCTGCCACAAATATTGCGTGTTAAAAGTGGCTGCCACAAATATTGTGTGTTTAAAAAAAAGTCTGCCACATATATTTCATGTTTTAAAAGCCACAAATATTTCGTGTTAAAAAAACTCTTACTGCAAATATTTTGGATTTTAAAAAAGTCCACCGCAGATATTTCATATTAAAAAAAAAACATCCACCACCATTATTTCAGGTTTTTAAAAAAAAGTCTGCCACAAATATTTTGTGTTCAAAAAAGCCTGCCACAAATATTTCGTGTTCAAAAACGTCTGCCACAAATATTTCGTGTTCAAAAACGTCTGCCACAAATATTTTGTGTTCAAAAAAGTCTGCCACAAATATTTCGTGTTCAAGAAAGTCTGCCACAAATATTTTGTGATCAAGAAAGTCTGCCACAAATATTGTGTGTTAAAAAAAAGTCTGCCACATATATTTCATGTTAAAAGAGTCTGTCACAATTATTTTGTATTAAAAGCATCTGCTCAATGCTCGAACGGTATTTAAAAAATTGGTGCCACAAATATTTTGTGTTTAAAAAAAAAAGTGCCATCGACATTTCGGGGTTAAAAAAAAAAACTGCCACAAACATTTTGGGTTAAAAACCAACCTGCCACGGACATTTCATGTTCAAGAAGTCTGCCACAACTATTCTGCGTTAAAAAAATTTCTGCCACCAATATTTCATGTTTAAAAAACCACAAATATTTCGTGTTAAAAAAACTCTTACTGCAAATATTTTGGATTAAAAAAAAGTCCACCGCAGATATTTCGTATTAAAAAAAATCATCCACCACCATTATTTCAGGTTTTTTTAAAAAAAGTCTGTCACAAAATATTTTGTGTTCAAAAGTCTTCCACAAATATTTCATGTGAAAAGAACTCTTGCCGCAAAGATTTCACATCAAAAAACCTCTACCACAAATATTTCGTATTTTAAAAAATCCGCCACAATTTTCATGTTTGAAAAAAGTCCGCCGCAAATATTCCGTGTTCAAAAAAGTCCCGTCGGCAAATATTTTGCGTTGAAAAAGTGTGCCGCGAATAAGTTTGTGTTAAAATAAATCTGCCACAAATATTAAGGGTTTAAAAAAAGAAATCAGTTTTTGTGTGATCTTTTGCTGAATGCCCGAAATCTACACTCGAGCATCCTTCCACATCTTCACACATTGTGGCATGTGAAAATACTGTCCTTTGGAGGCTGGCGCATCCCTGTCTCTCTGGCCACAAACGCGCATACTTCCCAAAAAAGGCTCCAAATCTTCACTATCGCCCAACCACATCTGGAAGAGGAAGGGGGGGGAATGTTTCAGAAAGAAGTCAAGATGGCAGCTCTGATTGTGCACATGTCTCATGTGCCACACGCATGAAAAAAAATAGGGCAGAGACTTGGTTGCACAAACGCAGATGCCATCTTGACTTTAAAAAACAACCGCCAACAACAGATGCTCTCCTGACCCAGAATCCACCTTCTTTCTCGACTTTTCAATATTTCGATCTGGATTAATTCGCGGTAGAATGACACTCTCAGTTGAACTCCGAATTCGCTCTCCAATCGGGAGCGAAGCGAAAGGGATAGCCGTTTGTTCTGGTTGATGACAGTCTGTTCTGGTTTACATGGGGGGGGAGGGGTCAAAGGAAGCTAGTCTGACTTAATTCTCTTTTAACGTCTCGTCTCAATCAAAGAAGGTGAAAAATGAGGATTTATTTGCCAAGTTTTAGCTTTGCATTCTGCAAAGAGAGACTTAAATCGAGATTTCTCGGTCAAAAAGAAGAGAGTTAAATCGTCGGGGGGGGGGGGGTTCACGTAATGTAACAATGGGTGTGAAGACCCCTTCCTGGTTCTCAAGCAAGAAGCCCACCCTTGAAAAAAAACAGGATTTAAATGAACTACTGATAGTCCTCGACTTACGACCGAAATGTTTGTTGCTAAGTGAGATGGTTGCTAAGGGAGTTTTGTCCCGTTTTACAAGAGTTGTCAAGGGAATCATTGCAGTTGTTAAGTTAGTGACGCGGTTGTTATGTGAATCCGGCTTCCCCATCGACTCGTCGGACGGTCGCAAAAGGGGATCACGTGCCCCCTGGCACCCCGTAACCATCGTAAATACGAGTCAGTTGCCAAACGTCCGAATTTTGATCCCGTGACCATGGAGATGGTGCAACAGTCATAAGTGTGAAAAGCAGTTTGTTTTTACAGTGCCCTTGTAACTGGAAACGTTACTAAATGAACTGTTGTAAATCGGGGACTGTAATAATCTGACCTAATACAGGTAATCCTCCATTTACAAACATTCATTTAGCAACCATTCAAAGTCACAATCATCATCTTTTAATGACTTTATAATACCTTGCAGAGTGGAGTCAGGGAAACTGAATGGAGCTAGCAGAGTGTTTTAATGGCCGGATGCTCTTCCTGTCCCCAGTACGGAGTTTTGCTCAGCAGATAAATTCTCATTGTGCCCAGAGAGAGAAATATCTGCCTTTACCTAGGATCAAACTCACAGTCTCCTGATTGTGAGTCAATAACTCTATCTCTAGGCCCCGCACCACCCATTCAAAGTCACAATGACCCTGAAAAAAGGCGATCGGTCCTCACACTTATGACCGTCGTGTGATCAAAATTGGAACGCTTAGGAACTGGCATGCCTTTTACGACAGGGAAGCATGATTCACTTAATTACCATGTTACTGATGGAACAACTGCAGTGCTTCTTGACGACGGTGGCCAAAAAGGTCGTAAAAATCGGGCAAAACTCACTCAACTGTCTCGCTTAGCAACAGAAATGTTCTCTGTGGACACCACCCCACTCTGTGGACACCTCCATTATCTTCATGTAGACCACTGTTTCTCCAACTTGGTGACGTTAAGATGGGTGGACATCAAAGTTCTGGGAGCTGAAGTCCACCCATCTTAACATCGCCGAGTTTGAGGTACGGTGGTCTACATCAGGGGTCTCCAAACCTGGCACCTTAAAGACTCGTAGACTTCAACTTCCAGAATTCATTGTGCCGGCTGAGGAATTCTGGGAGTTGAAGTCCACAAGTCTTAAAGTTGCCAAGTTTGGAGACCCCTGACGTAGACCACCATATCTCAAACTCGGCGATGTTGGACTTCAGCTCCCAGAACTTTGGCGTCCACCCATCTTAACGTCACCAACTTTGAGAAATAGTGGTCTACATGAAAGTAATGGAAAGTGTCCACAGAGAAGAGCTCCAGATGATGGCTGCAATCGGGATTTCACAATAAACATCTCAACATCAACACAAGGTGATGTTCTACCTTGAAGTTTGGAGTCCCCTGGTCTTCATGAAAACAAGTCTTCAAGGTGATGTTCCACCTTGAAGTTTGGAGACCCCTGGTCTTCATGAAAACAAGTCTTCAAGGTGACGTTCTACCTTGAAGTTTGGAGACCCCTGATCTTCATGAAAACAAGTCCTCAAGGTGACGTTCTACCTTGAAGTTTGGAGACCACTGATCTTCATGAAAACAAGTCCTCAAGGAGATGTTGTACCTTGAAATTTGGAGACCCCTGATCTTCATGAAAACAAGTCCTCAAGACAATGTTCCAAAATCACCATCGGCTTTTCTTGATCCTTCCCAGAAGAGTTTCCAAGGAACAGGTCCTTCACATCTGTCCTGAGCCAGCAGATGACACAGCGGCAAAGTCACAACTCAACAGCGAAGAGCAGCCACACATGCCTAGGTGTGAAAACATTTTCTTCCTCTCGAAGACGCTCACCTGCAATTCCTCGGCAAACAGATGCCGAGGTGTCAGAGGTGTTTGTCGTTTATCTCTTGCGCGGAGCATTGTTCTTGCTTTCTCCCCCACTCCCTGTTCGCTACCCAGCTCCAGCGGCGTATGTGTGAATCCCACCTCTCTCGGGTGTGCGTAACACTCCTGAGCAAACACGCATGCACCAAAATTCATAGTTACACAACGTGCTGTTCCTTTCCGGAGTCAGCAACGTTAGGCTAAGTGCAAAATAAAATAATTAAAAATCAGGAAAAGTTGTGCATCCCAAGAATTAAATTCGTGCGTGCGTGGAAAATAAATGTGACTTGAATAAAGGTGGCACCGATGCAGTAGATTTGCCCATATTGGTCGTTCTCGGCTTACGACCACAAATGAGCCCCCCACATTTCCATTGCTAAGACGGAGACAGTAGCTAAGTGGGGTTTTGTCCCATTTTACCATCTTTCTTGTCACGGTTGCTAAATGAATTGCTAGTCGTTAAGTGAATTTTGTTACGCTCGTTTTATGAGCTTTTTTTTTGCCACGGGGGTTCAGTGAATCTCTGCAGTTGTTAAGTGGATCATGTGGCCATTAAGCAAATCGGGCTTCCCTGTTGACTTTGCTCGTCAGAAGGTGGCAAGAGAGGAGTCACGTGATTACCGCGACCCTCATAAATACGAGTCAGTTGCCAAACATATGAATTTGGATCACGAGACCCCGGGGATGCTGCAATTGTTGTTAAGTGTGAAAAATGATCAGGTCACTTTTTTCAGTGCCCTTGCAACTTCCAACAGTCACTAAATGAATGGTCGTAAATCAAGGACTGCCTATACATTTCAATTGATGCCAATTTTCTCTGTTTCCGCTCTTTTCTCCACTCTCTTTTCTTCTTTAGGTGTAAATATCTATCTCTATTTATCTATCTGTCTATCTTCTATTTAATCTATCTATCTGTCTCTTATATTTAATATGTATGTATGTATGTAGCTATCTATCTATCTTCTATTTAATCTATATCTATCTATCTATCTATCTATCTATCTATCTCTATCTATCTATCTATCTATCTATCTATCTATCTATCTATCTACCTATCTATCCATTCATCCATCCATCCCCCCCTCTCTCTCCCCATCCAACCATCTCTATATCTATTTATCTATTTATCTATTTATCTATTTATCTATTTATCTATTTATCTATTTATCTATTTATCTATCTATCTATCTATCTATCTATCATCTATCTATCTATCTATCTATCATCTATCTATCTATCTATCTATCTATCTATCTTCTATTTAATTTATATCTATCTATCTATTTATCTATCTATCCATCCATCCATCCATCCATCCCTCTCTCTCCATCCATCCATCCATCTATCTATCTTCTATTTAATATCTATCTATCTATCTATCTATCTATCTATCTATCTATCTATCTATCCATCCATCCATCTCTCCATCCATCCACCTCTCCATCCATCCATCCATCCATCCATCCATCCATCCATCTATCATCTATCATCTATCATCTATCTATCATCTATCTATCTATCTATCTATCTATCTATCTATCTATCTATCTATCTATCTATCTATCTATCTATCTATCCATCTATCTATCTATCATCTTCTATTTTATCTATATCTATCTATCTATCTATCTATCTATCTATCTATCTATCTATCTATCTATCCATCCATCCATCTTTCTCTCTCCATCTATCTATCTATCTATCTATCTATCTATCTATCTATCTATCTATCTATCTATCTATCTATCTATCTATCTATCTATCTCTATCTCTATCTATCTATTATCTAGCTATCCCTCCCTCCCTCCCTCTCCATCCATCCATCCATCCATCCATCCATCTATCTATTTATCTATCTCTATCTCTCTTTTCCAAAGAGGCAGGAAAGGTTTTCTTCTCGCCCGTAGAAAACCCACCAATTTCAACCCACTTCACTCTGTGCCCCCCAAAGAAGATTCTGGCGGGACCTCATTTTTCTTCGCCTTGGCTTCTTCTGGCAAACTGTCATTTTTCCTGATGGCGGCTTGGCTCTCCCCCCCCCCTCTCCCCCTTGGTCCTTCATCTCCTCTGCAGGGTTTGGGCGTGACCGATCCTGCCCCGGTGGTACAGAGAGGTCAGATTGGATGATCTCTTCGGTCTCTGGAAGACCTATAATTATTTCATGCTATAATCTTCCTCTCAAAGCCAGAAAAAAGTGACGTTCTTCTGATGCTTTCAGAGTTTCCTTTTTTTTTTCCAGGAAAATCGTAGCACGATGGGAAAAAAAGAGAGATCTTTCACTCCGGAATGAATTTTCTTTACTTCTTCTTCAATTTGTGGCATGGAAAAAAAAATAAGTTTTGTTTGTGAGGATTTTTCCAGTTAGCTGGGGTCTTTTGTTAGATGAGGTCAGAGGTCAGGGGTCCCGGGTGCAGACATTCCCAAACTTGTAAAAAAAAGAAAAGAAAAGAATTGCAGATAATAGGAGTTGTTTTTTTTTTGCAGCGAGCGGAGAACAGAAGAACAGAAAAAAGGCCGTCCTTGTCTTACGACCATAACCAAACCCCCAACTTTCCGCCGCTAAGCGAGACATCGGTGAAGTGAATTCTGGGAGTTGAAGTTCACCCCGTTTAGAATTGTCAAGATTGAGGGAAATTCTGCGGGCGTATAACATAGGAAGTTCCAATTTGTAGTAGTCCAGCTTGGGTGGGGGGATGGGGGGGGAGAAGAGAGATAGACTACAAATCCCATCCTCTACATCCAGTGGTGCTGCCGGGGAGAGGAGGGAGTGGTCGAATCTTCGAAGGTGGTGTGTAGCCACTTTTTTGGGTGGTCCACACTCGTGCAATATTTGCGAAAAATACCCCCCCCTCGATTCCTCTCGCCGGCTCTGCGCACCGAGACAAATGTGATTAATCGATTAACGTTTTAATCACAGGTTAAAATTTACCACCCGCCGAGTCTATTGCAAATTGATTTTTTTAAAACACACACACACCAAGGCTACCCTTTGTCGACAGGTCTAATTTGCAAAGCAGGGAGCGGATCCGAAATACGAGCGATTTTACAAAGACACAAAGACGGTTGTCAATTTTTGTCGTCGTCCCGATGTGTAAAATGTCTCGGTGGATAAACCTTGGAGAATTGGGATATGGGAAAACTGGACATATTTCTGCCCCAATCTGGGGAACGCCGGGTAGGTCCCGGGGAGTGGGATGGGGGAGAAACCCCCTGGCCAAACCAGCTTGAAATGAGACACACAAAATTGGCACAAACACACGTCCGTCTTTTTCCGTCTCAGCTTCCTGAGGTTTTGGACAATTTTATCCGAATGAGTTGGAAGAGACTTGGAGGTCTTCTAGTCTGACCCCCTGCTCAAGTAGGCGACCCAATACCATTCTGGACAAATGTTGTCCAATCTCTTCTTGAAAACCTCTAGTGATAGAGGACTCACAACTTCTAGTGGCAAGCTGTTCCACTGGATAATTGTTCTCACTGTTTGCAAGTTTCTCCTTCATTCTACGTTGCTTCTCTCCTTGATGAGTTTCAACCCATTGCTTCTTGTCCTCTGGTGCTTCGGAGAATAATATGACCCCCTCTTTTTTGGGACACGCCCCTCAAATATCGGAAGATGCCATCATGTCACCCCTAATTCTTATTTTCTCTAGACTAGACATAGCCAATTCCTGCAACCGTTCTTCATATGTTTTATCTTCCAGTCCCCTAATCCTCTTGGTTGCTCTTCTCTGCACTCTTTCCAGCATCTCCACATCTTTTTTATATCGTGGCAACCAAAACTGGATGCAATATTCGAGGTGTGTTCTTACCAAGGCATTATAAAAGAGTATTATTACTTCATGTCATGCGTATCCCCATTGTGGTTCGCTTACTCTCTTCTAATCCCTTCCTCTGCAATCTCTCTATTCTAGGGGATTGGAGGAAAAAATACAGACATGGGGAATTCTGGGGCCTTATCGCTATTAACACTTCACACAATAAGTATCCTTATTGTGGTTCGCTTACTCTCTTCTAATCCCTCTCTCTGCGATCTCTCCATTCTAGGGGATAGAAGGGAAGAAAAACAGGCCTGGGGAATTCTGGGGCCTTTTCAAGGCTTTATAAAGTGGTATTAAAACACTTCACGTGATATGTATCCCCATTGTGGTTCG
>NC_138555.1:84648645-84726145 GCF_964273705.1 Natrix helvetica | reverse complement strand
AGAAGGAGATTCCGGAGTTTTTCTGCTGACTGAGCAGAGGTGGATTTAAGAAGTGTCTCTGTTTCGCCCTAAGCATTGTCCTAGTTATTGTCGAAATTATCCTGGCCAAAGCAGCCATCACCAAGAATCTACATCAGTCCAAGAAAGCAACACAATTGACACACAAAAACACACCGACGCTTAGAAGCGTTCGACATCAAACGCATCAGCGGAGTTTCGCTGAACATTTTGGATTTAAACGCCGGTGGAGAAAATGCTGCCTAAAACTTCACCCATCCATCCTAAGATGAATTTAAAGCCAAAATCCAGCTATACAGGTAGTCCTCGACTTACAACGGTTCGTCTAGCGACCGTGGGGAGGTACGACGGCACTGAAAAAGATATTAACTCATGTCCACTTTTCACACTTGAGACCATTGGCCCCGTTTGACGAACTTTCTCGCCAGAGTTAGATGAAACACTGCAGTGGTTAACGTCATAATACCGTCGTTAAGTGAAGCCAGCTCCCCCATTGACTTGGCTCGTCAGAAGGTCTCAAAAGGGGATGAGGTGACCCTTCCCCTTCGACACTGCGACTGTCGTAAATATGAACCAGTTGCCGAGTGCCTGGATTTTGATTACTTGAACACATTGTTCGTAAGCGTGAAAATCGGGCCTAAGGCCCAATTTCTTTCCCCATACCGTTATAACTTTGAACGGTCACTAAAAGAAGAGTTGTAAGTCGAGGACTACCTGTACGGGGATAGGAATTTGAACCCAATTACCCAGCCAACATTGCAACCATCATAAAGACGAGTCCGCTCCTATGGGGATCCATGCAACGGTCTTCATTGTGAAAAACGATCAAAAGTTGCTTTCCGGAGTGCCGTTGTGACTTCGAACAGTCGCTAAATGAATTGTTGTAAGTCGAGGACTGCCAATAATCTATTAGGATCTGGTCTTTTTCCTCCCCGAACTTTCTCGCTTGGGTTATAAAATCCGTATGCGTCTGAAAGTCCAACAACGAAATGAAATATGTTAGATTCACAGTGAAATTCAGCCGGTTCGGATCGGCTCGCCCGAACTCATAGTGGAAATCGCCGACCCGCCCCGACTCTATGCCGTCCGATTTAGGCACGATTTCAAGCCGTGCGCATGGCGCGGCAAGGCGCATGCGCAATCAAAGCGCACACCTGGGATCTCATTTGCGAACCGGTAGGGAAAGTAAGCGCATACCACGCCTGGTTAGATTGTGGTGTTGTGTTGCAATATTTTTTACAAATGGAAGTTGTCGTTCTGGCGAGGAAGCGTCGGTTAAGGTAATTTTAGGGTAATTTTATGCAAAATTTCACTTTTCTTTCCTGTATGCAAGGAATGCACCTCGGCTGTGTAGAATATGATCCCTTCTTGGAAAGCGTGTTTTAAAAACGAGACGAGGAAGCGATACAGCTGAGATTTGAAGGGTGAGGTTAAATCTTGAGTTAATTGTACGTCGTGATCGGTGGATTTTAAATGGATTTTTCTAGCGTGTTTTGATTAAGTGGAGCTTTTAATTGCCAAGGACTGGGGGATCTCTGAGCCTGCATATTTCCTTGCGAGAGACCTGGCGGGGTCATTCCTCTCTCTATACAAGTGGTCCTTAACTTACGACCACCATTGAGGGCAGAATTTCTGTGGTTAACCAAGACGGTTGTTAAACGAATCCTGCCTGATTTTGGGGGACCTTTTTTTTTTTGGTTGCCCCAAATCACTACAGATGCCAAGTAACGGAATAACAGCGTTGAAAGGGACCTTAGAGGTCTTCTAGTCCAACCTCCCTGCGCAGGCAGGAAAGCCTATAACAGTGATGGCCAAGCTTTTTGCCATCGTGGGCCAAAAGCGCCCGCCTGCACCCACACCCATGAAGCAATGCTGCGCGACCCCGCCCCCATCTGCCTAGCCCCCCCCCAGCGCATGTGCACACAATCACCTCGTACTCCCCCCATGCAGCCTTCCACACCCTCCCCCACGGCCCTATACCATTTTGGTGAATTCTAGAAAGTTTTTGATATAGGTAGTCCTCACTTTGTGACCACAATAGAGGCCAGAATTGTCAAGGGAGTTTGCCCCCCCCCCCCAGAATTTACACCTTTTTTGGCCCTGGTGAATAAGCGATTCGCTGCAGTTGTTAAGTGAATCATGCGGCCATTAAACGAATCCAGCTTCCACCATCGACTTGGCTTGTTGGGAAGCAGCTGGGGAGGTCGCAAAGAGCGATCACGTGACCTCGGGATCCTACGACGGTCGTAAAGACAGCCAAGCACTTGGAATTTTCATCTCGTGGCCATGGGGAGGGATGTGTGATGGTCATAAGTGCGAGGACCGGTTGCAAGTCCCTTGTTTTCAGTGACGTTGAAACTTCGGATGGTGAGAGAACGAAAGGTTTTACAAGTTGGGGGCTAGTTAGTCCTCGCATTACGACAGCTCGTTTAATGGCTATTCGACGTTTACGAAGTTACAAACCCACCCCGCAAAATGGCCATTTTTCACTCTTATGACCGTTGCAGCATCTCGCAGGGGTCACGCGATCAAAAACTCAGGCGCCTGGCCAACTGACTCATAGTTATGACGGTTGCTTCACAACGGCGGCAAGACAGATGACAAAACGGAGCAAAAAACTCACTTAGCAACTGAATCCTCTGTACGACGGTTTGCACGAATCACGTGATTTCCCCTTTTGTGACCTTCCACGTGGGAAGTTGAACGGACTGAACAATCATGTTGCCAACTTAACAATTCGCTTCACAAGGGCGGCACGAAAGGTGGTAAAACGGAGGAAAACTCACCGAGCCACTGTTTTGCTTGGCGGTGGAAACTCGGGGCCTCCGTTGCTGTCGTAAGTCGAGGACTGACCGCACACCTAGATTTTTTCTTCTTCTTTGTTGTAGTGGATGTATTTTTCGCGCCCCTCGTCCGATTGAGTTTTGTTTTGGTACTGAAAATAAATATTAAAATGTAAACATTTTTGGGGGCGGGCGGGGATGCGTCCAGAGTGGGCTTCCTTACCGCTTGCACATCTCTCCTGCAGAATCCAGGATGGGGCGGCCTCTTGTCTGTTACCCCCAACCAAGGATCTTGTCGTGTTTTTTGAGTGGGGGAGGGGCGGACGAAGAGAGGAACCGTTTCGGGCATGTCCCCATCATCCCAACGAGCAAACTGGGGAAACTGGGAAATTGTGCGTTATTTCCCCCGCCGTCCGTCTGCATTCAGATAATTTGCGCGATTTCTTTACCTTGCCAGCAATCAGCCACCCGGCCGTTTTGTGGCTTTACCGGGCAAATTGGCTTGTGGGGTTCTCTTCCCCTGGTCCAATTACCACTCCATTCTGTCACCCAAGTGGTCAATCATAATCTATTGTGTGGAAAGAAAAGTGGGGTGTAGGGGAGGGGAAGAGAGAGAGATCCTTAAGCCCCCCCCTTCCTGTCACTCAGTGTTCTCTTATTCTGCATTCTCGTCTCCGCCAGATTTCGAGAGCCCGCCCTGCCCGTTTCTCGGATACCCAGAGAAACGCGGGGTCAGGTGGACGCCCTCGTGGAAAAGCCCTTTTAAATCAGTCTTCTCTTGATTAAGACTGTGGGCAACTGGGTGGGCGTGGCCAGCTTGACTCCCCAAAGTGCTGGCATGTGTTTGCATTGGGTAGACCAGGGCAGCCCCGCGGGCCGGATCCAGGGGTGGGATTCAAAAGTTTTAGCAAAGGGGTTTTCTACTTGGTTGCTGGATGGGCGTGGTCTACTCCTGCACCATAATAGGGGGGGTGCGTTTTCACCTTTCCCAGGCTCCGGAGGGTTTCCTCGACCCTCCGGGAAGGCAAAAACGGCTTTCCCCGGGTTCCGGAGGCCCTCCGGAGGCTTCGGGAACTTCCGGGAAGCCCGTTTTTTGCCCGCCCAGAGCCTCCGCACTTATCTGGCATCCAAAACGGGCCGCGTGGAGACTCCTAGAAGGAGTGGAATGGGGCGGGGCGGGGCCAGCCAGTCCTTGCAACTACTGGTTCGGCAAACCAGATGTAAAATTAGGATCCGGTTCGCCTGAACTAGTCCAAACTAGTATAGCTGAATACCACCCCTGGCCGGATCCGACAACATTGCGATCTGGATCCGGCCCGCGGGCCTTGAGTTTGACATCCCTGAGTTAGGGGATGTGCCTGCAATAAAAAAAAAAGTTAATAAAAATTTAAAATACTGGGCGTTGGGAGTTCAGGTATTGGACGAAAGATTTCTGGCTTGACTTCTCCAGAGCCCCTGGCTCGGTTGGAGAAGAGGAGCCCAGGATGATGGTTAAAGTGGTTCTTGATTGCTTGGGAACGGAAGTCTGGTTTTATGCCTTTTTTTTTTTTTTGGCCAAGGTGATGTGAACCACGTGGCCCTTAAGTGAATCACATGGTCCTTAAGCGGATCCGGCTGCTCCCATTTGTTGGAAGTCAGCTGGAAAGATTCCCATGACAGTTGTGTAACCCTGGGATTGTTATCCATTAAATACATATTACAGATAGTCCCCAACGTACGACCAAAATGTACTCTCAACGGCCATTAAGCGTGAAAAGTCATCCAAAGCCCCTTTATTCAATGCCGTTGAAACTTCAAACGGTCATTAATTGAACGATCATAATTCGAGGACTACCTCCAAAGCACCCAGATTCCGGTCCTGCTACTGTGGAGATGTCGGGACGGTCATAAGTGCGAGAACCAATCGTAAGTCACTATTTCCCGAGTTGTTAAATGAATGGTTGTTACGAATCAAAGTCACGTCTTATTTTAATGATAAAATTCTTGAGGAAGGATGGAAGGGAGGGAGGGAGGAGAATCTTAGGATCAAAAGTGTGGAAGGGACCTTAGAGGGCTCCTAGACCAGCCCCCTACTCAGGCAGGAGACCCTACAAAATTTCTGACAAATGGCTGTCCAATCACTTTTTAAAAGCCTCCATGATGGTACACCCACAACTTCTGGTGGCAAGCTGTTCCACTGGTTAATTGTTCTCATCAGTGGTGGGTTCCAGATTCCAGAAAGGTCCCGGAGTCACCCACATGAATGCTCGCAGCGCACCCATACATTGTAGCGTCAAATGACGCTTCCGCAAGCTTCCGCAACGCTCCAGTGGCTCAGCGGAGCGTCGCGCAGGCTCTCTTTGCGCCATGCGCGGAAGCACAGACAGTTTTAAAACACAGCAATGAGTGCCGGTAGGCGGGTGGGCCCTCCGGAGCACCGTACCGGAACGGTACCCGGTGCTCCGGGCAGGTTCCAGTACGCCCGTATTGGGATATAGCGCCTGCAACCCACCACTGGTACTCATTGTCAGGGAGTTTCTGCTTAGTTCTAAGTTGCTTCTCTCCTTGATTAGTTTCCATCCATTCCATCTTGTCCTATCTTCAGGTGATTTGGAGAAAAGCTCGACTCCCTCTTCTTTGGGGCAGCCCATCAAATATTGGAAGACTGCTATCATGTCTCCCTCCCCTGCTCTTTCTTTTCTCTAGACTGGCCAAACGCCATTCCTGCAACCGTTCTTCGTTATGTTTCATTCTCCGGGCCTTTAATCGTCTTAACTTGCTCTTCTCTGCACTTTTTCCAAAATTTCGACCTCTTTTTTTATAATGTGGTGACTGAAAAACAATTGGATGCAGGATTCCAAGTCTGGTCTTAAAAATAAAAATAAGAGGGGTGGAATTAGCCGGCCAGATAACCTGCAAATTCCTTAAAGCCCTTTGACAAACCCTTCCGACAAATATCTCTGCAACATGGGATATGTTGGTCTTTGGGCCTTGTTGTGTTAACTTCACAGGTGTGTGTTTGCTCACCCACAGAATCTCTGGCTGTTGAGTAAATCCTGGGTAAACAGCTGTGAAGTTAATCCAGGTCTGGTTGAAATTTGATTTTTGTGTCTGTGCGTTTGTGTGTCTACGGTGAGAAACGTCCCTTCGGGGTCGCCAAAGTGTCTGGGAATCCCGAGGGTCATACGTCTCCACGGAAGCGCATAATCTCAGCGCAAACTGCTTCCACCAAAGAGTAAGAGCTGGGTCTGTTTGTTAGCTCAGAGGGGCATTAGAGTTGAGCTCAGCTCTCTAACCACCACCCCCAGCAGGGCCCCTACATTTGGGTGCGTTGATGTTCCCAAAGCCTTCCATGAAACCAAAAGGTCTCGCCCACCCCAGAAACCATCCAGGGTATCTCCAATTTGACATGATAATGGGGTGCACTCAGAGGTGGAATTCAGCCGGTTGAAACCGGTTCCCACGAACCAGTAGTGATGGGGTGCACTCAGAGGTGGAATTCAGCCAGTTCGGACCAGTACCCACGAACCGGTAGTGATGGGGTGAACTCAAAGGCGTTATTCAGCTAACACTTGACGTGATACGTACCCCTATTGTGATTCGCTTACTCTCTTCTAATCCCTTCCTCTGCAATCTCTCCACTTTAAGGGATAGAAGAGAAAAAAAAAACCAGGCATGGCTGACTGGGGAATTCTGGGGTCTTACTAAGGCCTTGTAAAATGGTACTAACACTTTACGTGATCTTGATTCTATCCCTCTGTTGATGCAGCCTAGGATTGCATTGGCTTTTTTGGCTGCCACTCCTGACTTACACTTAAGCGGTTGTCTACTAGGACTCCAAGATCCCTCTCCACGTTAATAATACTACTACTAGTAGTGTTACTACTATGTTACCACGTTACTACTACTGAGCTATGTTTCACCTGATCTGTATGTATGTGATATATATATATATAGATCACACGAGGTTCTCTGTTTCAATCGCTCCAGAAGTGTTTTAAGCGTGCATATCCTACAGATTTAGGATTTGCTCCTGAAGAAATAAATGAAAATAAAAGGGAGAAGCTTAAGGGAAGCCAACGAGGTTTAGGGGATCATTGGCAAACATAAAACTCGTAATACCTGAGAAATGTGTTGTAATTCTGGGGTGTCTCTCTGTCCAGAAATTTGGCAAGAGACATGGGTGGTATGCGTTCCCTAGTTGTGGGAGTTGCCGTTGCAACTTTGGGAGAAGTGTGTGGTATATCCTCCGTCTCCAGCCCTCCTGATTATTTAGAATAAAATAACAGAGCTGGAAGGTACCTTGAAGGTCTTCTAGTCCAACCCCCTGCTTAAGCAGGAAACCCTACACCGCTTCAGATAAATAGCTATCCAACATCTTCTTAAAAAACTTCCATTGTTGGAGCATTCACAACTTCTGGTGGCAAGCAGTTCCACCGGTTAATTGTTCTAACTGTGTGTTTCCCACAAACCAGTTGGGAAGTTGGCCATGGAGCTAGTCCTCAAGAAGTAGTCCTCAGCATTCAACCGCAACAGAGCTCCAAAATAAGCGAGACAGTGGGGGAAGTGAATTTTGCCCCGTTTCGCAAGCTTTCTTATCAACCGTTGTTAAGCGAATCGCTACTGACGTTAATCTAGGAACACAGTTGTTATGTGAATCTGGCATCCCCCGTGGACTTTGCTAGTCGGAAGGAAAGGAGATTGCGTAACCCCAGGACACTGCAGCCGTCATAAATGTGAGCCACGGGGGTACCGCAACGGTTGTGTGAAAAACGGACGTAAGTCATTTTTTTGAGTGTCGGCGTAATTTCAAACGGTCACTAAGGTAGCTGTTGTAAGTCGAGGACTACCTGTATTGGGACATCTGAAGCTGTTGAATTCTTTGCTGGGAATCCTAAGCTGGACCACAGATAGTCCTCGACTTACGACGATTCGTTTAGTGTCCGTTCGAAGTTACCACGTCACTAAAAAAAAGGGACTTAGGGCCATTTTTTCACACTTACGACCGTTGAAGCATCCCCCGCAATCACGCGAACAAAATTCGGATGCTTGGCAGCTGTCTCATCTTTATGACGGTCGCAGCGTCCCCCTTTTGCGACCTTCTGACCAGCCAAGTCAATTGGGGGAAGTCCGATTCGCTTAACAACCGGCTTGCTAACTTATCGGCGGCAACGATTCGCTTAACAACGGAGCGACCGATTGAACGCCTGCCGTGATTCACTTAACAAACGCGGCAGGAAAATTTGTCAACGGGGGCCCAGACGTCGCTTAACCAACGTCTCGCTTTGCCATTTCGGGCTCCATTGTGGCCGTAAATCCGAGGACTCTACCTGAATTCGCAAATTGGGACGACGAGGCTATCGTGGCGCTCTCCTTCCAGAGGCCGGAAAAAACCTCCCCAAAAATGGAATTTCTCGAATCACCGGGAAGATGCTTTGAAATGCCCGGGGGAAGCGTAAATTGAGTCTTGGGGACTTTTCCCAAGGTTTTTTATTTTTTATTTTAATTTTACTTCCTGGTGCCATAAAACCAGATTTTGCAATAAAGCTGGATGATGGACCCTGGTGAATTCTCTCTCCCTCTCTCTCTCTCTCTCTCTTTCTTTCTTTCTTTCTTTCTTCCCCCCTCTCTCTGTCTCTCTCTGTCTCTCTTTCTCCCTCTCTCTCTGTCTCTCTGTCTCCCTCTCTCTCTTCTCTCTCTCTCTCTCTCTTCTCTCTCTCTCTCTCTCTCCCTCTCTCTCTGTCTCTCTTTCTCCCTCTCTCTCTGTCTCTCTGTCTCTCTGTCTCCCTCTCTCTCTCTTTCTCTCTCTCTCTCTGTCTCTCTGTCTCCCACTCTCTTTCTCCCTCTCTCTCTGTCTCTCTGTCTCTCTGTCTCCCTCTCTCTCTCTTTCTCTCTCTCTCTCTGTCTCTCTGTCTCTCTGTCTCCCACTCTCTTTCTCCCTCTCTCTGTCTCTCTGTCTCTCTGTCTCCCTCTCTCTCTCTTTCTCTCTCTCCCTCTCTCTCTGTCTCTCTTTCTCCCTCTCTCTCTGTCTCTCTGTCTCTGTCTCCCTCTCTCTCTCTGTCTCTCTCTCTCTCCAAAGCGATGATTTTTCTGCCACAGCCACGCCTGGAAAAGGCCCTAGAGCTAATCTCATTAACTCGTTTTATTTTATTTATTTTATTTTTGGGGGGGGGATGGGGTGAGATACGGTAACCGGGGGCTTGAATCTGGAATGGGCTTCCCCGTGTCTCTGTTTCGTGACCGGTCTGCCATAAAAACGTAGCAGGCGTATGCCCCCCCTTTTCCCCCCCCAGCCTTTGCAGATTTGAACAGCCCAGAGTGGGGGGGGGGGGAGAAACGAGAATCTTGCAATTTTTGACACCGTTCAGACATGCAAATATATGCAGTAAGTGAAGCTGACTCTCAAGAATGAAGAGAGTTGCCGCAAACTAAACCAGGGTGGCTGAAGGTTCTCCCCCCAAGAGGAATGTAACATCTGGCACATCTACAGGGGTGGCCCCGGGTTCGAGGAAGCAGCCATTTTGGAAACAAAGGCATGGTCAGCCGTCCGAGGAGAATTATTTGGCGTTTGGGATTTGCAAAGTGGCAAAATTCTCAGTTTCTGTTTTCCGCCAGGCTGCCAGTCGGTCCGGAACAGGATTTCTCAATTTTTGAGATGGGTAGACTTCAACTCCCAGAATTCCCATGCTGGGAAAAAGGCTCGTCGCCAGCATGCTGGCTAGGGAATTCTGGGACTTGAAGTCCATGCATGCTGGCTAGGGAATTCTGGGAGTTGAAGTATATAAATGTAGTGTGGAGAATTATAGCAGGTGAAGTGCAATCCATGCTAGCTAGGAATTCTGGGAGTTGAAGTTTGCTCACGTTAGCTGGGGAATTCTGGGAGTTGAAGTCCACCAATGTTCACTAAAGAATTCTGGGACTTGAAGTCCATGCATGCTGGCTAGGGAATTCTGGGACTTGAAGTATATAAATGTAGTCTGGGTAATTATAGTAGCTGAAGTACAATCCATGCTAGCTAGGAATTCTGCGAGTTGAAGTCCACCAATGTTCGCTGGGGAATTCTGGGAGTTGAAGTCCATTCATGCTGGCTAGGGAATTCTGGGACTTGAAGTATATTAATGCAGTCTGGGTAATTATAATTGACGAAGTGCAATCCATGCTAGCTAGGAATTCTGGGAGCTGAAGTCCACCAATGTTTGGGGAATTCTGGGAGTTGAAGTCCACCAATGTTTGGGGAATTCTGGGAGCTGAAGTCCACCAAAGTTTGGGGTATTCTGGGAGTTGAAGTCCACCAAAGTTTGGGGTATTCTGGGAGTTGAAGTCCACCAATGTTTGGGGAATTCTGGGAGTTGAAGTCCACCAATGTTAGTTAGAGAATTCTGGGACTTTAAGTCCACTAATGTTCATTGGGGAATTCTGGGAATTGAAGTATATAAACACAGCCTGGGTAATTATAAACGCTGAAGTGCAATCCATGCTAGCTAGGAATTCTGGGAATTGAAGTCCCCCCATCTTAAAATGCCGCAAATTGAGACATGCTGCTCTCAAGACCAGTCAGGCTCCCTTCTCCGCCCCCGTCCCGGCTCCCTCCAAACCCTTCATCATCATCATCATCAGAGCCTCTTAAGGGCTTAAAACCACCCTGAAAGCCGAGGGTTGGGCCTGGGACCCCACCCAAGCCGCCTTCGCCCTGGCACTGACGGTTACTGCCCCGGGGCGGGAATGACGTTGGGGAAGAAGAAGGAACCAACTTCGCCCCACGCGCTGGGCAGAGCTTTTCCCAAGTCCCTTCCGCCTGCCCCGTGCCAACTCTACTCGTGGGCATTCCAGGGGTCTCCAAAGTCGCCCCCTGACCCACCGATTTTGGGGCCTGAAAGTTGGCAGGGCAGAACTGCTCCCCACCCCTCCTTCATCAGACCATGCTTGGAAAATAATAAAAAAATCAGGATTTTACTCTTCCTTCCTTGGCATCGTCGTGCGATGCCAACATCCCCCCCACAACTTTCTCCTCTCCTTCCCTCCAGAGTTGGGCATCTGGAGACGACGTTGTTACCCCTTTGCATGGCGTGCTTCCCTGTCCCGTGTCCCCCCCCCAAATGCCAACCCACGTCAACTAGGGCCGGGCAACACATTAAGGGAACTTTGGAGAGCCTGGGAAAAATCAGATTAAATCTGGAAGCAGGCAGGGAGATGGAGCGGGGGCAGAGGGCTTGGCGTGCATCCAGGCACCTTCTGTGCCTTCTGGGGGTGGGGTGGGGGGGCGCTTGGGTCTTGCCCCCCCCCACACACACAGGAAAAAAGAAGGGTCTGGGATGAGCTTGGGGAGGGGGGCTGGAGAGGGTGCAGGGAGGGGGAGAATGGCGGCATCCTCACGAGCCGCCCTGCCTGGCTGCATTTGGTGCCCGTTGGCCTTTTCCATCTGGGAAACCGAGGCAGCGGCGGTGCGCCAGGGAGCAGCAGAAGACATGCTGGGAATGTTGCCCCGGGAAAAGGAGTGGGGGCAAGTCGAGGCTTGGGAAATCCCGGGGATTTGGCACACAGGTGTGCCGGTCGGAGCGAGGCAGGTAAATTGTGCAAAGGAACAAGATGGCGGCCTTCCCAGTTGGCTGGGATGGGAGGGTGTGGGGCAGGATTAGGAGGTTGGGGGGGGTGGTTTCAGAGAGAGACCCTGCCCAGACACAGGCTGGGAGTGGGAATAGCTGCTCACCGCAAAGGGGCTTCTCCCGAAGGGATGGGGATGCTCTGCATCCTTTATGTTCTTCCCAACAGCCCTGCGAGGTAGGGGAGGCTGAGGAAGCGTGTCTCGCACTCGGCCGCACTTCTAGACCTCAGGACCTCCAGGGGTGGGGATGATGGGTTTCCTTCCTTCCTTCATTCTTCCTTTCTTCCTTCCTTCCTTTCCCTCCCTCCCTCCTTCCTTCCTTTGAATCCATCCATCCTTCCTTTGCATCCTTCCTTCCCCTTTTCTTTCTTTCCTTCCTTCATTCATCCCTTTTGCTTCCTTCCTTCCTTCCTTCCCTCCCTCCCTTTTTCTCTTTCTTTTTTGTTTCCTTCCTTCCTTTGCATTCTTCCTTCCTTGTTTCCCTCCCTCCCTCTTTCTATCCTTCCTTCCTTCTTTTGCATCCTTCCCTCCCTTCTTCTTTCTTTCCTTCCCTTCTTCCTTCGCATCCTTCCTTTCCTCCCTCCCTATTTCTTTCTTTCTTCCTTTCCTTCCTTTGCATCCTTCCTTCTTTCCCTCCCTCTTTCTTTTTTTCCTTCCTTCCTTCTTTCCCTCCCTCCCTCTTTCTTTCTTTCTTTCTTTCTTTCCTTCCCTCCCTCCCTCCCTCCCTCCTTCCTTCCTTCTTTCTTTCTTTTTCCTTCCTTCCTTCTTTCCCTCCCTCCCTCTTTCTTTCTTTCTTTCTTTCTTTCCTTCCCTCCCTCCCTCCCTCCCTCCTTCCTTCCTTCTTTCTTTCTTTTTCCTTCCTTCCTTCTTTCCCTCCCTCTTTCTTTCTTTCTTTCCTTCCCTCCCTCCTTCCTCCTTTCCTTCCTTCCTTCCCCATTCCTTCCTACGGTTGCTGAGGGTGAAAAAATGAGTCCTGTCAGCTTTTTTTCCAGGGCCGTTGTCAATTCGAACGGTCGTTAAGTTGAACGGTTGTAAGTCGAGGACTGCCTGTCGCAGAATAGAACGGAATAGGTGCCCAATCAAATGCCAGGCAGGGATTGCTTCTGGCTTCATTCCAAATATTCCTTCCCGGCCCTGGAAACGGAGGCAGTGGCGGTGGTCTCTGAGCATGCACAGAGGGCCTCCCTTGACCTTGGGGTCTTTAGTTACCCTGGGTGTGTTTGGGGGTCCCAGGGGCCCCTCCGTGCTGTGGAACCATGGGCCCCCCCATCCCCATGGGCTTTTGGGGCAGGGGGCGGGCAGGGGGAATTAATGATTTCGTTAAGGGGAAGCTGAGGAAGCAACCCAGGTGCCCCCCCCCGTCTTCTCTCCCACCCCCCCCAACAAATGGGAATTAGAGAGCGTCTCAGCCCAGTGAGCTGGAACGGGACAGAGTCAGCCGGAGGGTCACGCAGGGGGGGGGGACAGGGGGAGAAGCGGGGGGGGGGACGGGACTCTCTCTAATATTTAACCAGAAGAGAGATTAAATTCCTGCTTGGCCTTGGAGGGAGGGGGGAGCATGTGAGGAGGGGTGAGGGGAGGGAGGGAGGGAGGGAGGGAGGAAGGAAGGAAGGAAGGAAGGAAGGAAGGAAGGAAGGAAGGAAGAAAGAAAGAAAGAGGAAGGAAGAGGAAGGAAGAAAGAAAGAAAGAAAGAAGGACAGATAGAAAGAAAAAGGAAGAAAGAAAGAAAGAAAGAAAGAAAGAAAGAAAGAAAGAGGAAGGAAGGAGAAGGAAGAAAGAAAGAAGGAAAGATAGAAAGAAAAAGGAAGGAAGGAAAGAAAGAAAAAAGGAAAGAAAGATAGAAAGATAGAAAGAAAAAGGAAGGAAGGAAGGAGAAATAAATAAAGAGGAGAACGAGGAAGGAAGAAAGAGGGAGGACGGAAGAAAGAAAGACAGAGACAGAAAGATAGAAAGAAAAAAGAAGGAAGGAACAAAGGGAAAGGAAGGAGAAAGAAAGAAAGAAAGAACGAGGAAGGAAGGAAGAGGGAGGAAGGAAGGAATAAGAATGAAAGAAAGAAAAAGAGAAAGAGGAAAAGAGAAAGAAAGGGAAGGAGGGAAGGAAGGAAGGAGAGAGAAGAAAGGGAAGGAAGGGATAGGGAAAGGAAGGAAGAAAAAAGAAAGAAAAAAGAAGGAAAGAGAAAGAAAGAGAGAAAGAAAGAGGAAAAGAGAAAGAAGGGAGAGAAAGAAAGAAGGAAGGAAGGAAGGTGAGAGGAGGAAGGGACAGAGAAAGGAAGGAAGAAAAAAGAGAGAGGCAAAAGGAAAAGAAGGAAGGAAAGAAGGAAGGAACCGAAGGGGAGAATGTGCAGTTGCAAAGGGACCCCTTCCCCAAACCTCCTTGCCCCCCCCCCCAGCCTGATTGGAGAACAGTCAACTGAGACCCTCACTTGGGGGGGGTGACCTTTCCATCTGGGCCAAGCAAGCATCTCCCCCCCCCCCGTGACCTTGGGGCTGGGACCCCTCCCTCCCTCCCTCCCTGCCGGAGGGCTCCCTGTGAGGAGTGGGACGCTGAAGCATCGGGAGGGCAGGAGGGCCCATGGTCAGGTGCCCGGGGGACGGTTCCCGGGGGCTGGAATTTGACCCCCCACTCCGGGGGTCCCGTTGGGATGGGGAGGCGGCCCCTCCAGCCCCTCCCCGGGGCTCCTTAGCTCCTTCCCTGGGCTGTCACTTTCCATTTCGTCTCCTCTCCCCCTCTCCTCTAATTCCAGCAGAGCCCCTGGCCCCTTTGCAGGAGTGGGGCAGGGGGACGGTGGGGAGGGCAGGGAGGAGGGCAGAGCCTGGGTACTGTAGCCCCCTCCCCAACCAGGCCAGTCCTCCCTCTGGGCCTCTCCATCAATTAGCAACTACTCCATCATTAGTTACTCCAGCAACTGGCCTGCGGGCAGGGGGCTACAGGGAGGGGAAGGGGGCTCCTTAGCGTGTTGTATACGTGTGAGTGGCCGGGAGGGGCGCAGAAGGGGATTTGGCGGAGGAGGGGAGCCCCTCTGGATCAGCCCCCCTCCCCGGCCTGAAGTCTAAGGGTCAATACAGCTCGTCCTCAACTTACAACGAATTCATTTTTAGCGACCATCCAAATGCCAATTGCGCAGAATGAATCTGGCTCTTAAAATAACCCTTGGGGCCGTCCGTCGTAACTCCAGACTGGTTGCTAAGCGAGTGGCCGTAACTCCAGGATTCCCCTCTATCCGATTTCTCCCGTTTCCTTCTTTTTGTCTTCAATCCTGTGTGGGTTGTTTTTTTTCCACATTTGGGGGTCACCTAAATTTATTTCTCGGTCCGAGGGAGCCCAAAATTTCCTGTCGCTAAGCGAGACAGCTGTTCAGGGAAGTCTGGCTCTGCCGTACGAACTTTCTGGCTGCTGTGGTTAAGTGAGCAGCACGGTTGTTAAGTGAACCTGGGGTTTCCCCCCCCCCCCCTCCATGGACTTTGCTCGTCAGAATCCCGCGATCCCCGAGACACTGTGACCGTCGTAAATGTGAGTCCGTGGCTAAGCGTCCAAATTTTGATCGCAGGAGCCTGGGGAATTGCGCAAGTAAGGGTGAAAAATCAGTCGTAAGCCAATTTTGTTTAGGGCTGTTTTAGCTTTAAATGGTCACTAAATGAAGGGGTTGGTAAGTCTTCTATGATTCTGTAAGGGATCGTAGGAGCAGGGGGTTGGACTGGATGACCTCCAAGATCCCTTCCGACCTTGTTATTCCGGGATTCTGTAAGGATCTCCTGCTTGAGAAGGGGATTGGACTTGATGACCTCCAAACTCCCTTCCGACCCTCTTATTCCGTGATTCTGTAAGGGTCTCCTACTTGAGAAGGGCTTTGGATTAGATGACCTCCAGGGTCCCTTCCAACTCTTATTCTGTGATTCTGCAAGGGTTTCCTGCTTGAGCAGAGGGTTGGACTAGATGACCTCCATGGTCCCTTCTGACCCTCTTATTCCGCGATTCTGTAAGGGTCTCCTGATTGAACAGGGGGTTGGACTAGATGACCTCCAAGGTCCCATCAAACTCTGTTATTCCGTGATTCTATAAGGGTCTCCTGCTTGAACAGGGTGTTGGACTAGATGACCTCCAAGGTCCCATCCATTATTCCGTAATTCTGTAAGGATTTCCTGTTTGAGAAGTGGGTTGGACTAGATGACCTCCAAGCTCCCTTCTGACCCTCTTATTCCGTGATTCTGTAAGGGTTTCCTACTTGAGAAGGGCTTTGGACTAGATGACCTCCAGGGTCCCTTCCAACTCTGTCCTTCTATGATTCTATGAGGACTACCCGTATATTAAAATAATTTTTCCTTGATGTCCTTTGGCCAATTCATTTTAAATATTTTGTTTCCTTTTGCCGTCTTAGCGGCAGCTAGTGCAGGCAGTCCTCGACTTACAACCACAACTGAGCCCAACATCTATGTCACTAAGCAAGGCAGTTGTTAAGTTTTGCCCCATTTGGTGACCTTTCTTGCTGCAGTGGTTAAGGGAATCATCGCCGTTGTTAAGTGACCAACATGGCCATTAAGTGAATCTGGGTTTTTTCCCCCATGGACTTTGCTTATCAGACGGTCGCAAAAGGGGATGGGTCCTGCCATCGTCATAAATACGAGTCAATTGCCAAGCATCTGAATTTTGATCACGTGACTATGAGGGAGGCTGCAACGGTCGTAAATGTGAAAAACGATCGTAAGTCACCTCTTTCAGCCCAGTTGCAACTTTGAACGGTCACTAAATGAACTGCTGTAAGTCGGGGACCAACTTTAAATCTTTTCCCAGAGTTTGTGCTTTTTTTTTGTTCTTTTAATCTTCCTTTTTTAATTGATTTATTGTCAAGAAAGCTCACTTCCTTTACAGTCTAGTCCTCGACTTGCGATCACAATTGAAGCCAGAATTTCCCTTGAAAGGGAAGGAAGTTGTTAAGTGAATCGCACCTGATTTTATGACTTTTTTGCTTGATAAATCAATCACTGCGGTTGTTAAGTGAATCATATGGTTGTTAAGCAAAACTGGCTACTTTCATTGACTTCGCTTGTCGGAATCCAGCTGGGAAGGTTGCAAAATAGCGATCACGTATCTCTGGGACATTGCAACGGTCGTAACTATGAGTCAGTTGCCAAGAGCCCGAATGTTGATCCTGTGCCCATGGGGAGGGCTGCTGTAGTCATAAGTGCCAGGACTGGTTGTAACTCAGTTTTTTTCAGTGCTGTCGTAATGTGGAACGGTCACTAAGCAAGTGGTCGTAAGCCGAGGACTAGACTGAACAACTGCCTTGCCTTGAAATTCTGGTCTCAGTTGTGGTCGTAAGTCGAGGACTCGCTGAAAAGGAAGAGGGTTTCCTTGAAAATAAATTGTCGTTGTAAGTCGAGGACTAGCTGAAAAGGAAGAAGACTTTCTTAAAAATAAATTGTGGTCATAAGCTGAAGACTTGCTGTAAAGGAATTAACCATTGATGAACACAAAGATTGTCTCCTGCTCCGTCTTCAGATCCTTCTCCAATCTCATTCTTCTCTGTAGGACATCTTGATCTTCTAGGTCTGGATCCATCATTGTCTAGATCCCACTTGGCCCATAGTGGTTGAGCTACGTTCACAAGTTCTCCTTGGTGGGATTCCATAATTCCTTCAACCTTCAAGGCATTACCCGTTGTCCTTTTAAGAATATGTAGATCTGTAGGACTCAACCTCAAGAGGTTGAAGAGGGGTGGACTTCAACTCCCAGAATTCCCCAGCCAGCATTGCTACGTTCATGAATTCTCCTTGGTGGAATTCCATAATTCCTTCAACCTTCAAGGCATTCTCCGTTGTCCTTTTAAGAATATGTAGGTCTGTAGGACTCAACCTCAAGAGGTTGAAGATGGGAAGAAGACATTCACGAATTCTCGTTGGTGGGATTCCATAATTCCTTCAACCTTCAAGGCGTTCTCCATTGTCCTTTTAAGACTATGTAGATCTGTAGGACTCAACCTCAAGAGGTTGAAGATGGGAAGAAGACATTCACGAATTCTCGTTGGTGGGATTCCATAATTCCTTCAACCTTCAAGGCATTCTCCGTTGTCCTTTTAAGAATATGTAGGTCTGTAGGACTCAACCTCAAGAGGTTGAAGATGGGAAGAAGACATTCACGAATTCTCGTTGGTGGGATTCTATAATTCCTTCAACCTTCAAGGCATTCTCCGTTGTCCTTTTAAGACTATGTAGATCTGTAGGACTCAACCTCAAGAGGTTGAAGAGGGGTTGACTTCAACTCCCAGAATTTCCCAGTGTTGCTGGCTGAGGAATTCTGGGAGTTGAAGTCCACCCATCTTCAACTCGTCCAGCTTGAGAAATGTAGCCATAGATATTTTTCTTCTGACCTCAAGCATTCCGGCAACCCCTTTGAGATATGGAGGCCCTCAACTCTCACACGTCAACACCTCTTCCCCCGTCCCGCCTGGAGATTTATTACGGCGTGTTCTTTCTCCCCTCTGACCTTGTGGGTGTCTTGATTGGCTGTAGGAGTTTCCAAAATTGAGATTGTGCCCCCTAGAACGCCCCTGTTTCCAACTTAAGAGGAGGCCCTCCTGGAATCTTCTCGGGAAACTAGCTTTTAGAGACCTCCTGCCACCCCTTTGACCCGACGACAAAGCAACAAACCTGGGTTGCCTTGAAGGGCGTCGGTGCCTCGTTGTGTGATTTTTTTGTTCTCATGCCACTCTTATCTTAATGAATTTTGTTTTGGAGATGGATTAGCTCTGCTCGTCCAGTTGTCTTGGCCGGAAGGACCGGGAAAGTTTCCAAGAAATAGATCCAAGAATCTAAATTTGTCTTCTGGGACCATTTTGGCTGCTTTTCCTCGCGGGCTTCGTTCCAGCCAACAGACTAGATCTGAGTTTCTTAATCTCATGAAATGTAAGAGAGGTGGACTTCAACTCCCAGAATCCCCCAGGTAGCCAGCGATATTAAAATAGCGGGCCAACTCCCAGAATCCTCCAGCCAGCCAGAAACTGTGAGATAGATGGACTTCAACTCCCAGAATTCCTTAGGCAGCCAGAAACTATAAGATAAGTGGACTTCAACTCCCAGAATTCCTTAGGCAGCCAGAAACTATAAGATAAGTGGACTTCAACTCCCAGAATTCCTTAGGAAGCCAGAAACTGAGATAAGTGGACTTCAACTCCCAGAATCCCCCAGCCACCCGGAAACTGTGAGATAGATGGACTTCAACTCCCAGAATTCCTTAGGCAGCCAGAAACTGTAAGATAAGTGGACTTCCACTCCCAGAGTTCCTTAGGCAGCCAGAAACATTTTTTGCTCCCAGGAGGCTTCAGGGAGGCCTACTAGGCCCAAATCGGGCCACCGGGGTGTCATGTGTGCATGCATGAGGGGGAGTGTGTGTGTGGGGGGGGTCGTGCGTGCATGTGCAAGGTGGCAGGGCATACCGGAGGAGGAGGGGGTCGCACATGCATTGCATTATGGGTGCGTTCGGCACGCGACGGCAAAAGCGTGAGCCATCCCTGTTCTAGAACGTTCCTCTCTTTGACTCCTTCCCATCCACAGCTGCTGATTCTAGACCCCCCTCCCTCCCCATGGCTCACTTCTAAAGAAGCTTTGCTTCTTCTCCAGCTTGGGGAGGGGTCTCCAATGGGGGTCTCCACTGGTGGAAATCTAGACCAACGTTGCTTCAACCGCAGCTGGTTGGGGGGGGGAACCCTCAACCAAATTGCTGTTTCCTGTTCCCCCACCCCCGCCCCTCGTCCCCATCCTCCATCCTGCAAGCCAAAATCTGGGCAGGGTCCGCATTCAAGGGGGCGGAGGGGGTGGGTGGGTGGGAGGTAGCAGCCAGCCATGCAAGATCGCTGCCTCAGCTGTTTTCTTAAGTTTGTGTTTTCTTCTCTGCTCGAATGGATGGAGCGGAGCAATTTTGGGGAGGGGGCCGGTCAAAGGTCCTTGTTTTCACAGCCATTTTGGGGGGGAGGGGGTGAAAGTTGCAGGGAAGGAGGGAGGGGGAGGTCCTGGGCCCATAAGGCCCAGCGTTCTCCATGCAGGAGTGTGGTTGTGTCGGCATCCGAACTTGTCCGAAAATCTCCACGTTGCAAATGGGGAAAAAAATGGGTCTGGTTGGAATATCAGAAGGGACCCTGGAGGTCTTCTAGTCTAACCCCCATCTTCAGGCAGGAAAACCCTATATTATTTCAGACAAACAGCTGTCCGATCTCTTCTTAAAATCAGAGCCGGGTTTGAATCCAAAGGAAAATGGAAAATATAGAAAATGTTTAAGCAACATAATTCAATCAACTTTCATCCCCAAACGGATGGGCACAGTGAAAGAACAGCCTGTGTCAAAGTAGGGAGAGGGGGAATTACAAGTCCCCGACTTACAACTGTTCATTTAGTGACCGCTCAAAGGTACTTATGGTCATAGGCTTATGACCATTTTCCACACTTATACCCATTGCAGCATCTCCATGATCACGTCAGTGAAATTCAGGCGCTTGGCAGCGGGTTCGTATTTATGACGGTTGCCGTGTCCCGGGGTGGGGTCACGCGATCCCCTTTTGCGACCTTCCAATGAGCGAAGTCCACGGGGAAGCCAGGTTCACTTAACGACCGCATTTGTAACGTAACAACTGCAGTGATTCACTCAACACCTGTGGCAAAATAGGCCATAAAATGAGACAAAGCTCCCTTAACCACTGTCTCACTGAGTACCAGAAATTTGAGGCTCAATTGTGGTGGTAAATTGAGGACTACCGTATTTATTAAATGTGGTCATTAGTCGAGGACTACCTGTATTTATTAAATGTGATCATAAGTCAAGGGCTCCCTATATTTATTAAATGTGGTCATAAGTCGAGGACTACCTGTATTTATTAAATGTGGTCATAAGTCAAGGGCTCCCTATATTTATTAAATGTGGTCATAAGTCAAGGACTACCCTATTTATTAAATGTGGTCATAAGTCGAGGACTCCCTATATTTATTAAATGTGGTCATAAGTCGAGGACTCCCTATATTTATTAAATGTGGTCATAAGTAGAGGACTCCCTATATTTATTAAATGTGGTCATAAGTCAAGGACTCCCTATATTTATTAAATGTGGTCATAAGTCGAGGACTCCCTATATTTATTAAATGTGGTCATAAGTAGAGGACTCCCTATATTTATTAAATGTGGTCATAAGTAGAGGACTCCCTATATTTATTAAATGTGGTCATAAGTCGAGGACTACCCTATATTTATTAAATGTGGTCATAAGTCGAGGACTCCCTATATTTATTAAATGTGGTCATAAGTCGAGGACTCCCTATATTTATTAAATGTGGTCATAAGTCGAGGACTACCCTATATTTATTAAATGTGGTCATAAGTCGAGGACTACCCTATTTATTAAATGTGGTCATAAGTCGAGGACTACCTGTATGCAAATTCTGAATGCCACAAGGCTTGGTTGCTCTCAGAAAAGTCATAAAATCCTAGGGCTGGGAGGGACCTTGGAGGTCATCTAGTCCAACCCTTTCCCCAGCCAAACCACAAATCGCTTCTTCACCAACCTCCATCCTCCCAACAACCCTTCTAGGTAGTCCAGGGGTCTCTTTTTCATCCCACAGGGAAGGGAAACCCCACTGCGCTCCAGCTCTCCTCCGCTCCCCCACTCCCTCCAGCCTGTCCCACCCCACTTATCCCCCCCCTTCTTTCCCCACGCTATTATCTCATTTGGCAGCTGATCTGTCCCAGGGGCTGTCCCAGGCGGCTCTGGGGGTCAAATGTCAACAGGTTGGAATGCTTTGGGTTGAAAGGAAAGGGGGAGAGCGGGTGGCAGAGGGAAGAGCCTCCTGCGTGCGGCGAGCGAGTCAGTAACCAAGAAGCTAAATTAAAGGCAGATGCAAAGAATTACACGCCCCGGAGAGGAAACTCACTCCGTTTTTCGCTGCACACTCGACAATTTTTTAGATTTGGTCTGTTAACAAGGAGGAGTGGGGTTTTCCGTCCTGCCCTCATTTTGCTCGTTTGAATCTGGAAAGAACCGCTTCAAAACTTCCTTGAAGTTTGCAAATCTTTGATCCGAGTAAATCAGTCGGTTCAATTCGTTGTGGAGTGTTTTTATTTTATTTTCTTTTACGAAAAAGAGACACTTCAAATGGGAGGAAAAATACCAGGCTGAAGATCTGCTCCTCCTTGAAAGGAGTGTGCAATTTTGCAAAGGATTCTCGTGTGTCTATTTTGCGGATTAATCCCCCCCCCCTCAAATGACGCCACTTGGGATTTAAAAATGCCCGCGATCAGAAGTGGGTTTTACTTATTTTTACTACTGGTTCGCCCTGTGTGTGCACGCCTTTCGTGTATGTGCCCGGCCTCGGAAACGTGGCTAAATAGGAGGGCATAGCGCTGGGGCGGGTGGGCAGGCCCACTGGGGATTTCCACTACCGGTTCGTGCGAACCGATCCGAACCGGCTGAATACCAACTCTGCCTGCGATGGAGATCGGAGCAGGGAAATGGCTTTAAAAGGCGGGCAGAGTTGGTGGGAGGGTTAGTTTCTCGCCCAACACATGTACCTCCGCAGCCTCCCTCCCCAATCTGATGGCGCTGAACAGGTATAACAAGGTTTTCCATGGGAACACCTGCCATGCCTTTTGGAAGGAAGGAAGGAAGGAAGGAAGGAAGGAAGGAAGGAAGGAAGGAAGGAAGGAAGGAAGGAAGGAAGGAAGGAAGGAAGGAAGGAAGGAAGGAAGGGAGAGTCTAACGTCTGCCCAGCCATGAAACTTCGGGGAGAAGTGAGCTTCTCTCCCAAATGACGTTTCATGACCCAACTAAGGAGTATCATCAGTGATGGTAGGGAGGAGTTTAAAGGGAGAAGGAGGAGAAGGAGAAGGAGGAAGACTATAGATTACTTGGTGGGTTTTCTTGCACACATTTCATGACCCAACTAGGGAACGTCATCATTTCTAGAAGGGAGTGGGGTTTGTGGAGAGGAGGAGCAGGAGGAGCAGGAGCAGGAGGAGGGGGAGGAGGAGGAGGAGGAGGAGGAGGAGGACAGTTCCTTGGTGCTCTTTGAGCTTGGTGGTTTTCTTGTAGCTGTGGGATGGTAGGAGTGTGAGTTTTCCCCCCATAGATCAGAGTATTCTTTTCTTTTTCTTTGTTTGTCTGGTGTTAATCCACGCTTATCTGGGCTTCTCTTTTTACGGGCTCTGTGCTGGGTGACTTCCTTGCAGACATTCCATGACCCAACTACATGACATCATCAGTGCTGGAAGGGAGGGGGGTTGGCAGAGAGGAGGAGGAGGAGGAGGAGGAGGAGGAGGAGGAGGAGGAGGAGGAGGAGGAGGAGGAGGAGGAGGAGGAGGAGGAGGAGGAGGAGGAGGAAGACTATGGAGTCCATGATGCTCTCTGAGCTTGGTGGTTTTCTTGCAAATGTTTCATCTATAAAAAATCTCTTTGAGCACTGATGATGTTACCTAGTTTGGTAATGAAATGTCTTCAAAAAAGCTACCAAGCTCAGAGACCATCAAGGATCCCACAGTCCTCCTCCTCCTCCTCCTCCTCCTCCTCCTCCTCCCCCTCCTCCTCCTCCTCCTCCTCCTCCTCCTCCTCCTCCTCCTCCTCCTCTCCACAACCCCCTCCCCTCCTTTCCAGCACTGATGCCGTTCTCTAGCCGGGTCATAAATCGCCTGCAGGAAAACAGCCAAGATCCGAGAGCTCCAAAGGTTCCCACCAAACAGAATCGGATCTAAATCCCATCTTGAAGCCATCAGGGAAGCAGATCATCGTCTCCGTAGAGTTTTCCAAACAAGCCGCTGTGTTTTCCTTCGCGTCCCGGATCCCGTTTCTCTTCTTTTGTGACGGGGGGGGGGAAACTTTGGGGGAAAACAGGAGGGCCTTTAAACAAACAGAAATATGTCACTGAAAACAAAACAAAAAAAAGCCCATATTTTTCCCCCGAGGGACCTTCACAGGTGCAAATGTCCCATTTATGGGCCGTCCTTGACTTTCGCTTAACAACGCCTCAGAGTTACGGTGCTCTGGGGGGGAAAGGGACTTCCTGTCCTCGGAGTTACGACCGTCGCAGGACTTCTTGTGATCACAATTCACAACCGGCTGGCCTTCACCCCGGTTGTAGCATTTTACACACACGGAGGGTTGTGTTTTTGTGACCGTCCCCAGCAGAGTCAATCGGAGAAGATGGATTCACTGAATGACCGTGTGATTCACTTAACGGCCATGTGATTCACTTAATGATTGTGTGATACACTGAATGACCATGTGATTCACTTAACGGCCATGTGATTCACTTAACATCCATGTGATTCACAGTATAACCATGTGAGTCACTTAACGGCCATATGATTCACTTAATGGCCATTGATTCACTTAATGACCATGCGATTTACTAAATGATCATGTGAGTCACTTAACGGCCAAAGTAAAAATCTTCGTGAAATTGGGTCTGGACATACAATGAGTCACTTTACGACCGCATTGCTTAGTGACCCAAAATTTTGATCGTAAATCGAGGGTCACAATTGAGGCTGAACTTTATGTTGCTAAGTGAGACATTGGTCATTTTGCTCCATATTATGACCTTTCTTACCACAGTTGTTAAGCGAATTGCTGCGGTTTTTCAGTTAGTCACATGGTCGTTAAGGGAATCCAGCTTCCCCCTTGATTGGGCTGGTGGGACGGTTGCAAAAGGAGATCCCGAGACACCAGGACCGTCATAAATATGAGTCAGTCGCCAAGCGTCTGAATTTTGATCATGTGATCGTGACGATGCTGCAACAGTTGTGAAAGCGGTCATAAGTCCCTTTTTTTGGCGCCGTTGTAACTTCAAACGGACACTAAATGAATTGTTGTAAGTCAAGGACTATCTGTTGCTTCCAAGTGGAATTTGGCACTTGCTTTAGTGGAATTTAGATTTCTCTCTGTTGAGTTCGATCCTAGGTAGAGGCAGATATTTCTCTCTCTGGGCTCAAGGAGAATATATCTGCCGAACAAAACTCCACATTGGCAACAGGGAAGGGCATCCGGCCAGTAAAACACTCAGCTCTCCATTCAGTTGGCCAGACTCCACCCCGCAAGGGATTACGGGGTCTTTAAAAGATGTCGATTTCTCTCTGTTGCGTGGAAGTTTCATCCCTGGAAGCTTTCCAGAAGAGGCTGGACTGCCCTCTGTCAGAAATGGTATCAGGTCTCCTATAGTCGGGTTGGACTAGATGACCTCCAAAGTCCTCCCAACTCTGTTGTTAGCTGCTGTCAGGCTGATGTGCTGCTTCTCCTCTACTTGCAGGTTCCAGAACGAGGGGGGCTACGTCTTGTACCCTCAGATCGGGGACCGCTTGGACCTGATCTGCCCCCGCTCCGTACCCCTGGGCCCATTCTCCACCGAGGACTATGAATACTATAAGCTGTACCTGGTCCAGACCGAACAGGCGGAGCGCTGCGAGATTCTGAGGACGCCCAACCTGCTGCTCACCTGCGACCGGCCCGAACACGACATGCGCTTCACCATCAAGTTCCAGGAGTACAGTCCCAACCTCTGGGGACACGAGTTCAAGTCCAACCAGGACTATTACATCATCAGTAAGCCTGCTTTTTTTGGGGGGGGGCATTTCTTGACAGGGCGTCCTCGGCTTACGACCGTCCATTGAGTGACAGTTCACACTTGGAACCGCACTGAACAAAAGGGGCGTAGTTGTTTTTCACACTTAACGACCGTCACAACGTCTTCACGGGCTCAACATTCAAACACTTGGCAACTGACTCATAGTTATGACAGTTGCAGCGTCCTGGGGTCACATGATCAAGTTTCAGACGCTAAGCAACTGACTCATAGTTATGACGATCGCAGTGTCCCAAGGTCACGTGATCAAAGCTCAGACGCTCGGCAACTGACTCGTATTTACGACGGTCGCAGCGTCCCAAGGTCATGTGATCAAAATTTGGACGCGCGGCAACTCGCTCGTATTTATGACGGTTTGCAGCGTCCCCGGGCCTCACGCGATACCCTTTTGCGACCTCCCCGACAGGCAAAGTCAACGGGGGAAGCTGGCGATTCGCTTAACGACCGTGCGACTCGCTTAACCCCTGCAGCCATTCGCTTAACAACCGGGTTGCTAAGTGAACCTGCCATGGCGGTTCAACTTAATACGTGCGGCCAGGAATGGTCGTAAAATGGGGCCCAACTCGCAGAAGGACTGCCTCGCTCAGCCACGGAAAGGCGGAGCTCGACTGCTGGTCGTCAGTCGAGGACTGCCTACATCGGAGGAGGGGGGAAACGTCACTTTTAGAAGAAGGATGACGGAGGGGGGGGGACGCTGGGAGGATGGGGGGGAGGCAAAGATGGAGAAGCCCCTCCCCCCTCTGCATCCAGCTGTGCTTCCACATCTGGGCATCCCATGCGAGGTTGCTAGGGGAAATATTTTTTTGGGAGGGGTGTTTTTCCCCCAAAGGGGTGGGTGGGTGCCATTCTTTTGTGTCCCCCTCCCCTTCCTCTAGCCCGCCTCCCCTCTCCCCCCCCCCATCCTCCCTGTCACATCATCTCTGGCTGCCTGGGGTCGCCATGGCAACCGCCTCCCCGCCAACCTGCCACCGCTGCGGCCTGGTGGGAACCGGGCCCAGTTTGCACAATTGCCCAGGTGCGCTCCCTTGCCTTGTGGGAGGCAGGCAAATTTTGCACACTTGGACTGGCTCAAAGACACACACACGCCCCCTGGCACACTTGAGCCCAAATGCAGGCCTCGTTTCTTCGACGGCTTCCACCCCTGCCTGGCGCCGTTTTTGCCCAGACCGGCAACAAATACAAGACAAAGTCCCAGAGACAGACACGTACAAATGGCGGTACAGCTAGTCCTCGGCTTTACGACCACAACTGAGCCCCAAATTAACGTCGCCAACGCCAGACGCCGTTAAGTGAGTTTTCACACCACCCCGTTTTACCACCTTCCTTGCCACCCTTGCGAAGTGAACGCCCCGCCGTTACTAAATGAGCGATGTGGTCTTGAAGCGAATCCGACTTCCCCGTGGTCGCGAAAGAGGGGATCGTGGGACCCCTTAAAAAACGGGGGGGAGGGGGCAGGAAGGTTGAAAAAGGGGACAAAACTCCCTTCGCAAAGATTTCACTTAGCGACGTAAAAGTTTGGGGAGGGGGCGCTGCGTTGTGGTCGTAACTCGAGGACCTGCAACAGTTCCTTTAATGACCATTTGAAGTCACCAGAGCACTGAAAAAAAGCCACTTAGGACCGTGCTTCACACTTACGACCGTCGCAGCCTCCCCACGAGGCCTATTTTGTGATGCCACCACCAGCGGGGTGGCTGTGAATTGGGGGAGGGGATTTGAAAGGGGTGCATGCCCCCTCCCCAGACGGTCAGCCCATCTCTTTGCAAAGGATTATGGGTGCCAGTTTTCAGCTCGCGCCCCCTTGGCACGCTTGGGCATCCATTCTCACACACCCCAGGCGGGCAGGGATGCCCAGATGCCCTGCTTCCTCTTCCTCTGTTCTCCGTGTGCCCCCCAGGCAAGGGGGGGGAAAGGGGGCTTCCCTCTCTGGAAGACCCCCTCCCCTGGGCACTGCTGGGCTGGCATGGTGGTGGAAGAAAAGGAACTTTAAGAAGGGTGGGTGCCATGCCAGGATGTCCCCCATCTTGGCCTGCCCCAAATCCCTTCTGTCACCCACCCTCACTTCCCTGCCATCAGCTGGCGTGAGCCCCCCCACCCCCCTGCAGCAACCGCAGGCGCAGGGCGGGCAGCCTGGCAGTGCCAACCTGGTATGTCCTTTTAGGTGCCGGCACGATGCTGCTGACCCATATTTCCTCCCTCCTCTTTTTTGCAAAGGATTTTATGCCCAGCCAAGCGTGAGGGGAGAGGAGTAGACAGCGGAGGGGAAGGGTGGGGAGGGAGGCGGGCGGTGGGCGGGGGTCCCTGGGGGGCTTGGCTGGGCCATCCAGGGCAGGGAGAGGGGAGGAGGGGAGGGGAGGGGGAAGATTGCAGAAACCGGGCTGCCTTGCGAGAAGGAAGGGGTTGTGGTGGGAAGATTGGAAGGATGGGGAAGAGCTTAGCAGAAATAGCCAGGAGGATGGGGTGCCTGAGCATGTGCAGAGCATGTGCAGAGCATGTGCCCCTGTCGAGACTTTGCTCCGTTTCCCCATCCACTGGCTGGGCACCATGGGTTTGAAGGCAGAAATGCTGGAGGCATTAAAAAACAGATGAGTTTAGCATGCCTGCCTCCACCTGCTTTCCTGTCAAGAACTGCAAAACCCATAAGGCAGCGTTTCTCAACCTTGGCAGCATGAAGGTGTATGGAAAGAAAGAAGGAAGGAAGGAAGGAAAGAAGGAAGAAGAAGGAGAAAGAAAGAAAGAAAGAAAGAAAGAAAGAAAGAAAGAAAGAAAGAAAGAAAGAAAGAGAGAAAGAAAGCGAGAGAGACAGAGGGAGAAGGAAGGAAAGAAGGAAGGAAGACGAGAGAGAGAGAAAGAGAAAAAGAAAGAAAGAGAAAGAAGAAAGAGAGAGAAAAAGAAGGAACAAGGGAGCAAAATAAAGGAAGCGAAAGAGTGAGAGAGAAGGAAAGAAGGAAGGAAGGAAGGAAAGGAAGGAAAGAAGGAAGAAGAAAGAGAGAAAGAAAGGAAGAAAAAAGAGAGAAGGAAGGAAGAGAAAGAAAAAGAGAGAGAAAAGGAAAGAAAGAAGGAAGGAAAGAAGGAAGAAAGGAAAGAAGGAAGAAAGAAATAGAGAGAGAGAGAGAAAAAGAAAGAAGGAAAGAAAGAAAGAAAAAGAAAAAAAGAAAGGGAGAGAGAAAGAAGGAAGAAGCAAAAGAAAGGAAGAGAAAGAAAGAGAGAGAAAAAGGAAGGAAGGAAGAAGCAAAAGAAAAAAGAAAGAGAGAAAGAAGGAAGGAAGGAAGGAAAGAAGAAAGAAAAAAAGAAAAAATAAAGAAAGAGAGAGAGATAAGGAAGGAAGGAAGGAAGGAAGGAAGGAAGGAAGGAAGGAAGGAAGGATAGAATGGTAGAAAGAAGGGGCGTTGGCTTTAGGGGCGTCAGCTATTCCTACCATCCAACGTCGGGCACACAATGGATTTAAACTCTTCTTTTTGTATGTTGGTGACCCACTACTCCAGGTGTGTCCTTACCAAGGCATTGTAAAGCGCTAGTAACACTTGAGAGGATCTTGATGCAGTCCCTCTGGTAAATGCAGCCCAGTTTTGTGTTGCCGTTGTCTCTTCTCTCCGCAAAGAGTGACGGCGAGCAACAGGCGCGGAGGGAAGGCTCGGCCATGGCAACCTGGTTGAATGTCATCGCGACCGGATTGCCAATCAAATTGCAAAAATGTCCTTTCTCCCCCCCACCCCCCCACCCCCTTGCATCTGTTGGCAAGGAGCCCCTCCGGATTTTCACCTTGGAGTTGTGTGTTTTTTCTTTTCTGTTTTACAAACGGCTCCCTCCTCCGACTTCCCGGCTGCAGTCATTGACTGATGGTAAAAGGGGTATGAGCAGCGCTTTGTAAAGCCTTAGTAAGGCCACACCCGGACTCCCGCATCCAGTTTTGGTCTCCCACGTTACTCAAAAGAGGTTGAGACTTTTGGAAAAAGGGCAGAGAAGAGCAATTGAAGATGATTTAAGGGCCCGGAGAATAAAACATAACGAAGAACGGTTGCAGGATTTGGGTTTGGCTAAGTCTAGAGTAAAGAAGGATTAGCGGGGGACAGGATAGCAGTCTGCCACTATTTGAGGGGCTGCCACAAAGAAGGGGGGTGTGTCAAACTATTCTCCAAAGCCCCCCCCCCCCAAGGCAGAACAAAAAGCAATGGATGGAAACTAACCAAGGAGAGAAGCAAGCTGGAATTAAGGAGAAGCTTCCTGACCGGGAGGACAATTCACCAGTGGAACTGCTTGCCACTGTACTAGACTAGAATAGGCTAGGCTAGGCTAGGCTAGACTACACTAGAGTAGAATAGAATAGAATGCAATAGAATAGAATAGATAATAAAATATAGAAATAGAATAGATAATAACATATAGAATTGGAATAGAATAGAAAACAGAATAGAATAGAAAACATAGAATAGAACGCAATAGAATAGAATAGATAATTAAAATATAGAATTAGAATAATAGAATAGATAATAAAATATAGAATTAGAATCGTAGAATAGAATATAGAACTAGAATAGAATAGATAATAAATATATAGGATTAGAATAGAATAGAAAATAGAGTAGAATAGAATAGAAAATAGAGTAGAGTAGAATAGAAAAGATAGAACAGAATAATGGAATAGAACAGAAGAGAATAGATAATAAAATATAGAATTAGAATTGTAGAATAGAATATAGAACTAGAATAGAATAGATAATAAAATATAGGATTAGAATAGAATAGAATAGAAAATAGAATAGAATAGAAAACATAGAATAGAACAGAATAGAATAGATAATAAAATATAGAAAGAATAATAGAATAGAATAGATAATAAAATATAGGATTAGAATAGAATAGAATAGAAAATAATAGAATAGAAAACATAGAATAGAACAGAACAGAATAGAATAGATAATAAAATATAGAATTAGAATAATAGAATAGAATAGATAAAATATAGGATTAGAATAGAATAGAACAGAAAACAGAATAGAACAGAATAGAATAGATAATAAAATATAGGCTTAGAATAATAGAATAGAATAGAAAATAGAGTAGAATGGAATAGAAAATATAGAACAGAATAATAGAGTAGAATAGAATAGATAATAAAATATAGAATTAGAATTGAACAGAACAGAACAGAAACAGAATAGAATAATGTGATTTTCCCTTTGAATGTACCCTTATTGGCAGACATTGAAAGTGAGATTCCATTGCATACAGATCTTCAAGGGCTACCACCTCCAATTTTACTACATAAATATGACAAGATAAATAAATAAATGCAAAAATACGGATCTGATGGAGGTCTTTAAGAAGAGATTGGACAGCCATTTGCTGGCGAAGAGTTCATAGCAACAATGCTTAGACTTATATACCGCTTTTCAGCCCTCTCTAATCGACTCACAGCCTCTTGCCCCCCCTCCCCCCGCAAACCCTCCTTAAGGTCTCCTGCTTGAGCAGGGGGTTGGACTAGAAGACCTCTGGGGTCCCTTTTCAGCTCTACTCTGAGCCTGATTCAGCTCGGGGCCTGTGGTGCATTGGCAGCCTCCCTCTTCCTCATTCCTTACACCCCGAGTCAGCCTCGCCCTAAGGCCTCCCCTGCTCCGTCCTGGCATCGCCTTAGATGCCCCATTTTGGCTCCGGATACCCGGATGACGTCTTCAGAGCCAGGACGAGGCGGGCGTTGGCACGGGGGCCTGTCGGGACTGCCTGGCTGGCACCCGGATTCCTGCCAGCCTGTGCGAGAGAGCAGCTGCATGAAATCCGCCCGGGGGATTGCAGTGGCGCAGATCACATGGGATCCCTGTCTGGACACATATTAAATAGCTTGTTTAAATATTAAATGGCCCTGCGGCCTTCGGGCGGGGTGGCAAGGAGGCGGGCAGAGGGGTGGATGGGCATCGGAGTGACTGGCCGGTGACTCAGACATAAAATCAGATTTCCGGGACGGATAAAGGTATTTTTCCTCCCTTTTGCGGGGAATCTCATCCTTTATTCTTCCCAGCGGTGTCTACAAAGTGAATGAAGCTCTGCCCATACTTTACATGGTGGCCATCTTGACTTTTTTGACCCATATCCTGAGGGGGAAGCCGGATTCACTTAGCAACCAACCGTGTGACTGACTGAACAACGGGCGGTAATTCGCTTAGCAGCGGTAGCAGGGAAAGTCATAAAACGGGGCAAAACTCCCTTGACAAGAAATGTCTTGCTTAGCGACATAAATTTTGGGCGCCATTATGGCCATAAGTCAAGGAGTCCCTGTTTCAATTCATGTGGTTTGATTTATTTATTTATTTATTTATTTATTTATTTATTTATTATTTATTTATTATTTTTAATATTGATTGATTGATTTAAAATATGCCAAATGGGGGAAAACTCCCCTGACACGTCTCGCTTAGTGACATAAATTTTGGGCGCCATTATGGCCGTAAGTCGAGGAGTCCCTGTTTCAACCCACATGGGGTTTGATTTATTTAAAGACGCTGAGGGTATTCTCGGCGCTTGGAGGATAAGGATAAAATTGAAACCCTAAATACAGGAAGTCCTCAAATAACGACTAGAACTGAGGCCAAAATCTTCATTGCTAAGCGAAACAGCTGTTGAGTAAGTCTGGGCCTCTTTTACGACCTTTCTTGCCGCAGTTGTTAAGTGAATCCCCGCAGTTGTTAGATTAGTAGCACAGTCGTTAAGCGAATCTGGCTTCCCAATTGACTTCCCCGGGACACTACGAGTCAGACTGAATTTTGATCACATGACCCTGGGGACGATACGACGGTCAGAAGTGTGAAAAATGGTCCAAAGTCCCCCTTTTTTTTCCAGTGCCTGCTGCCCCTTCGAACGGCCGCTAAACGGACCGTGATAAATCGAGGACTACCTGCGTTACCTGCTATTGAAACAATAGCCAAAAAAACAGTAAAAAGCGTGAAAACGTTAAAAAAAAAAGAATTAAAACGTCTCGTTCGATTGCGTGCCAGGCGAGAGTTGCCACCGGAAACGCGGTCGTAAGTCGAGAAATTCCCGTATTTCGAAGCAGCAGAAGTTCCGAGACAGTCTTCAAGGGTGGGCCCCACCAACAGTCTGCTGCGGTAGTCTAACCCCGGACGGGCATTAATCTCAAACTCTTTCCTGTCTCCCGCAGCCACCTCTGACGGTACCAAGGAAGGTCTCGAGAACCTGAAAGGGGGTGCCTGTTTGTCCAAAGGGATGAAAGTGATTCTCAAAGTTGGACAGCGTAAGTGGTCCATCCTGGGGATACTACTACTACTACTGGGGTGTGAGGGTGTGCGGGAGTGACCTATGGAGCTCGCTTGTAGGGAGACGAGCTGGGGTGGTTGGACCCCCTTTGTGTTGGAGAAGACACTTTTGACCAGAAGAAACACAGAGCAGTATATCTCAAACTCGCCAGTCTGAAGATGGCAGGACCTCAACTCCCAGAATTCCCCAGCGCCGTTGCTTGGCAACCGCCTCACATTTAGGGCCATCCTGCGGTCACATGACTGTAATTTTTGCCAGGTTTTTTTGGGGGGGGCCCTTTCCGGCATTTATGTCCGATTTTCAGCACAAAAAACACCCGTCGAACAAAACAAGTGATGCGGCATACACTTAACATCCGCCACAAAAATGTCGTAAAATAGAGTGCAGCCACACGACGACCCGCTTGACGACAATATGATTATAATCCCAGGCTCGGTGACGATCGTAGTTCGGAGAATGCCTGCATGTTGGGTTTGTTAAGGCAGCCGCGTCCTTCGCATGACACGATGTCCTTGTGTAGAGTAGGGAATGACGCTTGGCTGAGCGTGGCGTGGGAACGCAACTCCTTTGTGCTCAATTTCGGCATCCTAGTGTAACGGCTACACAAAATATCTAGGTCAAGGCCCTTGTGTGAGTGGGGTTAAGATGGTGACGGTAATTGGGTCAGCGACGCCACGTCCTCGGTGCCTGGTCGTAGACCGGGCAGCGCCTTGATTGTGTAGACGTTATTTGACGTACTCATCTGTTGGGTACCAAGGAGTGGGGTTTGGGGTGCTGCGTTGGGGCATGGTGTGTCTTTTCCTGCTCGGACCGTCCCTCTTTCCTCTGCCCCACGTTTCTCAGATCGCAACACGGGCTCCAAATCCCACAATTCCATGCCCGCCACTCCTGCGGAGAAGGACCGAGGGACTCCAGGTGCAGCCGAACCCAACAAGGAGATGGTCCCAGGTATGGCCTTTTTCCCATCCCACCCCTGGTGATTTCTCTCCCGTCACCTAACATTGGCGCACTTTTAAAGAGGGCATTGCGACTCCCATCACCCCAAGCCAGCAGGGTTAACCATCTGCTATCCGTCAAGAAGTTTTCCGTCGTAATGTGGAACCCAAATATTCTACATTTTCTTGATGTCCTGGACCTCTTCCTCCTTTCCTTTCTCTCCTCCTCCTCCTCCCATTGCATGTAGTCCTCAACTAACAACCATTTGCATGGTGACCATTCAAAGGTATGACAGCCCCGAAAAAAGTGACTTGTGACCGGTCCTCACACTTACAACCGTTGCAGCTTCCCCATGGTTATGTGATCAAAATTCGGGCACATTGGCATGTGTTTATGATAGTTGTAGTGTCCCAGGGTTGTGTGATGGCCGTTTGCAAATCTTCTCAGCTGGCTTCTGACAAGTAAAGTTAATGGAGGCATCTGGATTCAGTTAACGACCATTTGATTCACTTAACGACCATTCGATTTACTTAACAAATGCAGGGATTCGCTCAACAATTGTGGCAAAACAAAGGTCACAAAATTAGGCAAAACGCGCTTGCTTAGCCACGGAAATGTTGGGCTCGATTGTGTCACATATCGAGGACTCCCTGTACAGTCCTCGACTTAACGACCACACTGAAACCTGAAATTTTTGTTAACAAGGGAAGTTCCAGTCCAGTTTGTGGTCGTAAGTCGAGGATGACTTGAGTTCTTCTCGAGGCTCCGAGCCAAATTTTCCATGAATGCTTGGGATACAATGAATAGGAAGGCTGGGGAAGGAACTCAGTTGTAGCTGGAGTGGGGAAGAAGGCTGTTATCTCCAAAGGAACACAGAACCCATGTTCCACAGCATAGCACTGCCTGCATGACCTTCATGTCAGCTGAGATTGGAGACATCGCTGGGGAAAAAACAGTGAGTCAGCCTTCTTCCCTGCTTCTTATCTCAGCCTAGGTTGAGACGGATACTTTGGCGAGCCCAGACAGGGAAGAATTGGGGGACCAGGAGGTTCCTGTACCCCCTGCTCTTTACCAGGAGAAGAGAAGAGAGAATTGGAGGGGGCAAAGCAGGGTGTGATGGGTCTTGAAATCTGAGCGATCCCTACGAGGCTGTCGTAGGCAGATTTCCGCACGGCAATTAGCTCTATTAATCAGAGTCGACAGACGGGAACATTGTGCTGAGCAGGCAGTTGTTCCTTTGGGATGTCACGATGTGACGAACAGTTTTCCACCACTTGTACAAATTGTGAGGAAGTGTTTCCTCATCCTCTAAATCATGGTGGTCTGTTTGGCTGGGTAGGATTAAGACTAATGCCCATTTCCCCTGTGCCCGCAGGACCCTCTTCTGGAAACACGACCGGGAAAGTGGGGGGCGAGAACGGCCCGTTGCCGCAGTCCAACGTACCCATCATTGCCGGTGCGGCTGGAGGAGCGGCCTTTGTGTTATTGGTGGCGGCGGCTGTGACAGGGGCCCTGTGTTACCGCCACCACCGGGCCAAGCACAGCGAGTCGCACCACCCGCCGTTGTCCCTCAGCACCCTGACCAGCCCCAAGCGAGTTGGGGGCGGAGGGGGCGCCAACAACAACGGCTCCGAGCCGAGCGATATCATCATCCCGCTCAGGACTTCAGACAGTGCGTTCTGCCCGCATTACGAGAAGGTGAGCGGCGATTACGGTCACCCGGTCTACATCGTGCAGGAGATGCCACCGCAGAGTCCGGCGAACATCTACTACAAAGTATGAGGCGAGGGTGGCTCATCTGAGCCCCCATGGGCTGCCTTTGGAGCCCCGCGATGGGCAGGCAAGGACTCGGAGCAGACGGGACATAATGGGACTTTATCCTCCCTGCCCGTTCTCGTTCACTTTGGATGCTGCGCACAGAAGGGTTTGATGCACAGGTGCCTCATTCACCTCCCGTTATTTTGGGGGGGGGGACCCTGGAACTGATACGGCCGCTGCCACAAGGGAGGCAGGGACTCCTCTCTCCGCGGATCCAGAACAAGGGATGCAGCTCCTGTCGGGTCACGTCCGAGCGAATTCGATCGCGAAGGCCCTTCCCTGTCGATACCACGGCAAGGTCCAGCCCAAAGTGTCAAGTCCGGCTCCCACCTGCGGTGCGTGCCCCACCTGCCGAAACAGTTTCGGGAGTGGAAAACATGGCGCCTCCCCGTTTCTTTTTGCAATAATTCAATCTGATTGCCTTGTCCGTCTCTCTTGCTCTCTCTTCTCCTTTTGACAGCTTATTCATGGGCCGCGCTGATAAGGGTAGACGTACGGGGAGGGGTGGTGGTTTAAAAGCAATCCCCCCCCCCCAGCGCTCTAAAAGGTTGCATTTGTTGTTAGTGCCACAAATCAAAACAAGGAACGTTGCAGGTCTGCCTTATTCCCACTGCCATAGTGTGACACCCCACTCCCCTAGAACAGCATTTCCAATGTGTTGTTTTTCGTTTCGTTTCGTTGTGTTTTTTTTTAACTTCGAAAGTTCGCACCCTTTTGATATATAGCAACGTTGCCCCTGGAAGATCTCTCCTTATTTTTCCTCCCACGGGGTTCCTTCGGGCTTGTAGCCCCGCAGGCCAAAGGACTCGTCCGTTCCCTAGTTGCAACGCTCATCCCAAATTGCCAATTCCCCGTCGATACAGACCAATGCGTACATCCTCACGATGCCCGTGTGAATCGGGGGAATTCGGATCGGGGAAGCCCGTTTGCTGCACAACAGAGCAACTTGCTCTTGCTGGGGAAAGAGAGCCCTGGGTTTGTTGATCCATCGGCAACCATTTTGAAGTCTTTGATGGTTTCGTTGCTGGAAGGAGATGGCAAACAAAATGGCCGACTTTCCCACCCATCCGCATCGGAAATAGGATGGGACGGGGAAGAGGAATTCCTCCAATTTGTTAATGTCTCTCTCTCGTTCTCGGTCTCTTCTCGTGCCCCTTCCTCTCCCCCACCCTCACCCCTCGCCATTCGGGGATGGGATCTTTTCCCCAACTTTTGATGGAGTTTTGACGAAGTGGCAACCTATTGTGTGTGATGTTTAGTGGCACGCCGAAAGAAGGCGGGACTTCATGTGTTAGACTGGGAAACGTGCGTGGGTCAACTTTCCTGCTTTTTTCAGGGGAAACTGTGGTTTTTTTCAGCTTTAATAGATTTGAAAAGAAAAATTTCTTTTGTTTCGGTTTACTTTTTTAAAAAAATCGGACAAAGTTTTCTTAGCTTTCTTGGTGAAATTTTACTGTTGGACATTGTTGATTATAGACATTCTTGTGCAACTTGTCTCCGACTCGTCTGGTTATTTCCTGCGAAGATTTCCTCCCATTAAAAAAATAATAATAAAATGAAAAACAAATCGACAACCTCGGTTCTTCTCTTGGTACCCTGGCCGAACTTTTTGAGGAGCCGATGGTCTTCTCCGGTTAGAACCGTAGAGTTGGGATAATTTGGTCTCCATTGGACGGTGGGGCCAGACGCAAAGCAACGGGATCCCTCCAGATTTGGGTTTTTTTCTGGGAAAAACGAACACAACCCCAAATTGCCCGGCTGAAGTTCTTATTCAGGGACACATGCATCTGGGGAAGGGGTGCAGAGACATCTGGGGAATTAGGGGTGCACCTCAACCCTGAGAGAGCTGGCGTCTCGTTCTGCAGGTCCACCGTTTTTGGACGACGGCTCAATTCCCGGCCTCAAAGTCAGTTGATCCGAAATGCGAGCGGGCAGGGGCTGGGCGTGGGGCAGCCTCCAGTCTCCCCCTTGATCATTCCAGGTTTGATTTCCCCCCCCTCCCAAACAGCCATGCCTTCCCCTCACCCTCCCGCAGCTACTCTGCCCCCTTCTTGAGCATTTCGAAACAAACGGCCGCGACAATGTTGCACGTGATGAATTGTGACACGGCAGGCAGCTCTGCGGACTCCCCAGGGCTATGTCTGTCCCTCATATCAGGGATCTAATGGAGGGCTCCCTGCCCCCCCCCACTCGACCGTGCCTGGGCTTGCATTAAGTAAACAGCAGCCAGGGGGAAAATCTATGGGGTGAGAATTTGGTAGAAGGGGAGATGAGGGAGCGACCAGTCCAGTACCACCAGCTATGCGGGAAAGTGCCGTCTCCTATCACTTCGATTTTGTTCTGACGGCTACAGGCAGGCGTGTAACCCCTGCCCGCCCCTCCTGCCCCATCCAACCCAACTATTTGGGGCCGCCGGTCTCTTCCCATATCCAGACACCTTGTCAGCATTGGAAGGAGACAAGGTTATTTTTGGGAACAGGAGCTGTGCAACCCAGCAACTCCGCCGTACAAGCGAGAAATGCTGATCTTACATTCACCCCAGTCGAGTAGGGGGAGGAGGCGGGGGTCACAACTGGCCACAAGATGGGTGGGGAGGGGGAGGGGGCTGAAAAAGCAGAACACCATATTGACGGGGGGGTCCAGTTTGAGACAGAATCGAGAGCTACGAAGAGGCCCGTGGGGGCAACACGCTGTCCGGACGTACGCGAGAAACGAGACGCCGTAATGAAGGAGGACTTGTACCCATTGCCAGTAGAGGATGCTCTGAAGAAGATGCCCTTCCAGCGATGCCCCGTGGGGCAACGTCTCCATCCTGAAAGTCCAACCGGTGCAGCTTCCTCTTTGCTCACCAAACTGTTACCCGTCCACCTCGATGTTTCGCGGCAGTTCTCGCTGAGCCACGGAGACAGGTTTTTTCCCCAATTTCACCACGGCCTCGGCTGCATTTTGTCTGCTACACCTGGGACCAGAAGTCCCTTTTTTGGGAGGGGAATGCTTTGATTTTTGTGCCAGGCGGGCTTCGGTTGAATTATTCTTCGTGACATGGGTGAAAATCAGATATGGGCACCGACCTGGCAGGTGTCCAGACGACCACTGTGAGTTGCCCAATTTAGGTGGGGATGCTCTTGGTGGGCTGGGGAAAGCAGGCCATCCCAAAATGTAGTTTGGTTTGAAGGGTCCTTGTTGGCCTCTGAGGACTTGCTTTCTTGTAGACGTTTCACGGCCAACCTAGATAACGCCATCAGTGCTGGTAGGGAGTTAACACCAAGCTAACATTAGATCATCGATAATCAAGAAGCAAACAAGCTAACACTAACGCCCCCCCCCCCAAGACCACTTCCACGGACAGGTGAGTTGCTACAATATGAAAAGAAACCAAACTACATTCCCTGCTAGCCGTGATGATGTTACCTAGTTGGGTCATGAAACGCCTGCAAAAAAACAATCAAGCTCAGAGACAAACAAGGATCCCATACTTTTGCTCCTCCTCTCCACAAACCCGCCCCCCTTCCAGCACTGATGATGTTCCCTACTTGGGTCACAAAATATCTGCAACCCCCCCCCAAAAAAAACAGCCAAGCTCAGAGAGCACCAAGGACCCCACAGTCCTCCCCTTCCTTCTCCTCTCCTCTTCTCTTTCCCCCTCCTCCTCCTCCTCTTCCTCTTCTCTGCAAACCACACTCCCTTCTAGCACTGATTATATTACCTAGTTTGGTCATGAAACGTCTGCAAGAAAACTACCTAGCTCAGAGACCACCAAGGACCCCACAGTCCTTTCCTCCTCCTCCTCCTCCTCCTCCTCCTCCTCCTCCTCCTCCTCCTCCTCCTCCTCCTCCTCCTCCTTCTCCCAAGTCCCTTCTAGCACTGATAACATTATCTAGCTGGGTCATGAAACGTCTGCAAGAAAACCACCAAGCTCAGAGACCACCAAGGACCCCACACGATTCCTCCTCCCCCCCCCTTCTTCTCCATACCACACAAAAAAAAAACCCACTCCCTTCCAGCACTGATGATGTTCCCTAGTTGGGTCACAAAATGTCTGCAAAAATGCCCCCCAGTCCAGCCCAGCTCAGAGACCACCGAGGACCCCCAGTTCAACCCCGAACTACAGCTAGGATAGTCTCCTCCATCAACAGTTGGGTGGTCCCCAGCACAGTCCTTCCTTCGCCCCCCCCCCCCCCCGCTGGGGATTTATTATTTCAGCGCCCAGCAAGCTAAGGTTTCTTTTTCTGTTTTCATTTTTTTTTACCGAGGTTTGAAGCGGCCTTCCCCGTTTTTTCTTTTTCCCTCCCCTCCACATTTGGCCGCCGTTGTCTTCCAAATATGGCCTTAAGGAGAGCGTGGCCGACGGGAAGCCCTGCTTGAATGGGGGCGTGAAATTGGGATTAAGGTTTAACTTTTTGCATCCCTGGGGAGGGACGGATGGAGAAAATCTCTCTCTCTCTCACACACACACTCACTCACTCACTCTTTTCCCCCCACTCTTTCTCTGTCTCTCTTCTCTCTCTTCTCTCTCTCTCTCTCTCTCTCTCTGTCTCTCTGTCTCTTCTCTCTTTCTCTCCTCCTCTCTCTGTCTCTCTCTCACTCACTCTTTCTCACTCACTGTCTCTCTCTGTCTTTCTCTGTCTCCCTCTTTCTCCCTCTGTCTGTCTCTTCTCTCTTTCTCCCTCTCTCTCTGTCTTTCTTTCTCTTCTCTCTCTCTCCGTCTCCCTCCCTCCCTCTGTCTCTCTCTGTCTCTCTTTCTCCCCCCTCTCTTTCTCCCTCCCTCTTTCTCCCTCTTTCTCCCTCTCTGTCTCTCTCTTTCTCCCTCCCTCTCTCTGTCTCTCTCTGTCTCTGTCTCTCTCTGTCACTCTTTCTCCTTCTCTCTCTCCATCTCTCTGTCTCCCTCTCTCTCTGTCTCTCTGTCTCTCTGTCTCTCTGTCTCTCTTTCTCCCTCTCTCTCTGTCTCTCTCTCTCTCTGTCTCTCTCTCTCTCTCTCTCTGTGTATCACTCTTTCTCCTTCTCTCTCTCTGTCTCTCTTTCTCCCTCTCTCTCTGTGTCTGTCTCTCTTTCTCCCTCTCTCTCTTCTCTCTCTCTTTCTTTCCCCCTCTCTGTCTCTCTTGCTGTCTCGCTGTCTCTCTCTCTCTCTCTCTCTTTCTCCCTCTCTCTTTGTCTCTCTCTGTCTCTCTCTCTTTTGCACCCAAAACCGCAACCCACAAGGAGAACTACTCCCAAAGACGAGAATGTGTGCCCCCCCAAAATTTTTTGCATCGAACGTGGGACCCAAATCGGTTCTCCTATCATCATATTCCTAGCAGGAGGGTTTTTTTGGGGGGGGAGGGGGAGATGCCCCCCCTCCCCAGTCAACCACGGGACTGTGAGGAGGGGGGGTAGCCCATTAGCTCAGCTAGCTTGGCCGTTTGGCCGGGAGCCAGAGGTCGCTTGGGGTCACTCCCCAATTAGGTCACACATTTTCCTCCTGTCTCTAACTTGGAACAAGCCGACGCTAACGAGGCAACGGCTTTCTTTCGGTGTGTGTGTGTGTGTGTGTGTGTGTGTGTGTGTGTCCCGTCCCTGGCCTTTGCAGGAAGGGATCTACTGGATTAGATCAGGAAGGGGAGGAGGGGAGAATGCAGGACACGTTTTCCACCTGCTCAGTTCGCAGAGAGATGGGACGGATAGGGATAAGAATAACGGAAATAATTCTGATGGGACCTTGGAGGTCTTCTAGTCCAACCCCTTGTTCCAGCAGGAGAGCCTATTCCATTTCAGACAACTGGTCGTCCAATCTCTTCTTGAAAAGCTCCGGGGATGGAGCGCCTACGGCTTCTGATGGCAGGCTGTTCCGCTGGTTAATTGTCCTCACTGTTGGGAAATTACTCTAGGTTGCTTCTCTCCTTGATTCGTTCCCATCCGTTGCTTCTTCTCCTGCCTTCTGGGGGCTTTGGAGAATAATTTGACCCCCTCCTCTTCTTTGGGCCGACCCTCGAATATTGGAAGACTGCGATTACGTCCACCCTGGTCCTTCTTTTCTCTAGACTTAGCCAAACCCAAATCCTGCAAGCGTTCTTCATGATGTTTTATTCTCTGGGGCGTTTAAATCATCTTCAATTGCTCTTCTCTGCACCTTTTCCGAAATCTCCGAGGAACGAAGAGGCAGCTGGACTTTCTGGTTTTTCTGTGAAGACGTTTCGCTTCTCCTCCGAGAAGCTTCTTCGGCTCTGACTGGACGGTGCTGAGGAAGGGAAGGATTTCTACTCCTGGGCAGACAGCTGGTCATTTGCATCCTTTTAGAGCAGTGTTTCTCAACCTTGGTGACTTTACGTCCTGTGGACTTCAACTCCCAGAATCCCCCAGCTGGCTGGGGAATTCTGGGAGTTGAAGTCCACAGGACGTAAAGTCACCAAGGTTGAGAAACACTGTTTTAGAGAGTCCTTGAGGCCACTTGGAGGTTTCTCTGTCCCCTCGGGGTCACCTGAGTGATGCAAAGGGGGGGTGGAGCCTCCTTGGGACTGTTGAAAGGACTGTGTTGTAAACTGGAGATCGGCGATAAGATGATGGGGAAACAAAACAGCCACTTCACAAACGCCTGGCACAACACCAGAGAACAAACCCAACAGGACGAGAGTCAACCGTCCACCTGCGTTTAAAAGACACAGGGCAGTCTTTTGAAGAGGGCAAAGTCCACCTTTGGGACAGAGAGGACCGCTGGTTTGAAAGAGGGGCCCAAGAGGCCATCTAGACCCCAACTGAACAGCCCTCTCTCGACTGAGGGGGAAGGACACCACCTCATCTATCTCCAGTTTACAACACAGTCCTTTCAGCAGTTCCAAGAAGGCTCCACACCCGTTTGCACCACTCAGGTGACCCTGAGAGGACAGCTAAGGACTCAAAGACCCGCTAGAAAGGATGCAAATGACCAGCTGTCTGCAAGGAGTCTAAATCCTTCCCTTCCCCACCCTCCAGTCAGAGCTGAAGAAGCTTCTTGGATGAGTAGCGAAACGTCTTCAACACCGGTGGGTTTCACATTTTGTTACCACTGGTTCGTCCCCGTGCGTGAGCCCCTTCCGCGCATGGCCCCAGCCTTCCACACGTGCGCTTTGCTCGAGCGCATGCCTTCCGGCCTCAAAATCCTGCCTAAACAGGACAGCACAGAGTTCCCACCGGTTCGGTCAAACCGCTCCAAACCGGCTAAATACCACCTCTGCTTCTCACCCATTTCCACCACTCAGGGTGACCCCGAGGGCACAGAGAAACCTCCAAGTGGCCTCAACGGCTCTCTAGAAAGGATGCAAATGACCAGCGGTCTGCAAGGAGGATCGATCCTTCCCTTCCCCACCCTCCTGCCAGAAGCTTCTTTGACGAGTAGCGAAACGCCTTCAAGAGGGTTGGGTTCCGCATTTTCTAACCGCCGGTTCTCCACGCGTGCACTCGCTCGCTTTGCGCACGCGAGAAGGCTTCGTGAGCCCGCGCACTCCTTCCACGCATGCGCCCTGCCTCGAAAACAGGCCTAAATAGGACAGTATAGAGCAGTGACGGCGAGCCTTTTCAGCATTGCGTGCCCAAATGGGAACATGTGTGCATGTGTCTGCTCCACAGCACCAGAACCCAAAGACCAGCTGGCCAGTACGCGCATGCCTATTTGGGGGCATTTTTAGGCCGCTTTTTGGGCTGGTTTTGGACTGTTTTACGGGCCAAAACTGGCCTAAAAACGCCATGAAAATGGCTTGGAAAAGGTCCAAAAATGACTTGAAAACAGGAAAAAAACAGCCTGGAAAACAGTGTGGAAAACAATCCCCAAATGGCCTGGTTTTTTGGCTGTTTTTCAAGCCATTTTCCAGTGCTCCAGTGCCGTAGTTTCGCCATCCCGGGCATAGAGCCTGGGCAGGTGGGCAGGCGCACCCATGATTTCTGCTATCCGTTCGGGCGAACCGGTGAGAACAGGCTGAAGACTTCCTCTGGTCTTCAAAGAAAAATAAGTGCTTGAAAAAAGGACCTGGAGTCCGGGAGGAAGGGGCAAGTTCACCAACGGGAGGAGAAGAAGAATTAATCCGAGATACCCCTTAAACCACAACCAACCCAGTTGCAGAGCGTGCAAATGCTCAGGTGCCCCGAAAAAGCATCCGAAGAGCCGACGACTCGTCTCAAAACAGCCGTTCGGCTGCGGGCATCTTGCAAATTGATGTTTGCTAGTGAGGGGCGGGGGGGCTAAACCCCATCTTGTTTGCAGTGGGAGGGAAAATGTAGGGCTTCGGGGGCTGCACAGCATTTGGGGAGTGGGGGAGGGGTGAGGGGGGCAAAGGAAAGGCAGATTGTTAAATTAAAAATCGTTGCCAGCTGCAAAGGAGAGCTGGCATGCCCATTGGCCGTTCGGTGGCAAACAGCCCAAGTGGCGTGAATCGGTTGGCACGGTTGACGAGGGGTTGGGGAGTTGTCCACGGTGTGTTTTTTTCGGGGGGGGGGGGTGATGGCAGCAGGGCCCTCCTGGCAGTGTCGATCCTCGCCCGAAGTGGAGTGACAGGCAGTCCTCGATTGAACGACCACAATTGAGTCCCAAATTGGCGGTTTGGATGTTCAGTTTGTCTTGCCCCTTTCTTGCCGTCGTCAATAAGTGTACCTCTGCAGTCGTTCGGTTAGGGGGATGGTTGTTAAGTGAATCGGGCTTTTCCCCTTGTCAGAAGATTGCCAAGGGGATTACGCAACCCCGACGGGATGGCCCAATCGTCATGAGTAGGAATCAGTTGCCGAGCGTCTGAATTTTGATTCCTGAGGAACACGCGAGGATCCTGCAACGGTCGTTAAGTGGGGGAAAAAAGGTCGTAAGTCACTTTTTTCAGTGCCGTTGTCACTTGGGACGGTCGCTAAACGAACAGTTGTAAGTCAAGGACTCCCGGTAGATGTGACGAAAACGTGAAGGTGAGAGAGAGGCGGGAAACAACAAAATCCTTCCGTCCCTGGACATCACTCCGGCGAGTGGAATTCCCATCCACCTTGATACAAGTAGTCCTCGACTTACGATGGTTCATTTAGTGACCGCTCAAACATACGACGATGCTGGAAAAAAGTGGCTGAGGACCGTTTTTCACACTTACGGCGGTTGCAGCATCCCTGCGGTGCCATGATGAAAATTCAGACGCTTGGTAACTGACTCGTATTTATGATGGTCACAGTGTCCCGGGGGGTGTCCCGTGATCCCTTTTGGGGAAGCCAGATTCACTTAACAACTGTCGGACTAACTTAGCAACGGCAGTGACTGGTTTAACCACGAATGGCAAGAAAGGCCGTACAATGGGGCAAAGCTCACTTAACAAAGGTCTCGCTCAGTGACATCAATTGTGGTCGTAATCCGAGGACTACCTATAGAGGACGGTGATGTATTTACCAGATGGACATTGATGGTCCTTTATCCGGCTGGCTGCTTTGGCCCCACACGGGTGCAGGTCAAAATGCCTGATGTGCCTTTGTGGTCGCCACGTGGCACTTCGGTGGCGTGGGCGGCCACCCCGTCTGTCCTTTGTCCACCCCGAGCCAGGAAGAGAAAAGGGCAGCGGGGCACAGAGAACAGATCTTTGTCACTTCCCCTCCCACGAGAGACCACGGGGGACATCGGTGGCTTTGTCCACGTCCTGTCCAAACCATTCCTCCCCTGTCCGACCACCCTCCGTCCATCCAGGTCAGCGGCCTCTACCCAGGACCCGGAAGCCCTAAGGGTCAGCTGGACTACTCGGTCGGCCTGCTTTCCCCTCCGTTTTAGAAGCTGCGCGACTTTAAGACAGGGGGACTTCAACTCCCAGAATTCCCCAGCCAGCATCCATCTCTCTCTCTCCCCCTCTCCCTGTTTCATTATCTATCCCTATTTCTTTCTTTCTTTCTTTCTTTCTTTCTTTCTTTCTTTCTTTCTTTCTTTCTTTCTATCTATCTATCTATCTATCTACCTATCTATCTACCTATCTATCTTTATCTGTCTGTCTGTCTAATCTATCTTTCTATTCTCTATCATCTGTCTGTCTGTCTGTCTATCATCCATCCATCCATTGTATCTATATCTCATTTCTTTCTTTCTTTCTTTCTTTCTTTCTTTCTTTCTTTCTTTCTTTCTTTCGTCTATCTATCTATCTATCTATCTATCTATCTATCTATCTATTATCTATCTATCTATCTATCTATCTATCTATCTCTATCTATCTATCTCTATCATTTATGTGTCTATCAACCATCTATCCATCCATCCATCCATCCATCCATCCATCCATCCATCCATCTATCTATCTATCTATCTATCTATCTATCTATCTATCTATCTATCTAATCTACCTTGTTGTTCTCTATCATCTATCTATCTGTCTATCATCCGTCCGTCCATCCATCCATCCATCCATCCATCCATCCATTGTATCTATCTATCTATCTATCTATCTATCTATCTATCTATCTATCTATCTATCTATCTATCTATCTATCTGTCTATCATCTATCTTTCTTTCTTCTGTCTATCTGTCTGTTTGTCTAATCTATCTTTCTATTCTCTAGCATCTGTCTATCTATCATCCAACCATCCATTGTATCTATCTCATTTCTTTCTTTCTTTCTTTCTTTCTTTCTTTCTTTCTTTCTTTCTTTCTTTCTTTCTTTCTTTCTTTCTTTCGTTTGTCCATCTATCTATCTATCTATCTATCTATCTATCTATCATCTATCTATCTATCAATCCAATCTACCTTGTTATTCTCTATCATCTATCAATCTGTCTGTCTATCATCCATCCATCCATTGTATGTATGTATGTATGTATGTATCTATCTATCTATCTATCTATCTATCTATCTATCTATCTATCTATCTATCATCTATCTATCTATCTATCTATCTATCTATCTATCTATCTATCAGTATCTATCTAATCATCCTCTCTGTCTGTCTGTCTGTCTATCTATCTATGTTTACTCTCCCTATTGCAAAAGCCGTCCTCGGCTGTATACTCCAACCACCAAGGCTTACGTGTAGCTACTCAGACCCACAAATATTTGTCCTTCCACACCCTGGACTGGAATCCCACCCCACTTGGAGGGGAGCAGATCCCACCCCTGATGGCCAAAAGGTCATTCCTTTGATCAGCCCCCCCTCCCCTCCCCTGAGTGGATCCATGTCCAGCAAATGGATCCCCCTCCCATTTCCCCCACCCCAAACTGGTTCCCCGTGGATGGGAAAAAATGGGGAAGGGGCTTCTCTAAAGCAACAGGCAGCAGCTGCTGTGGGGCTGACACGGGAAGAGAAAGGGGTGGTCCATCAATCACTTGCTCACCCCCCCTCACCCCAATGCGCTGACCCTCTCCCCCTGCAGCTGCAAGGCCTGGGACATTTGGCGAGAGGGACACAAAGCCCACCCCCCTCCGGCCCAGAGTGGTGGGGTTCAAAGGTCAGTGAGAATGGATGGGGTGTCAAAGCCACCCCTCATTTGCAGCATGGAGTCTCCAAGCTCTGAAGACAGCGCCCTCTGGTGTCCATTACCCTGCACTGCGCCCTGGAGCCCACGACGCCATGCTGACCTCTGGTGGTCAGCGAGGGGATATCCCCCTCTCCTCATGGAAGGACAGGGTTGGTTTGGATAGAGGGTGGGGGGTCTTGGGGTTTGGGGAGGGACTCTCCTAAGGGGATGGGGAGAAGGAAGAGAGGGAGAGAGAGGAAAGGTGACCTCGTTCCTACAACACAACCCACAAGATGTATTTCCTTTGCTATTATTATTATTATTATTTATTACATTTATAAACCGCTCCCTCTCCCCAAAGGGACTCGGGGCGGTGGGGGGAATTGGGGAGGGGGGTTAAAAGCATAGGATCGCCCTCAAAAGCATAAGATCCCGTCCCCCTCCCCGCCCCTCCTGGGATGCTTTCAAGGAATTTTCAACCCAAGGTGTGTCTAGCTGGGTGTCGTTGTGTGGATTGTGTACGCTCTTGCTCCTCTCCCTTCCGACGGAGAAACCCTGGGAAGAATAAAGGGGGACTTCTCCCGGTGTCTACACCAACACCACCAAACCACGTCCTGGATCAGTTCATTCCTGGGTAAATGCTGCCTTATTCTTTTGTACACATTGAGACGGAGCCCTTTTTCAATATTCCGCACGAGTCCCCTGTCTGGAGGTGAAGAGGACTTCCAAACGTTTAATTTTTCCCACCTGTGGGTATTGTCATGTGCTCATCTGTGTACACACACACACACACGCACACACACGCACAAACTAAAAAGGGAGTTAAGGGGAGGGGGCCACGCGCGGGCGAGCAAGCCATTTTTCATATATATATATATATATATATATATATATATATATATATATATATATATATATATATATATATAATTTTCTTCCAGAAATTTTTACATCTCTATTCTTTGGCATCGCCACACCCCGCAGGGAGGGTGTTCATATCGCTGGCCATCGCCCTGGGCAACCGCAACCGTAACCATGACAACCTGTTGCCCGGTGACAGAAACACACTGTGCCAAGAAGGATGCCCTGACCTCAGGATCTTTCCCTCTCTCTCTCTCTCTCTCTCTCTGTCTCTCCCCCTAGGAAAAAGAGGAGGGGGTTTCGCTTTTCCACTTGACCCCCCCCCTCCTCTTCTTTCTAGCGCACCGCTGGACATCTCGGGAGGGAGGGGGGGAGAGAGAAGGGGCTCTGCGGTCTTGGACCCTCCCCAGACTTTCTCGGTATAAAGGATGCGGTTGGCTGGGAAATGGGTAGGGGGAAGAGAGGAAATTTGAGGAGGGGGCTTCCGTCTCCTTTCAATGTCCCACTCGAGATTATTTCCCTGCGCGATTCCCTCCTCCCCCCCCCCCGCTCTCCTGCTCGCAAAGCCCAAGCTGTTATTCCTGTGTCTGGAGATGGAAAAAGAATGATAATTAATAAGAAGATGGAAAAAGAATGATAATTAATAAGAAGAGGAAACGAGAATGATAATTCGCAAGAAGAAGAATATGCAAAAATCTGCATTTTTTTGCAGCAGAGTAACAGGGCCCAGGAAAACAAACCTAGGATGGCTAGTCCTCGACATACGACCGCAACCGAGGCCCAAACTTTGGCTGCTGAGTGAGGCTGTGGTCCTGTAAATTGTGCCCCATTTTACGGCCTTTCTCGCTACGGTCGTTAAGTGAATCACTGCAGAGCAACACCATGGTTATCCGAATCTGGCTTCTCCGTTGACTTTGTTTGTCAGTGCGTCACAAAAGGGGATGATCACGTGACCCCAGGACACTGCGACCGTCATAACTATGAGTCAACGTCCGAGCGTCTGAATTTTGATCACTGGCGGGTGGGGGGGAATGCTGCAACAGTTGTGAGTGTGACACACGGCCCTAAGTCTCTTTTTTTCAGTGCGGTTGTCACTTTGGTCGGTCACTAAATGAACTGTCATAAGTCGAGGATGGCGGCATTGACACAATCCCCATCGATCTATTTATTGGTTTAGCGTCCGGCATATCAAAAGGGACTAACAATATATGTAGGCAGTCCTCGACATACGATGGTTCATTTAGTGACCGTTCAAAGTTACAACCGCACCGAGAAAAGAGAATTAGGGCCGTGTTTCGCACTTACGACTGTTGCAGCCTCCCCCACGGTCAAGTAATCGAATTTGGATGCTTAGCAACTGACTCATATTTATGGCGTTCAAAGCATCCTGGGGAGGGGGTGTCACCTTCCCAGCTGGCTTCCCACCAGCGAAGTTATTGGGATTCACTTAATGACCGTGGGTTTCACTTAACGACTGCAGCAATTTGCTTAAGGACTGTGGCAAAACAATTTTAAAAAATCAGGTGTGGCTCATGTAGCCATCACCCTGCTTAGCAACGGAAATTCTGGTCCCCGTTGTGGTTGTAAGTTGAGGACTATCTCTATTAGAGCTCCTCCCCCTCTTCCAGAAGAGTCTCCAAATGTGTGGTCCGAGTGGCCATCTTGACTTTTCGGACCCCCACCCCACCCCCTCCCATCCCCACTTCTGCTGGACAAGGGAAAGTTTGCAGGCCAACACTGGGCGTTTTTAAGAAGATGTTGGATAACCATTTGTCTGAAGTGGTGTAGGGTTTCCTGCCTAAGCAGGGGGTTGGACTAGAAGACCTCCAAGGTCCCTTCCAATTCTCTTATTCTATTCTATTCTATTCTGTTCCGTTCCGTTCCGTTCCGTTCCATTTCATTTCTATTTCTATTTCTATTTCTATTTCTATTCTATTTCTATTTCTATTTCTATTTCTATTTCTATTTCTATTTCTATTTCTATTTCTATTTCTATTTCTATTTCTATTCTATTTCTATTTCTATTTCTATTTCTATTTCTATTCTATTTCTATTCCATTCCATTCCATATATTCTATTCTATTCTCTATTTCTATTTCATTCCCTATATTCTATTCCATTCCATTCCTTCTTCCATTCCATGCTCTATTTCTATTCCATTCCATATATTGCATTCATATTCTATTCTATTCTATTCTATTCTATTCTATTCTATTCTATTCTATTCTATTCTATTCTATTCTATTATTCTATTCTATTCTATTCTATTCTATTCTATTCTTACTTAAAGTGGAGAGGACAGCAGAACCAAACCAGCTGGGAATTTCCCACAATGCCCTTCACCAACCTGAAGCCCCAATGCCTTCTGGGAGATATCATTGGAGAGCTGTGACGAAGGCAGCTGACGGGTGGGAGACCCCTGCCTCCCCCCCACTAATTTAATTTCCACATTTGGGGCAGGAAACGGAGCCTGGCAGCTGGGGAAAAGTTGGCGGGCAGAAACAGCTAATTTATTTTGACCTTTCAGAGAACGTGGTCCATGGTGTCCCGGTTAGCGGCATAATTAATCTGGGCAGGATGGCACATCTTTAAGCAGAGGCATGGCAGACTGACAAGCCCCCCTCCCCATCAAAGCCTGGTGCCAGCTGTCACCCAGGGCAAAATTTGGGGGTGCCGTTCATTGGGTATCACATCGATGATGAAAGAATATTGACCAGGTCCTCGATTTACGACCACAATGGAGCCCAACATTCATGTTGTTCAGTGAGAACTTTTTTAAAGTAAATCACTGCAGTTGTTAAATAGGTAACACGGTTGTTCAGTGAATCTGGCCTCCCCATTGACTTTTGCTTGTCAGAATGTCGCCAAAGGGGATCATGCGACCCCCGGAACACTGCGACCGTCATAAATATGAGTCAGTCGTATATAAGTCATATTTATATCAGAGGTAGGATTCAGCCGGTTTAGAACAGTTCGGCCGAACCGGTTGTTAAAATTCTGACCAGCTTGGTGAACTGGCAAATCCCAGCACTGGCTGGCCGTGCCCCACCCATTTATTCAGCCATTTTTGGGGCCATTTTTAGGTCATTTTGGGGACGCTTTGGAGGTTCAGTAGTAGTAAATAAATAGGGAGGGAAATTACACCTTGTTGAGGCCTTTGAGTCAAGTGGCCAAGAGGCAGGGTTGGTTAGACGTGGCCGGATGGTCATGTGACTAGAAGGGCATGGCCAGCTCGACATCACTCATCGCACCCAGCCCCGCCTCCTGGCCACTTCCCTCAAAGGTGCAATTGGGGGGGGGCCAAGCAGCAACAGTCATAAATGTGAAAAACGCTCGTGTCACTTTTTCTAGTACACTTATTTTTCAGCCATCCCCATGCTTTATACATGCAGACATACATATATTTATATACATATATTTATATCAGAAGTAAGATTCAGCCGGTTTGGAACGGTTCAGCCGAACCGGTTGTAAAAATTCTGCCCTGTTGTTACATTATTTGAATCCCACCAATAAAACCGGGAAACCACGGGGTTGTGTGAATAAGCCCAGTTTGTCTGCAACGGGTGTCACGAGCACAGGCGATGGCCGTCTGACTTGCAAATCCAGGTTTCGCGCGTTGTCTAAAGAGATCCCAGCTTTTCCAGAAGCAAAAGTCCTCCCCCCCCAAAAAACAACCCAAAACATAGGGCTCAGATTTGTGTTGGGGAAAGGCTCCCTTTGCAACCACCATTCATTTAGTGACTATTCCAAGTTACAACAGCGCGGGAAAAAGTTCTCCAATTAGGTGGAAAAAACTACCGACCCACTGTGTCAACTCGAAGAAATATTGGCGGGGAAAGCCAGATTCGCTTAACGACCATGTTGTTAAAACAGAACAACATGCAGTGGTTCCCTTCGGCCCCGGTGGCCAGCGAGGTCGTAAAAACGAGTCGAAATTCGCTTTTGTCTCACTCTAGCGATGGGAATGGGGAATGGGGGGGGGCTCGGTTACGGTTGTAAGTCGAGAACTGCCTGTTTCTTGACGGATGAAAGAGGGAGCCAAACGGTTTGGACTGGTGATGAGGCTAACTTAACATGCTCAGAGGTACTGTTGTCCTGGCTGTTTTTTCCCCCATATTTTTCAGAGAGCTGGAATCAAACTGGGGGCGTGGGGGATTCGATCCTTTCACGCGATAAGAGAGACAAAATCCATTCTTTTTTTGAGGGGGGGGGCATTGAAAGGAAGCAGAATTGCTGGAAGGAGAGAAACGTTTTCCGTTTCTTTTTCCCCCAGCAGCCTGTCAGCAGATCCCATGGTTGCCATCCTCCTTTCTCCGAGGTGTTAATTGAGGCAGACTGTGTGCATGTGTAAGTGTGTGTCTTGTTTGTGAGTTTGTGTGTGTGTGTGTGTAAGGAGAGAAGCAGCTGGCGAAGGCGCCTGAAGAAGCCGCATCTGCAAGAAAACGAATCCGGGCCAACGCAGACAGAAGGCGGTTTATGGCGAATCACGCTTAGGCTCGGGTCGCGATTCTCAAACCGTCATCTAACTCGGTTCCTCTTCATCTGAGTGCAAACTCAGGACAGGACAGGAGAGGGAGGTCCAGGGGTCTCAGTGGAAGGATTAGGCTGAGAGGACCATCCCCAGGGGCAGGGTGAGGGGGGGGTTGCATCCTCTCTCTCAGTAAACCAGGTTAGGTGTGTGAAAGAAGCCACAAATTATGTTTTTGTCGGTATTAGCATTTTGCTTGCTGAGTTGGAAGCCAGGCGGGGTCACCCTGGATAGTGAGAGGGCTGGCAAATAAAATAGATGATGAGAGAGAGGGGGGGAAAGAGGGAAATACGATGGGTGGGTGGATGGGATGGATGGATGGAATGAATAATAGGTAGATAGGTAGGTAGATGATAGATAGATAGATAGATAGATAGATAGATAGATAGATAGATATAGAATAGATAGATAGATAGATAGATAGATAGATAGATAGATAGATAGATAGATAGAGATGGATGGATGGTTAGCTAGCTGGCTAGCTAGCTACCTAGGTAGGTAGGTAGGTAGGTAGGTAGGTAGGTAGGTAGGTAGGTAGGTAGGTAGATAGATAGATAGATAGATAGATAGATAGATAGATAGATAGATATGGATTGTTAACTAGCTAGCTAGCTAGCTACCTAGGTAGGTAGATAGGTAGAGATAGATAGATAGATAGATAGATAGATAGATAGATAGATAGATAGATAGATATGGATTGTTAACTAGCTAGCTAGCTAGCTACCTAGATAGGTAGATAGGTAGAGATAGAGATAGATAGATAGATAGATAGATAGATAGATAGATAGATAGATAGATAGACAGACAGACAGACAGAAGATAGATAGATAGATAGATAGATAGATAGATAGATAGACAGACAGACAGAAGATAGATAGATAGATAGATAGATAGATAGATAGATAGATAGATAGATAGATAGATAGTGGATGGATGGATGGCTAGATAGATAGATTATGGATGATAAATAGACAGACAGACAGACAGACAGACAGATAGACAGAAAGACAGACAGACAGATGCCATTTGCCCCTGGCCGCTTCAGGGCTGCCATAGACACAGATAGAAAATGGATGGATGGATGGATTAGATAAACAGACAGACAGACAGAAAGATGATAGACGTGCTGGCACGTTCTTTGCTATTGCCTCATTTTGACGAGAGAGAGAAAAAAACAACCCATCCCTTTGCTTGGCCAGCTCTTCCGTCCCACGCTTCATTTGCAAAATGCTTTCCCTGCAAAATCTTCCCAGCTGGACCAGCCCAGGGAGCTGGGGAGGGGTCCTTGCCCCGGGGCCTCCCCTAGCCAGCCAACTTTATTCCCCCACATTTATGGATTACATTTCTCTCCCCCTCCCCTCTAACCTCTAGTGACTCAGGGGGGGAGGGGAGGTTTTAGAGAGCCCTGAAAGGTAAACCCTCCCAAACAATTCACATTTTTTTTCAAACTCTAGACGGAAAGGCCTGGCTTGCAGCCCTGCTTCCCGTAGCCCCCTCCTCTGAATATATATCTATAATATATAATATACTGTATATGGGGCACACCGTCCCACAGCATGGCTTGAAACCTGTGTCTTGAGCAAATCTCAGGAACAAAAGATTTGTCTGAGTCCCTTCTCTGATGCTTAGGAACCAAACACTTATTAAAAGAGGGGGAAAATAGGGTGTGTGTGTTTTTTTTTAATTTAAAACCCACATCCATCATGCCCCCGGGGCAGCCGATCAGGCAAATGTCTTCCCATTCCCACAGTCCGGGAGTTTTGGAAGGCCAAGTGTACAACAGCTGCAAGGCTGGCGAATGGGCAGCCGAGGGCAGGCGGGGGGCAACGGATTTTCTCCAGGACTTCTTATGACCTCTCTCACATTCGCCTGCCAAGACAGGCCGGCATCCAACAGGCTGCGTCCTTGAGCGCTGGCTGGTTTTGAGAAACACTCACCCCGAGCCTGCTTTTTTGGGCTGGGGTCTTTAAAGGGGGGGTGTCTTTAACCTGGGCAAAGGGTCTAGGGGAGTGCTTTGGCCGTTTTAAGATGGGTGGACTTCAACTCCCAGAATCCCCCAGCCAGCATGTGGGGTATAGATACAGCTTTGGCCACTTTAAAATGGATGGACTACAATTCCCAGACTCCCCTGGACTACAATTCCCAGAATCCCCCAGCCAGCATGTGGGGTATAGATACAGCTTTGGCCACTTTAAGATGGATGGACTACAATTCCCAGACCCCCCTGGACTACAACTCCCAGAATCCCCCAGCCAGCACGCAAGATATACAGGATATACACAGTGGTTGATACAGCCGGTTTGGTGTTTTTGCACGCTGCACGAGTAACACCGCTAAGGCGTAGTAGTCCGGGCCCAGCTGATCGTTGGAGCTACCAGTTTGCCCGAACTGATCCGAACTGGCTGAATCCCACCCAAGGGTGGGTTCCGGCAGGCACTACTACTGGTTCGCTCATGGGCACCCTTCGTGCGCGCATGCACAGTGCAATAAAAATTGTTCTGCGTATGCGCAGAAGTGAAAAACAAGATGACGGCACCTATGGTGCCTCCTGGAGAATCGGTTTGGGGGCGTGGCAAGCTTGGGTCACTGACGGTTCCAGCAACCCAGGCCGCCAAACCGCTACCAGTTCGGCCGAACCGATCCGAACCGGCTGAATCCTACTCCTGGATATACAGCTCACGGTTGAATGCAATGAATAGATTTTTCTTCTGACTGCCGTTAAACCAGAGTTGTGCATTGTTTCGAATCCTGAACTGTGATCTTATCCTGAGAGTAAGCTCACGGAATAACCAGCCCGCTTTCCCTCTCCATGGTTGTGATACTCCTGGTGCCACCAACAACTTTGCGAGCGTTCACAGGTCTTGGGGTTGAGGCTCACGAACGTGCTGCTCCTGGAGCTGAGCAAACCATGGTTTGGAAGAGGGGTGCCCGCGCGTTGGCGTCGGTTGGATGCCCATGCGAGACAGGGAAGAAGGAAACAACTGGGTGAGTTGTGCTTAAAAATACCAGCCGGGGGGGGGTCTTGCCCATTTCTAGGCGGGGCACAGATGCCCCTCCTGGATCTCCTCTGTAGTTGTGGTGGCTCTTTCTTGAGGGTCTTGGCCAGGAGTGTCAAACTCAAGGCCCTGGGGCCGGTTCCGGCCCACAAGGGCTTAGATCTGGCCCGCGGGGACGCAAAAGGCTGTTGCAGCCGAAAACGGAGCTCGCCGAGGGTCACATGCGGCTCTCCTGAGCTCCATTTTCGCTGGCAGAGGGTTGCAGGAGGTGGTTGCAGCCTAAAACAGAGCTCGGGAGCTGATTTTCACTGGCAGAGGGTTGCAGGAGGAAGTTGCAGCCTAAAACAGAGCTCGGGAGCTGATTTTCGCTGGCAGAGTGCTTGGGACACCACAGGCACCCCCGACATGAGTGATGTTGAGCTGACGACACCCATTCTGGCCACACCCATACGGGCCCCGAAAGGTCAAACACAACCCTGAGGCGGCCCTCAATGAAATCGAGTTTGACACCCCTGGTCCAGGCCAACTCGCCGAAGGACAATTCAACGCCATCTCAAGCATTATATCCGGGCAATTTTATTATGGGTGACCGCGTTTTCGGTGAAATTATTATAACTCTTGCACAGTTGGTCCTCAACTTACAACCAGAATTCAGCCCAAAATTCCTGCTGCTAAGTGAGATGGTTGCGAAGTGAATTTCTGCCCCATTGCACAACCTTTCTTGCCGCGGTTGTTAAGAGAATCGCCGCAGCGGTTAAGTTAACGACAACCTGGTCGTTGAGGGAATCCAGCTTCCCCACTGACTTTGCTCCTTGGGCGTGATGCCCGCACACTGCAACCGACATAAATGTGAGTCTGTTGTCAAGCATCTAAGTGCAAATCGCCTCACCCTGGAGATGTGGCAAGAGTCGTAAGCGATCCTAAGTCATTCTTCTCAGTCGCTAAACGAGCAGTTGCAAGTCAAGGCCTACTGAGGTATTTCGGGATCGCTTTTCTTTCTTTTATTAATTCCGTCGAGATTCATTGAACGTCCCTCTTTGTTGCGTTGTCTCGCGGCGAGTTGGCTTTGGCGAGGTGCCCCCTAGTCCGCTTTCTCGAGCAGGGCGAGAAGAGGTCGCGTTGGGCTCTCTCCTTCTCTCCCATCTTTCTTTCTTTCTTTTCGCTTTCTTCCCGACTCTCCCATCTCTTTGCATCCACGGGGCATGGATGTGACACCTTCCAGTGTTTGCCTCTGAGTTGTGTGTGTGTGTCTCGCTGTGTCTCTGTGCGTGTGTGTGTGTGCTTGTGTGTTTGACACCCGTTAAGGTGGCATCTTGGCTGCTGGCTGTGTAATTTCACAGCTCCGTCTTCCTTCAACTCCGGGCTCTGGAGCAGCCCGAGTTGAAGAGCAGAGCTACCTGGGGAGCTCTTGAGGTGGGGAGGGGGCTGGGGGGAAACCGGGGAGAGGTGGGGGAGGAAAGTTTATTAATCCGCAGACACCCCGGCACTCTCTCGCTTCGAGAGGAAGAAACACCTATCAATAGTCCCTAATTAAGACAAAAGGAACGGGAAGAAGCTTTGATTACATTTCCATCTAAAATAACGCTGATGACATTTCGCTTTTTATGTAGAAACGCCGAACTCCGCGGTTTGGCATGGTGTGTACGAATGGGTTGCTTGCCTGCCTCTCCACACACACACCCCACACATCCCCTGCCTGTTTGCCCACCCCCCTGGCAGCGGGGCAACGGGCACAGCTCAAGGTGCAACGTGTGCACCCCCCGTTATGGTTTTTTTTTACAACCTGACACACTCCTCCGTGGGTGCGGGTGTTACTCAAAGGTGAAAGGGGACCAGCTTGGGTGGAAGAGTGGTGTGTATGTGTGGGAGGGGGTCTTTTCAGCCCCCACAGCCCTTGCAAAATCCAGTGGCCAGAAAACCCCGCAGGGCTCTTACGGCGGCCAATCAGGCCTTGATTATCGCTGCCCAGCCTCTCATCTGGCAATCCCCGGCGTGGAAGAAGTGTGCAATTATGGTTTTGTGCATTGGAGGCATGCAAAGGCATAAGTGTGCCTCGATGACTCTGGAAGGTGCCGGGTTGGGGTGGGGGTGGGGGGAAGGGGCAAAGGAGAGGCGACGTGGAAAGGAGGAACACGGCGTACTGATGCTAAAGTTGCAGATTTTTGTCGTAACGGCTAATTTTCCCGGTTCGTTTTTTCCGGGCACGGGTTGCCAAAAAAAATAAAATAATAAGAAGAAAACAACTCATGTTCCCGCAGAATGGATGACAGTTCTTCAAAATAATAGGCGAGGATTGAGTGGTAGCCATGGTTAGTCATTCTCTGCCGGAAAAGAGCATCCGGGACCCACGCGGCCGAGGTGGCTTCTTACCAGTTCAGCCAAGTAGGTAGTAACTCAGCCGGCCAGACCCCCATAGGCGCCGCCATCTTGCTTTTTGTGCATGCTCAGTGCTTGCACATTATATCGAGGGGGGGCGGGCAGGGCCACCTTCACCCACCACTACCAGTTTGCCCGAACTGGGGAGAACTGGCTGAATACCACCTCTGCTTACGTCCGTTTCCCACAGTTACGACTTTTGCTCATTCCCACGATCCCGTGATTCAAATTCAGATGCTTGGCAACTGGTTCATACTTACGACCTTTGCGGTATTTGCATTCCCCTTTTGTGACCGTCTGACCAGCAACGTCCATGGGGAATCCAGATTCACTTAACAACCGGGTGACTAACTTACCGGCTGCAGGGATTCACTTAACATCCGCGGTGAGAAAAGGTCATAAAAGGGCGTGAAACTCACTGAACGGACTGACAGAAATGTTGAGCTGCACAGTGGTCATAAGTCGAGCTGTATAACGGCATAACTTGGTTACACCAAGATGCTTCATGGGTTTTTGCTCAACCATGGTTCCGTAAAGCCACCGGCAAAAAACCCTCTTATCAATTGACTGAATTCTGCTCCTTCGCATCCAGCAAAGTCTTTCAAGGGAGGATTTACGGTCACAGACCTTCTCTGGCTTGGAGAGCTGCCAGGCCGATCTCGGCAAAACTTGGCAAGGAGTCTCCAAACCAATGAAGCGAACTAATGGCCTCCTGCAAACTCCACTCCCCTTTCGCTCCTCTTTTATTCCCTCTGGGAGAGGCCGTTCACCATCCACCTGTGGCCTTACTCCCGAGTTGACCCCTGTTCTTTAGCTGCTCCCTTCGTCTGGCAACTCTGCGCATGCGCACACTGGGAACAGGCTCCAGCTGTTCTTCTGCCCCATTGATCTCTGACTCCGAAGGCAGCTGATAACTGGCATACGGCCCTGGCCCCCGCTCTGCCTCCGACCCAGAGCCCTCATCAGAGCCTTCCCCAGACTCCAGGAATGGGCCATCTTCCTCCCCAACCTCCTCACTCTCCGAATCGGCTGCCAGCTCCACTGCCCGCTGGCGGGCCACACCCCTTGCTTAGACACCAAGGTCATCCAGATGCTACGAGCTGACTAGGAGCACACAACCCACTTCCTGTTTCTGAGGACGGCCAACCCACTCAGTGACGGTCCCTGATTAAGACAATGCAGGAAGCTCATTTCGGGGTGTCCCACCCCACAGGAGAAACACGGTGAGGACTTTGGTGGACTATGGATCGTGACCATGGGAGATCACATTAACCCTCAAAAACTGGGAGACGTAAGATCAAACATGGTGATCTGTTAAATCAGGGCTTCTCCATCTCGGTGACCTGAAGATGGGTGGACAGCTGGCTGGGGAATTCTGGGAGTTGTAGTCCACCTATCTTCCACTTGCCAAGTTGAGAAGAATGGTCAAGAATTCACTTGCTGGTCTGAGATTCGAGGAACCAACTGGTTTCCAAATAGCATCCAAAAGTAAATCAGAGTCCGAGGCAAAGTATTGCTCAAAGTCCCAATTTATTAAGAGAGCCATGTTGGCACATCTGGGAAAACCCGAATCTGAAAGCTTCCCGGTTTTCCCCACCCAGTTGAAAGTTCAAAATCCTGCCCCCCACACCCACAAGTCCATCCCATGGTCCAATCTCCCACTGCCATGAAGACAGAATCCACCCATCAATTTCCGGTCAGGTGCAGAGGTGGAGAGACAAAGGATGACCTTGGCTTTCTAGAAAGAATGGTGTTATGGCTACATAGCATCTAACTCCGTACAATCCCCGCCTCCCATTTTCCCACAATAGAAAATGCATAGAATAATAGAAAGTGTGGCAGGCCAAAGATCCGAAAGGAAAGATGGCTACAGGCCTGACCCCAACTCCTGTTTCCTCATCAAGCTGGATCTCAGGAACAAAACTGACGCGTCCATCCAATATCTTGCAACATTGGGGGGGGTTCTTTCCCCCACCCAAAATAGCCCCCTAACTCCTGGATTTCCTTGCTTTTCCAGCCTGTCTCCCTTCTCTCCAGTTACTACGACAGCCGTCTGCCGCCGAGGCCTCGGTAGGGCGGGCGACGCCGACGGACACATGACTCGGAGAATCTCCAGAGTGGGTCAGAGGAGCTGTGGCATGGCCCCCACGGCGAAGTTAAATATTGACGGATTGGAAAGGTTTGCTCGTTACTCCGCCAAGAGAATAAGCCGGCTCTCCTGGAGCGTCGAGCCTTCAAAAGGCCTGGGAACCTGTCGAGGGAGCGAGATGAGCAAAAGGCCACCCGGACATAAAGCAGACAGGACAAAAGAGTTGAAATCCCACGATGAGCCAAGAATTCTCCTCCCCCCCCCCTCCGTTCTCTTTTTATTTTGCAATAAGTGTCTGGCCTCGGTGAGCCGGATTGATTTAGCGTCCGGAAAGGTGTGTGCCAAATCGGGGAGGCCCAGAGGAAGGTCATCTCCTTTTGCTCTCCCACAGCCAGTCCGGCTGACGTCCTTGGTCCCCTCGTGGCAGCTCCGCTTTTGTTCCATTTTCAATCGCGACGGATTGGCGATCGCCGATGCTCCTTGGCAAGACGAGAGAGCGCGAAGGATGCCCACTGCTTTTGTCCTTTCTAAGTTAGGTTTTCCCAGGAGGATAATAGGTAGTCCTCGACTTACGACCAAAAGGGAGCCCAACGCTTATGTGGCTAAGCGAGAGATTGGTTAAGGGAGTATCCCCCCCCCCATTCTATGACCTTTCCTGACGGCGTCGTGAAGTGAAACGCTACAGTCGTGATGTTAACACAGAGAGTCCTCCAATGTATGACCACAACTTCAACCCAAAATTTCTACGTCTAAGCAAGACAGGGGAGGTTTGCCTCATGTTACGACCTTTCTTGCCGCCGCTGTTAAGTGTATCGCTGCGGCGGTTAAGTGAGTAACGTGGTCATTCAGGGAATCTGACTTCCTCGTTGACTTGAAGGGATGACATGATACCGTCATAAATACAAGTCAGTTGCCGAGCGTCTGAATTTATGATCAGGTGATCCTGGGGATGCTATGACGGTCATAAGTGTGAAAAACGGTCATAGCCTTTTTCAGGGCTAATTGTAATTTTGAATGGTCACCATTGTAAGTCAAGAACTACCTATATTTATTTATTTGATATATAAGTAAAGGTTTCCCTCACACGTATGTGCTAGTCGTTCCCGACTCTAGGGGGCAGTGCTCCTGCAATGTCACCCCTGGTGCCCTCGAGTCCCCCTCCTCCCTTCTCTCCCTCCGCCAGTCACACTTCTCCGTCTGTTCTTCCACCTCTGATTCCTCACACCTCTCCTCACAGCCCTCCTGCTGTGGCTGAGACCCCCTTCTGCTGCCCCCTCCCCAGCTCTGCCTCACCCCACGGTCACCCCCACCCCCATTTCGCCTTCAGATCCAGCTTCTCCACGCGAGGGAGGCACAGAGGCAGGACAGGTTTTAAACATGCCACAAACAGGAGAATTGATCTATGGCCGTGATGGCAAACCTATGGCACACAGAGCCCTCAAAGTGGGCATGAGTGCCGTCGCCAGCTGGTCATCATGGGCACTGGAGAACCAGAAAACGTCCCGAAAACGTCCCAAAAAACGTCCCGAAAATGTCCCCAAAAACGCCTAAAAAACAGTCCATTTTCTGGGCCAATTGGGGGGGCATTTTCCAAGCCGTTTTCCAGGCCGTTTTTCATGTGGTTTTCAGGCTGTTTTTCAGGCTGTTTTTCAGGCCATTTCTCAGGCCAGTTTTGAGCTGTTTCCAGGCAGTTTTTCAGACCATTTTCAGGCCATTTTTCGGGCCATTTTTCAGGCTGTTTTCAGGCCACTTTTGGGCTGTTTTTCAGACCATTTTCAGGCCGTTTTTCAGGCCGTTTTTCAGACCATTTTCAGACCATTTTCAGGCTGTTTTTCAGACCATTTTCAGGCTGTTTTTCAGGCCGTTTTTCGGGCCATTTTCAGGCCGTTTTTCAGGCTGTTTTTCAGGCTGTTTTTCAGACCATTTTCAGGCCGTTTTTCAGACCGTTTTCAGGCCGTTTTTCAGACCATTTTCAGGCCGTTTTTCAGACCATTTTCAGGCCGTTTTTCAGACCGTTTTCAGGCTGTTTTCAGGCCATTTTCAGGCCGTTTTTCAGACCATTTTCAGGCTGTTTTTCAGGTCGTTTTTCGGGCCATTTTCAGGCCGTTTTTCAGACCATTTTCAGGCCGTTTTTCAGACCATTTTCAGGCCATTTTTCAGACCATTTTCAGGCCGTTTTTCAGGTCGTTTTTCAGACCATTTTCAGGCTGTTTTTCAGACCATTTTCAGGCTGTTTTTCAGGCCGTTTTTCAGGCCATTTTCAGGCCGTTTTTCAGGCTGTTTTTCAGGCTGTTTTTCAGACCATTTTCAGGCCGTTTTTCAGACCGTTTTCAGGCCGTTTTTCAGACCATTTTCAGGCCGTTTTTCAGACCATTTTCAGGCCGTTTTTCAGACCGTTTTCAGGCTGTTTTCAGGCCATTTTCAGGCCGTTTTTCAGACCATTTTCAGGCTGTTTTTCAGGTCGTTTTTCGGGCCATTTTCAGGCCGTTTTTCAGACCATTTTCAGGCCGTTTTTCAGACCATTTTCAGGCCATTTTTCAGACCATTTTCAGGCCGTTTTTCAGGTCGTTTTTCAGACCATTTTCAGGCCGTTTTTCAGACCATTTTCAGGCTGTTTTTCAGGCCGTTTTTCGGGCCATTTTCAGGCCGTTTTTCAGGCTGTTTTTCAGACCATTTTCAGGCCGTTTTTCAGACCGTTTTCAGGCCGTTTTTCAGACCATTTTCAGGCCGTTTTTCAGACCATTTTCAGGCCGTTTTTCAGACCGTTTTCAGGCTGTTTTCAGGCCATTTTCAGGCCGTTTTTCAGACCATTTTCAGGCTGTTTTTCAGACCATTTTCAGGCCGTTTTGCAGACCATTTTTCAGGCTCTTTTCAGGCCACTTTAGGCTGTTTTTCAGCCGTTTTCAGGCCATTTTTCTGGCTGTTTTCAGGCCACTTTGGGGCCACTTTTTCACTTTAGGCTGTTTTTCAGGGCGTTTTTAGGGCGTTTTTCATGCCATTTTCCAGGCTGTTTGGGGGGCTGTTTTTCAAGCCAGTTTACAGACCAGTTTTGGGCCATTTGGGGGATGTTTTGGGGCGATTTTCTGGGCCATTTTTCGGGCTGTTTTTTCAGGACATTTTTGGGGCTGTTTTTCAGGGCGTTTTCATGCTCTTTTTGGCCTGTTTTCAGGTCACTTTTCAGGGCGGTTTTGAGGTGTTTTGGGGGAGTTTTGGGAGCATTTTCCAGGCAGTTCCAGGCTGTTTTTCAGCCCTGAAAACAACGCCCAAAACAGGCATGTGCACGTCAGCCAGCTGGTCTTGGGCTTTCTTTGACTTTCTGGCACATGCATGCAAATTCTGGTTTGGGCCCTCGGTGCTTATTCTCCATCCCTGATCTGTGGTATACAAAGGGGTCCCAGGAAGCTCCTTTTAACACGTCCTTCTGCCCACCCTTGGAATACGGCATCCAGTTTTGGTATCCAGGATATAAAAACAAAAACATATTGAGACTCTGTAAAGAGTGCAGAGAAGAGCAACAAAGATGATTTTAAGGGACCGGAGGCTAAAACATACACAATGGACAATTGCAGGAATGGGGTTTCTCTACTCTGGAGGAAAGAAGGACGAGGGGGGACAAGATATTTGAGGGGCTGCCCCAACGAAGTGGGGGGTCCGCCTATTCTCCAAAGCCCCCGAAGAAACAATGGTTGGAAACTAATCAAGGAGAGAAGCAACCTGGAATTAAGGAGAAACTTCCTAACAGTGAGGAAAATTAACCAGTGGAACGGCTTGCCACCAGAAGTTGTGGGGGCTCCAACACTGGAAGGATTTTAAGAGATTGGACAGCTATTAGTGTGAAATGGTATGGGGATCTCCTGCTTTAGCAGGGGGTTGGACTAAATGACCTCAGGTGGTCCCTTCCAAGTCTGTGATGCTTGTGGGTGTTCCAACATTAGAGGTTTTCAATAAGAGACTGGGGCACCCATTTGTCTGGGATGATAACAGCTCTTTAACAGAGTTGGAAGGTACCTTGGAGGTTATCTAGTCCAACCCCACCACCACCACCCTCCTGCTCAAGCAGGAGACCCTACACCATTTCTGATAGAGGGCAGCCCCCCCAACTCTTTTTGAAAGCTTCCAGGGATGAAGCTCCCACGACTTCCGAAGACAACTTCTGCTCCATGGGTTGATGGCTCTTACACGTCTCATCTCCTGCTTGAGCAGGGGGTTGGACTAGAAGACCTCCAAAGCTCCTTCCAACTAAGTTATTTTATTATTCACTAATCCCAAAATCAAGTGAACAATGGAACGACTTGCCTCCAGAAGGTGTGGAGGCTTTTATGAAGAGACTGAACAGCCACTGAAATGGTACAGATAGGGTTTCCTGCTTGAGCAGGGGGTTGGACTAGAAGACCTCTAAGGTCCCTCCCAACTCTGTAATTCTGTTATCGCTATTTCTGTACTGATCACGCTCTGCTTTTTAGAGGTTTCTGCCCCTAAGAGGACTTTTAAGAGGAAGGGTGGGGGGAAATCACCCCACTGTGCTGAGACTTGTTCAAAATCAACCCCACTCCTTAGTTTCAGAGTTGATGGCCGGCATTTGAATACAGAGCTCAGCTGGAGCCTGGGCCCACTTTACGAAGTCTGGGTCGCCATGTCGCCATTAGCAGGGACCCCGCCGTTGGGGGCAAATGAAGCTGCTCAGGAAAAGTGGTGGAGTGGAGGGGGGGGTCTCGGGTGAATAGGAATCTCCAAGCCCCTTGCCGGAGTCTGGCTGTTGGTGGAGGTGATGGAGAGTCAGTCTTTCTTATTCTTGGCAATTTGAAGATGGGTGGACTTCAACTCCCAGAATTCCCCAGCCAGCATGCTTTAAGATGAATGGACTTCAACTCCCAGAATTCCCCAGCCAGCATGCTTTAAGATGGGTGGACTTCGACTCCCAGAATTCCCCAATCAGCGTGTTTTTAGATGGGTGGACTTCAACTCCCAGAATTCCCCAGCCAGCGTTTCAAAAATTGCCCTAGATTTACACAAAGGCGTTAAATATGTCCTCCCAACGGAGGTCAAAAGGTCTGAATGGGAAGAATTGAAGAAGCCTCGTTTATTGTTCCAAAGCTCCTTGTGCAAACAGGGCAGTGTGTGTTTGTGTCGCTGAGTTTGTGTGCAAGTGTGTGTACCCCTCTGGAGCCAAATCGGCATCGTTTTACCCTCTTTGCAAACAAAGGGATGCACAAGCCGCCAATTGCATTCCAGGGGGCTGATCTGAGTCCCTCCACAGCTGCCCACGGAGGACCAAAGGCAGGGATGGGAAATGAGGAAATGAAAACAGGAAAAAGGCGGCTAGTCCTCATGTTTCCCTCCACCGAGAGAGGCCCTTATCCACCGCACGCCTTCAAACGCAGATTATCCAGGAGCAGCAGGATTTTAAAATATTAAAGGGCGGCACAGCGCATTATCCTTGCTACCGGGGCGGGCTCCCGCTTGGAACCGCCAAATGAATCATCGCAAACTCAGCTTAACTCCTCGCCGGGTCACTTGGCTGCGTTTCCAGGCTTGGCGGGCGGTGCGAGAGCCGTCCCTGGACGCTCGCTCGAGTCTGGAAGCAACAGGCTGCAAACAGCTGGCTTTGCACTCCAAACGCAGACATTTTTTTGCGGGTGGCGGAGGCAGGCTGGGTGTGGGGAGGAAGAACGGCGGTGGGAAGGCCTGTTCCAATCCCCTTCTTTGCGGACTCTCCCCATCCCCCCCCCACACACACATACCCGCCCCCTCCGGGCTGGCCACTGTGTGAGACAAATTAGGCGTGGAGTAGAATTGCAGGACCACCGTGCCAAAAGATTTGGGCCACCCGGATAGCTGGGGAAGTCCGCGAGCCAGCCAATGTCTCAGTCATTAAGCGAGACCGGTGCGAAGACCGATTTGGTTCCTTTTACGACTTTCCTTGTCACGGTTGTGAAGCAAATCTCTGCGGTGGTCAGGGCGTGGTGAACGGACGCTGCTTCCCCGTCGAATCTGCCTGTCGAAAAAGTCACCCAAATCACACGACCACGTCCGCTATTGCAACCGTCGTTAAGTACATGCCGAGCATCCGAATTTCGATCACGCTACCACGGGGATGCTGCAACGGTCGTAAGGGTGAGGAATGGGATTTTTTGGGGGACTGCCCCCTATGCCCCTCCGTCCTCTCCGCTGGCACAGGGCGCCCAATCCACGCCGTTCCTCCACCAAATGAGTGGCTGCACCTGAAAACTCGACCTGCCTTCATTTAATTGATTACGGAGAAATGCGCCTCGTTGCAGGCCGTTTAGTTAATTACTCCTGGACGGAGAATTGCATTTGCTAATTGCCACTTTTGGATGGGGAGGTAGAAGAGCTGCAGGTGCGGCGCAGGAGCAGAGCCAAAGGACGCACCCCCCCTCCACCCCCACCCCCAGTTCCTTCTCGCGGTAAACAACAGATAGCCCTCGACTTAAAACCGTGGATTTTGTAACCGCTCGACGTCGCAACGGGTGTGAAAAATGGGCTGTTTTTCACCCTTACGACCGTTGTGGCCTCCCCGTGGTCACGTGGTCAAACTTCGGATGCTCCGCAACTGACTCCTATTTACGACGGTTGCAGCGTCCCGAGGTCACGTGAGGTCACGCGATCCTCTTTTTGCGACCGGCAAAAGTCAACGGGGAAGCTGGATTCACTTCACAACAGCTGCAGTGATTCATTTAGCAACCGACGCAAGGAAAGTTGAAAAAGGGGGCAAAACTCACCTAACAACTGTCTCACTTAGCGACAGAAATGTTAGGCTCGATTGGGGTCATAAGTGGAGGACTATGTATGTATATATATATATATATGTATATGTATTTGTGTTACAACCCCTGGTATGCCCAAATATGGGAGGGAGCTCACTACTCCCTCTTTCTGTCCTTCGGCTCATTACAGAAAACCATCCAGGCAGAAAACCATATTTTTATTTTTAATGTTGCCTTTTTATATTTGTGTTGTATTTGTGCTGATAAATAAATAAAGGGAGACTAGTATAGATCTATTTCAAGCTATTTAGCTCTTATCAGCTAGCCATTCCCTTCCTGGGATTTGAACCTGGGCTGTATTACATATTAGGCAGATGTATTAGCCACTAAGCCACAGGCTCTCCTCCTTATCAGCTGAGCCAGGGAAATAGGTATGTATTTGTGTTACAACCCCTGGTATGCCCAAATGCCCAAATGTATATATGTATATTAATCGTGAGGGAGTTCTGGTTTAGATTTGGCGAAGCTGGGTTTTGAAAACAGGAACGGTGAGATGGGCCTTGGAGTCCCAGTGAAGAGTCACTTGGATATTGAGCTAGCTGTGTGCGGCAGCAGCCAAAAAAGCTAATACGATCCTTGGTTGTATAAACATAGAATCAAAATTACGTGGGGTAATTAGTGGTACTTTATTAGTGGTACTAATACTCCACGTGATTTTGATTCTATGCCTCTGGGAAAAAAAACTCCGTACTGGGGACAGGGAGGGCATCTGGCCAGTAAACGCTCAGCTCCATTCAGTTGCCCAGACTCCACCCTTCAAGGCATTACAGGGTCATCTGGAATACCGCATGATAGCGGTCTTCCACTATTTGTGGGGCTGCCCCAAAGAAGAGGGGGGGGCACCTATTCTCCAAGGCAGGAGAAGAAGCAACAGGTGGAAACTCATCAAAGAGAGAAGCAACCTGGAATTAAGGAGGGATTTCCTGACAGGGAGGACCATTAACCAGTGGAACTGCTTGCCACCAGAAGTTGTGGGTGCTCCATCCCTGGAGGTTTTGAAGAAAAGACTGGACAACCATTTGTCTGGAATGATATAGGGTCTCCTGCTTGAGCAGGGGGCTGGACTAAAAGACCTCCAAGGTCCCTTCCAACTCTATTCTGATTCTGGTTCTTTCCCCATAATTCTTTTCTCTACATCCTTGGAACGCACCTCGATTCAGATCCAGAAGTTAAGCAAGAGGGACGTTGTTGGAAAAGCCCAGATGTGTCTCACCCGCTACTCAACGCTGGAATGGAAAGCAAGAAACTTTTTGATGGACACCAAGATTTTATTAGTCGAAAATGAAAAGGACGCATACATTACACACAGCAGGCCTGGTACTTTACTTATAGGATGCTCTTGTGGAGAAAGGAGGGCCTGTCAATCCAACGCGTCTGGTTCTTTGTCCCAGTTGGGGTTATCTCCTCGTGGTTTGGGACCCCCACTCTTCTTGGCCACCATGATGTCGCTGACCTTTAACAACATCACTGCTATTTGAGTGGCCAGGACGATACCTCGGTATTTCACCACAAATGGGTCCAGCACACCTTCCATGACGGTGTCCATAGTGCTGGCCTCTTCCGCTCCCAGCAGCATGCCGGTGTTCTGATTCCCAAGTTGATGCTGGATTTCCATCTTGGCCATAATCTCATTGACCGGCAGCCCTGCGTTGTCCGCCAATGTGGCCGGGAGAGTTTTCAACGCTTGGGAGAACTCCAAAATTCCATATTGCTCGCATCCGGGGTAGTACATGCCCAGAGTGCTCAGGCGCACCGAGAGGGCCATCTCGGTGGCGCCAGCCCCTGGCAAGAACCGTGCATCGGTGGCCAAGTTCTTGTATACCTGCACACCATCTTGGACAGCCACTTCTAGACAGTCCAGCATCTCGTCGCTGGCTCCTCGGAGGACCACCGTAGCCAAAGGACACGGCGTACTGTGTTGACTGAAGACCAGTATGACGGTGCTGCCGATCTCGGTGGTGTAGACACGATAGCAGCGTCCGATGTCCTCGGGCGACGGTATGTCGGGTTTGTACAGTAAGGTGGCACCCACCATTTTGCACAGATGCTGGAGCTGCGTCCGGGATGGCAGCCGCACCACCATCATCCTGCACCGGTCGGCGTAGAAGAGGGCCAGACCATCCACCCTTCCCCCCACCACCAAGACGTTGACCCCGGCTTTCGCGAGACCCAGGACCCGTTCGGCGATGAGGTTCTCTTCCTTTTTCTCGAAGTTCTTCATCTGGGCGGCGTTTTCAAACACGACCGTGTTCTTGGCTTCCATTTTGGAGATGCCAAAGGGACAACAGTAGGCCGCAATTCGGGCCCTTTCCACTCGCTTGATGATGCCCTCTGCCTCCGTGGGGATGAGCATCCCCTCCAAGACGTAAGAGTTCAAGATGCCACCCCCTGGGGCTTTGAAGACACGGATGAGATCTGGGTTGAACGCCGAGTGGTCAGGCGGCGCCACCGCGATGCAGGCCGTGGCCACCAACTTGGACAAGAACTTCTGGTAGCTGAAAATCTTGCTGCCCAGGATGGACTGCAAGACACGCTGCACCTCCTCCTGGTTGTGGGGGTTTTTCAACGTGACGCAGACGAGGCCCGGCAACAGCCGTAGGACCTCTTTGCAAGCCATCTCATATCCCACTCGAATGTGGACCATCGACACACCGGACCTCAGGAGCTTCTCCGCGTTCTCCAGCAGGGCCCCAGCTAGCAGGACAACGAAACACGTGCCATCTCCCATGTCTTCCTGCTGCGTTTCAGCGGCGGAACGCAAGAGGCAAGCCATGGGGCTCTCCAGCTCCAGCTCCTTCAAAATGGTGGCGGCATGGGAGGAATGGAACATCTTACCCAAGTGGTTGATCACCAACTTGTTGTGTCCCAAGGGACCATAGCAGGTGCGTAGACAGTGCATCAACACCTTGCAGGCCATCAGGTTGGTGAAGAGCGTCTCCTGCAAGCCGCTGAAGTACTTCATGCCCGCCTTGAGCATCTGAGGAAGACCAGGGGGCATGGGGACGTGAGCTGCCATGACCTGGGGAGAGAGAAGCAAGGGCTGGAGTAGGAAGGGGATCCCACATCCAGGGTCAAGTAGGACTTGAGGAGGTCCAAATGAAGATCTTTAGTTCCAGAGATTGATTAGTAGAAGGAAGCCTTCTGTTCAACGACTGGGGAGGAAAGTCCTCCAACTCTACCATCATGGATAACCACTTTATTTTCAAGACCCTCTCTCCTTAATTCCTCTCATGAGGAATCTCCACCCATTCTACCTTACTCTACTCTACTTTTTCTATCCATTCTACCCTACTCTACTCAACCTACTCTATCCAGTCTACCCTACTCAACCTACTCTATCCACTCTACCCTACTCTACTCTACTCAACCCACTCTAGTCAATCTACCCTACTCGACTCAACCTACTCTATCCATTCTATCCTACTCTACTCAACCCACTCTAGTCAATCTACCCTACTCTACTCAACCTACCCTATCCATTCTACCCTACTCTACTCAACCTACTCTAACCATTCTATTCTATTCTACTCAATCTACAACTGCTTCCCAGAGTTGTCTCTACTCAACTCACTCAACTCATTCTACTTAGCCTACTTAACCCAATATTGTTCCCCAGAGTTGCCTCTACTCAACTCAACCTACACTATCTCCATCATGTCTGCTCTATTCAACCCACTACTGCTCCACAGAGGTGTGGCTACTCAACTCTACTCAACCCAGCCCACCCATTCTATCCTACTCTACTCAACTCACTACTCCTCTCCAGAGTTTTGTCTACTCAACTCTACTCTACCCATTCTATCCTACTCTGCTCAACTCACTACTGTTCCCTAGAGTTGTGTCTACTGAACTCAATTCTACTCAGCCCAGTTTACCCATTCTATCCTACACTGCTCCCTACCCCTAACCAACGCTAAAAACATAGCTATTTGGCTTAAAGCTTCACCTCCGGCATTGATTTTCTCTCTTCACGGCCTCCCGCTAATAATACAGTTAATAGTACAACGAAGGGCGGCATAAAATCCTCCAAAGAACATAATAAAATGCTTTCATCATCTCGTACGCTGCCTCCCCTCTCCACTCTACATCTTCCCTCCCTCCCCTCCTTCTCTCTTCTAATTTACAAACCCTTTTAGAGCTGGGGACCTCGCCTGGGTTTTGTTTATAGGCACTGGGGTGTAAATTAAGAGGAAGGAACAGCGAAATAAGCACTAATAGATTCCACGTCTATCCTGTTAAATGCTCACCGCCCCATTTCAGCATCGAAAACCTGTTGCATTGGGGTCTCTCCCCCCTTAGCAATGTTTCTCAACCTTAGCCGTTTGAGGACGGGCGGACCTCAACTCCCCTCTTCAGACTATTTCATCCCCAATAATTCCAGATTAAATACACCAAGGAGGCCAGCGGTACCCCACTTTCTAGGGGTTTATTCCTCATTTTTTCTGCCAACGGTGTCCGTCCCTCCCGGAACCTCAAAATCAACCTACTGCAATAACTGGGGAGTGGTCCACAGCAACCAGGAAATACAGCAGGGGCTTGAAGGATGGAAGCGACCGGTCAACGGTGGTTTGTGGTGGGAGGGGCTTGTGGGGTGATGATGTCACACTGGAGCATTCCAGGAAGCGGCCAATGGCTTGACCCAGTCTTGCCCATCCACCGGACATCCAGCTGTGTTCGGTCCACTTTTGTATCGCAGGATCCTTAACTTGGACAGGAAATGGGGGCCAAATGGTTTGATGGCGGTTGGGACATTCCAGGCATCAGAGCTGGACCGGTTGAATGATGGCCTTGCAATCCAGGGTTCAGAGGTTGACCGGTTGAATGGGGGTCTTGCATTCTAGGCTCGGAGCTTGACCGGTTGAATATTGGTCTTGCAATCCAGGACTGGGAGCTTTACCGTTTGAATGATTGCCTTGCATTTCAGGCTTGGAGCTTTGCCAGTTGAATGGGGGTCTTGCATTCCAGGACTGGGAGATTAACCGGTTGAATGCTGGTCTTGCAATGCAGGCTCGGAGCTTGACCGGTTGAATATTGGTCTTTCAATCCAGGAATTAGGACTTGACCGGTTGAATGGTGGCCTTGCATTCCAGGCTTGGAGCTTTACCGGTTGAATGGGGGTCTCGCAATCCAGGACTGGGAGACTGATTGGTTGAATGGGGGTCTTGCAATGCAGGGCTCGGAGCTCGACTGGTTGAATGATGGCCCTGCATTCCAGGCTCAGAGCTTGACTGATGAATGGGGGGTCTTGCAATCCAGTACTGGGAGCTTGACCGGTTGAATGATGGCCTTGCAATGCAGAGCTCCAAGTTTGACTGGTTGAATGATAATCTTGCATATAACTGAAGATATAACTGAACTGAAAAAAGTTTTCACACTTATGACCGTTGCAGCGTCCCCGTGGTCACGGGATCAAAATTCAGACGCTCGGCAATGGACTCATATTTATGACGGTCGCCATATCCCGGGGTCCTTTTTTGCAACCTTCTGACCAGCGCAGTCCATGAGGGGAGCCAGATTCACTTAACAACCCCGTGTGACTCACTTAACGACCGCAGTGATTCTCTTAAACCACAGTGGCGAGGAAGGAGGCAATAACGGGGCAAAATTCACATAACCAGCGTCTCACTTAGCAACGGAAACGTTCCATTGGCGTCCTAAGTTGAGGTGGCGAGGAAAGTGGTCATAACAGGGCAATATTCATGTGACCAGTGTCTCGTTTAGCAACGGAAATGTTCAGAGGTGGGTTTCACAGAAGTATAACACTGGTTTGCTGTGCATGCACACGCTCACTTTGTGAGCGTGCGCCCCTTCCGCGGCATGCGCTTTGCTTGCACGCATGCACACGGCTTCGAAAACGTGGCTAAATAGGACGGCATAGAGGCGGTGCAGCTGGGTAACCGGTTCGTGCGAACCGATCCGAACCGGCTGAATATCATTTCCGGAAATGTTCCCTTGTGGTCGTAAGTCGAGGACTTGCTGTCATTTCCTTCGCGATGCTCCTTAAGAGTTTTAAGGGCTTCGGCAAGAGATTATCCAGGTCACCTGGATTTCACTACAAAAGCCAGACTATTTCAGGAACAAGGTTGCAAGAACAGGCTGTGAACCAGCTCCGTTGTTAAAAAAAAAAAAAAATACAGCCAATATTTTAGCTCACCTGTCGCCCCAAATTACAAAAATAAAATTTCTCCCCCTGAAAAGTGAGAATTGACTTCATAGAAATGCCAGAATCGGCTCCAAAAAAGCCCCCAACCCCCCCCCCAAAAGCCCAGAGACTCGGCGAAACAATTTCCAAAACGGCCACCCAGCTGACGACGTCACAAACCAAGATTCCCTCCATCTACAGAAGCGCTAGTCCTCGAGATAACGACCTCCGCAGGGGTGGGATTCACTTACTTTCCCTACCGGTTCGCCAATGTGCACGGCTTGAAAAGGTGGCTAAATTAGGATGGCACAGAGCCGAGGCGGTCCACTTGCGATTTCCACTACTAGTTTGGGCAAGCTGATCCGAACCGGCTGAATACCACCTGTGGACTTCCGGTGGAACGTCTGGTGGAGGGGGATGCGGGAGTCGCGCCCGATTTTACGGGCTTTCTTTGCCACGCTTGTTAAGCGAATCTCTGCAAGTGTTAAGTGAATTGTGCAGTCCTTAAATGAATCCGGCTACACGCAGGCACACACACAACACACACACACACACACACACACACACCTTGTCTCTGTTTGTCAGAAACCAGCTTGGAGCAGAGGTGGTATTCAGCCGATTCGTACTGGTTTAGCCGAAACGGTAGCGCCCCGGCGCCATGCTGTCCTATTTAGCCATGTTTTCCAAGCCGTGCGCTCACTCACATTTTCAGTGTGCAAAATGGGGGGGGTTCACAAAAGGTGACCATGACACACACACACAAACACACTGGAATGCGACTGTCATAAATACGAGCTCGTGGCCAACTGACCGGATTTTGATGACATGATGGGAGAGGGCAGAATGCTGGGATGGGCATAAGTGTGAGGACTGGCCGTGAGTTACTTTTTAATGATGACTTTGAACCATTGCTAAGTCAATGGTTGTAAGTCGAGGACTATGGTATCGATTGGAGAGGTGCCTCTTGAAAAATAGCTGTCCCAAATGTCAAAACAAGACACTTTTTTCCAGCGCCGTCGTAATTCGGAACGGTTGCTAAATGAATGGTTGTAAATCGAGGACCTCTGTTATGGAACTCCAGAAGAAAAGAGGAGGAGGAAGCCGGCTAATTTTCCTGGGGGGTCTGCTTTAAGGACCGATGGCACCCCACGTGTGCTGGGATGCCAGCACGTTGCTAAACAAACGGTCATAAGTCGAGGACTACCTGCGATACAAGAATGTCTGCTAACTGAGGAACTGAATGCTGCCTTTTGTTTGAAGCCTTTTTCCAGACAGCTTTGCTCCTTCTCTTTCTCTTTCCTTCTCTTTCTCCCTCTCTTTTCTCTCTCTCTCCCTCTCTCTTCCTCTCTTTCTTTCTCTCTTTCTCTTTCCACTCTCTCTGTTTCTCTTTCTCCGTCTTTCTTTCTCCGTCTCCCCTTTCTCTCTTCCCCCTCTCTTTCTTTCGCTTTCTCTCTCCCCCCTCTTTTCTGTTTCTCTTCCCACTCTCTTTTTCTCTTTCTCTCTCTTTCTTTCTCATTCTCACCTTTCTTTCTCTTGCCTCCTCTATCCATTCACCCCCTCTCTTCTCCCCACTCTTTCTCTTCCTCCCCATCTCTTCTTCTCTTTTTCCATCTGCCCTTTCCCTCTTCCTCCTCCCTCTTTCTATCCCTTTCCCGTCTCTTTCTCGCTCTCTTTCTCTCTCCCCATCTTTCTCTTTCTCTCTCCCTCTCTCTCTGTCCTATTTCTCTTCTTCCTCCTTTCTTTCTCCCTCCCTCCTTCCATCTCTCTCTCTCTCTCTCTGACCCCTTTCTCTCCTTCCTTTCTTTCTCTCCCTCCCTCCTTCTCTCTCTCCCATCTCTTTCTCTCTCCCTTACTTTCTCTTTTTCTCTCCATCTCTCCTCTCTCTCTCTCCTTCCTCTTTTCTCTCTTTCTCCCTCTCTCCCTCCTTCTCTCTTTCTTTCTCTGTCCCCTCTCTTTCTCTCCTTTCTTTCTCTCTCCATCCTTCGCTCTCTTTCTCCCCTCTCTTTCTCTCCTTCCTCCTTTCTTTCTCTCTCCCTCTCCCCCTCCCTCCTTTGCTCCCTTTCTCCCATCTCTTCCTCTCCCCCACTCTCTCTTTCTCTCTCTGCCTTTCTCCTTCCCCACCCATCGGCCGATCGGTCCTCACCATCCTCCGGCCGCTCTCTTACGCAAGATAAGGCCTCTGCCAGGAGAATTTGGCTCGGTTTTTTTAAAAACAAAAACAAAGGAGAGGGAAAACCCTCCGATGGGAGTCCAAGGGAGGCCGAGAAGGATAGAATGCGAATCCTGCAAGGACCCTGGGAAGAAGGCAGCGCTCGCCGGGTGATATTGTGCCCAAGAAATGTCGGTGACTTATTGTGGGATTTTTTTTTCCTCTCTTTCTCTCTCCCTCTTGTTTTTTCTCTCTCCCTCTTTGTGAAAAAAGCTTACAAAATGTGGAGCAGACTTTTCTTCGCCAGGGAAAAGGAGGAGGAGGAGGAGGAGAAAAATGGACTTTCCGGAGCTTCTAAGCCAGAAGGTATCCAACCTTGGAAACTTTCCTGGACTTCAACTCCCAGAATTCCCCAGCCGGCACGGTGAGAAATCTGTGAAGTGCGTTTTGCAACCCCCTCCCGTCTTATGGCTTTCCTTGCCCCAGCCGTTACGTCGATCGCTGCCGTTGTTAAATGAGTCACACGCGGTGATTCAGCGAATCCGGCTTCCCCGTCGACTTGGCTTTGCCTGTGACCTCGGGGCACGGCGACCGTCACAAATATGAACCTCCGAATGTAAATCCCGTCACCGTGGGGATGCTGCAGCGGTCGGTAAGTGTGAAAAATGGTGGTTTTTTTCAGTGCCGCTGTAACTTTGAGCAGTCACAAAGTGAACCGTTGTAAGTCGAGGACTAGGCCTCATACTTACGTCCGTTGCGGCCTCCCGGTGGATATATGGATCAAAATCCAGACGCTTGGCAAATGACTTGCATTTATGACGGTTGCACCGTCCTGGGGTGACGTGATGCCCCTTTGGCGAACGTCCGACAAGCAAAATCATTTGGGAAGCCAGATTTGCTTAACAACCATGTGACTCATTTAACAACCGCGGTGATTTCACTTAACAACTCTGGCAAGAAAGGTCGTAAAACGGGACAAAACTCACTTAACGACATTTTCTCTTAGCAATATTGTGGCCGTAACTTGAGGACTCCCTGTATTGCAATTTGTTTGCAATCCTTTTAAGATTGAAGCTTAAAAGGAGGGGGGAGGGAAATAATCTGATTTTTTGGCCTTTCCAGATGACCTCGTTTCTCCCTTTGTTTGCAACTTCTACATCCGTGATGGAGAACCTATGACACATGTGCCAGAGGTGACACGCAGAGCCCTCCCTATGGGTACGTGTGCCATCACCAGCTGCTATGCTGCTTTAAAAAACAGGACGTTTCTGAGCCTTTTTGGGGGGCCTTCAGGCAGTTTTTCAGGCTGTTTTGAGGCCACAAAATGCCCTGAAAATTGCCCCCAAAAGGGCCTGAAAACAGCCTGAAAATGGCCCCCAAACAGCCTGAAAATGGCCAAAAAAACCAGCCTGAAAATGGCCGAAAAACCAACCTGAAAATGGCCCCAAAACAGCCTGAAAATGGCCGAAAAACCATCCTGAAAATGGCCGAAAAACCAGCCTGAAAATGGCCCCAAAACAGCCTGAAAATGGCCCCCAAACAGCCTGAAAATGGCCAAAAAACCAGCCTGAAAATGGCCCCAAAACAGCCTGAAAATGGCCAAAAAACCAGCCTGAAAATGGCCCCCAAACAGGCTGAAAATGGCCCCCAAACAACCTGAAAATGGCCAAAAAAACCAGCCTGAAAATGGCCGAAAAACCAGCCTGAAAATGACCCCCAAACAGCCTGAAAATGGCCAAAAAAACCAGCCTGAAAATGGCCGAAAAACCAGCCTGAAAATGGCCCCAAAACAGCCTGAAAATGGCTGAAAAACCATCCTGAAAATGTCCGCAAAACTAGACTGAAAATGGCTGAAAAACCAGCCTGAAAATGGCCGAAAAACCATCCTGAAAATGTCCGCAAAACTAGACTGAAAATGTCCACAAAACTAGACTGAAAATGGCCGAAAAACCATCCTGAAAATGTCCGCAAAACTAGACTGAAAATGTCCGCAAAACTAGACTGAAAATGGCCGAAAAACCATCCTGAAAATGGCTGAAAAACCATCCTGAAAATGGCCGAAAAACCAGCCTGAAAATGGCCGAAAAACCATCCTGAAAATGTCCGCAAAACTAGACTGAAAATGTCCGCAAAACTAGACTGAAAATGGCCGAAAAACCATCCTGAAAATGTCCGCAAAACTAGACTGAAAATGTCCGCAAAACTAGACTGAAAATGGCCGAAAAACCATCCTGAAAATGGCTGAAAAACCATCCTGAAAATGGCCGAAAAACCAGCCTGAAAATGGCTGAAAAACCATCCTGAAAATGGCTGAAAAACCAGCCTGAAAATGGCCGAAAAACCATCCTGAAAATGTCCGCAAAACTAGACTGAAAATGTCCGCAAAACTAGACTGAAAATGGCCGAAAAACCATCCTGAAAATGTCCGCAAAACTAGACTGAAAATGTCCGCAAAACTAGACTGAAAATGGCCGAAAAACCATCCTGAAAATGGCTGAAAACCCATCCTGAAAATGGCCGAAAAACCAGCCTGAAAATGGCCGAAAAACCATCCTGAAAATGCCCCCAAACAACCTCAAAATGGCTGAAAACCCATCCTGAAAATCGCTGAAAAACCACCCTGAAAATGACTGAAAAAAACGCCTGAAAATGGCCGGAAAAAAACACCTGAAAAAGGCCCCAAACCCCACCAAAAAACAGGCATGCGCACACCGGCCAACTAGTCTTCGGGTTTAAAGTTCTCCGGCACTTGCACATGCATTCACAGGCATGTGCATTCCAGTTTAGCGCTCAGTGCCGAAAAGTTGCGCTTCTACGTCCTTCCTCCGGGATCTTTTCTCTCTCCAAATTTCCCCGCCCGTCGTCTCGGCCTGCTGTTCGCTGCTCGTTTTGCCTGGTCGATATCATCGGACGCAGCCAGCTCAGGTAACCGTCGGCGAGCATCGCCCAATATCCGTGCGGAAAAAGAATGATCGTAAAAAAAGAAACCGGGAATAAAACCACACGGAGACATACACCCATCCGGAGCGTAATGGGGGTTCAGGGCAATTCGGCTGGAACCGAAAACCATCAGCGCTCGGCATAATTGGCTCCGCGGAGAGGCGGGAAGGGGGGGAGGGAGAGGGATACGAAAAAGCAAAGTTCTTTCTTTCTTTTTTCC
>NC_138555.1:84595687-84648445 GCF_964273705.1 Natrix helvetica | reverse complement strand
CGGAAACTTAAGACCGCCAGTCCCTGTATTCCATTCTGAAATGATAAAAAACAGGTCTGGGTTATTTTCTCTGCCACGGGAAAAAAAAAAGGAAGAGAGAATTATACGGGGGGTCCTCGACTTATGACCGTAATGGAGCCCGTCTGTTCTTAAGCGAGACATTTGTTCAGTGAGCTTTGCCCCCGTTTTAGGAACTTCCTTGTCCCAGTTGCTAAGTGGGTTTGGCACCGTGGGATGGCCTTTTTTTGCCAGATGTTGTTAAGTGAATCACTGCATTTTTTAAAGTCACTAAGGGGGTTGCTAAGTGAATCTGGTTTATCCATTGCTTGTCGGAAGGTCGCAAAAGGGGGTCACGTGATCCAGGGAACACTGCAACCGTCATAAGTGTGAGTCAGTTGTCAAGGGCTTGAATTTATGATCTGGTGACTCTGGGGATGCTACAACAGTCGTACGTGTGAAAAATGGTTCATAAGTCACCGTTTGAAGTTACGATGACACTTATAAAAGGGACTTATGACTGTTTTCCACACTTACGACCATTGTGGCCTCCCCCACAGTCATGTGATTTTACTTTCGGAGGCTTCACAACGGACTCACATTTACGACGGTTGCCGTGTCCTAAGGTAACGTGATCCCGTTTTGCGACCTTCTGACAAGCAAAGTCAATGGGAAAATCAGATTCAAATAACGACCGGTTTACTCATTGAACAAGCGCAGTGATTCACTTAACGACAGTGGCAAAAAGGTCATAAAAGGGGGCAACATTCGGTTAACGACCACCTCACTCATTTAACAGCATAAATGTTGGGCTCAATTGCGGTTGTATGCAGTGGAACTGCTTGCCACTAGAGGTTGTGGGGGCTCCATCGCTGGAGGTTTTTAAGAAGAGATTAGAAGTCCATTTGTCTAAAATGGTCTAGGGGTCTCCTCTTTGAGCAGAGGGCTGGATTAGAGAACCTCTAAGGTCCCTTCTAGCTCTAAAAGAAAGAAAGAAAATTAAATAAAATTAAATTAAAGAAAAGAAAGAAAAAAGAAAGAAAGAAAGAAAGAGAGTGGACGGAGGGAGGGAGGAAGAAGGAAGGAGAAGAGAAAGAAAAAGAGAGAGGGGGAGAAGGAAAAAGAAAGAAAAAGAAAAAAAAAGAAAAGAAAGAAGGAGGGAAGGAAGGAGGAAGGAAGGAAAAAGAAAAGAAGGAAGGAGAAGAGAGAAAGAAAAAGAGAGAGGGAGAAAGAGAGGGAAGGAGAAAAAGAAAGAAAAAAGAAAGAGAAAGAAAGAAAGAGAAAGAAGGAGGGAGGGAGGGAAAGATGAAGAATGGAAGAGGAAAAGAGGCAAGAAAGAAAGAAAGAAAGAGGGAGGGAAGGAAAGAAGGAAGGAAGAAGAAGAAAAATAGAAAGATGGAGAAAGAAAAAGAAAGGAAAAAAGAAAAAAGAGGGAGGGGAGGAAGGAAGGAGAATAGAGAAAGAAAGAGAAAGAGAGGGAGGGAGAAAAAGAAAGAAAGAGGGAGGGAGGGAAAGAAGAAGGAAGGAAGAGGAATAAAGGAAGAAAAGAAAGAAAGAAGGAAGGAAGAAGGAAGGAAGGAATTAAGGAGAAACTTCCTAGCAGTGGGAAGAATTAACCAGTGGAACAGCTTGCCACCAGAAGCTGTGGGTGCTCCATCAACTGGCGGGACAGCCATTTGTCTGGGATGTTCTAGGTCTCCTGATTGACCAGGGGGTTGGATTAGAAGGCCTCCAAGGTCCCTTTCAACTCAGTTCTTCTCTTCTTCTTTAATGACGACCTGTAAAGATTTGGACCTCGATCCACAGCCGATTTCTTTAGCCTTCCTTGCATGATCTCTGCACTGAGCCACGATGGAGGGAGAGCCATAGAAATGCCCCGATTCGTCTTTATTTATTCCAGGGGAAAAAGGATCTGGGTTTGGGGATTACCAGTTGCGCAGAGGCTGGGCAGGGAAGCCTCCTCCATATCAATGAGGGCTGTTATGCCGTTTGCATGACACAAATGCATTTAGGCAGCCGGGAGGGAAGGGGGCTCATACGCCACACCGCAGGCTCTCCGCCGTGCCAAACCAGGCCTCTCCCAGACCTTCCACAGACCGCAATTGGGAGAGAAAGAAGCCGCAAGGTCTGGTTTTGATCTGGCCATGTTGAGAGACAACAGAGAGGCAGAGACAGCGAGAGAGACACAGAGAGAGAGAGAGAGAGAAAGAGAGAGAGAGAGGCAGAGAGAGAGAAAGAGAGAGACACACAGAGAGAGAGAAAGAGAAAGAGAGAGAGAGAAAGAGAGAGAGAGGCAGAGACACACAGAGAGAGACACACACAGAGAGAGAAAGAGAGAGAGAGATACAGAGAGAGAGAAAGAGAGAGAGACACACACACATACAGAGATGGAGAGAGAGAGAAAGAGAAAGACAGAGACAAAGAGAAAGAGAGACACAAAGAGAGAGAGGGAAAGAGAGACAGAGAGGGAGGGGGAGGGAGATGAGAAAGAGACACACAGAGAGGGAGAAAGAGAGAGACAGAGAGACAGGGAGATGAGAGAGAGACAGAGAAAGAGAAAGAGAAAGACAGAGAAAAAGAGAGAGAGACAGAGAGAGAGAAAGAGAGAGAGAGAGAGAGACAGAGAAAAAGAGAGAGAGACAGAGAGAGAGAGAGAAAGAGAGAGACAGAGAGGGAGATGAGAGAGAGACACATAGAGAGAGAAGGAAAGAGAGAGAGAGAGAGAGAAAGAGAGGGAGAAAGAGAAAGAAAGAGAGAAAGGGGGGAGATGACACAGAGAGAGAAAGAGAGAAGGACAGACAGACAGGGAGATGAGAGAGAGATAAAGAGAAAGAGATACAGAGACAGAGAGAAAGAGAGAGAGAGAAATAAAGTGAGAGAAAGAGAGACAGAGAGAGAGAAAGAGAGAGAGAGGGAGAGGGAGGGAGATGAGAAAGAGACAGAGAGAGAAAGAGAAAGAGAGAGAGACAGGGAGATGAGAGAGAGACAGAGAGAAAGAGAAAGACAGAGAGAAAGAGACACAGAGAGAGAGAAGGAGAGAGAGAGACAGGGAGATGAGAGAAAGACACAGAGTGTGAGAGAGAGAGAGACAGACAGATGAGAGAGACAGAGAGAAAGAGAAAGAAAGAGAGAGAAAGAGAGAGAGAGGTGAGAGAGAGAGACACAGAGAGAGAAACAGAGAGAGAGAGAAAGAAAGAGAGAGAAAGAGAGAGACAGACAGACAGATGAGAGAGACACAGAGAAAGAGAGACACAGACAGAGAGGGAGATGAGAGACAGAGAGAGAAGAAGAGAGAGAGACAGGGAGATGAGACAGAGAGGGAGACAGAGAGAGAGTGAGAGAGAGAGAAAGAAAGAAAGAAAGAAAGAAAGAGAGTGAGAGAGAGAGAAAGAAAGAAAGAGAGAGAGAGAGGGAGAGAAAGAGAGACAGACAGAGGCAGAGACAGAGAAGGTGTGTCTGTCTCTGAAACGGTGGACTCCAACTCCCAGAATTCCCCAGCCAGCCTTGCTGAAGCCCTAATTTAAGGCCAGGGTCAGCTGAGGTGTTTGAGGTGTCTTAACAGTGTTTTTCAAGCTTACTGACTAGGGAATTCTGGGAGTCGAAGTTCACCTTCTTTTAAAGGGGCCAAGTTTAAAAAAAATCTTTTGTGGAAGAGAAAAGAAAAGAGGTTGATAACATTATAAAGAAGCATGCAAAAAAAAACCATTTCACAGCTATTCTTTTTTTTTTTAATGAGGAAAGCTTGTATTTTTTTATTTTTTTTATTTTAAAAATTGCACCCTGGCAAGCTAGAAGTGGCCAGCTTAATGGAGAAAATTGCCCTAGATCCCAGCTAACACTGCCCCCTCTCCCTGCCTCACCGAAGTAGCTCTGAACTGTTACACGCTTTTACACGCTCATTCCTCTCCCTTTCTCTCGGCAAAACAAAAATGGCCAGACTCAAAAGTGCAATTTTGCCGAGCCTTAATTGCCCATTAGAGTGGACGGCTTCCCGCTTTGCACAGGCGGTTTGGAATAATATCACCGCTGGCCGGGGAGAGAAAGCAAGCAGCCACGCGGACGGATGCTTTTTGCAAAGGGTCTTTCCAGGACTGTCCCCCCTCCCACTTAGAGAGCGTCTCTCTCCCCCTCCTCAAATGAAGGATGGAGCGAGAAAGCGAGAAAATACACACGGTCCTTGTCTTAAGACGCTTCGCTGAGCGACCCTTACAAGGGCACTGAAAAAGGAGATGAAGTCCACTCATCTTAAGTGTCAAATTCTGGCAGATGAAGTTACCCATCTTAAGCGTGGAATTCTGGGAGATGAAATCCACTCATTTTAAGAGTGGAATTCTGGGAGATGGAAGTTCATCCATCTTAATCTTGGAATTCTGGGAGACGAAGTTCAGACATAAGCATGGAATTCTGGGAGATGAAGTCCACCCATCTTGTGTCAAATTCTGGGAGATGAAATCCACTCATCTTAAGCGTGGAATTCTGGGAGATGAAGTTCAGACATAAGCATGGAATTCTGGGAGATAAAATCCACTCATCTTAAGTGTCTAATTCTGGGAGATGAAATCCACTCATCTTAAGAGTGAAATTCTGGGAGATGGAAGTTCAGACATAAGCATGGAATTCTGGGAGATGAAGTCCACCCATCTTAAGTGTCAAATACCGGGAGATGAAATCCACTCATCTTAAGCATGGAATTCTGGGAGATGAGATCCACTCAAGCGTGGAATTCTGGGAGATGAAGTCCACTCATCTTAAGTGTGGAATTCTGGGAGATGAAATCCACTCATCTTTGGATGCAGCCATAAAATGATGCTCAGCTGTGGTCCAATGCATAATGGGAGTGATGCTTAAAACAGAGCATCTGTATTATTATTATTATTATTATTATTATTATTATTATTATTATTATTATTATTATTATTATTATTATTATTATTATTATTATTATGCAATTGTATCACAGCGGCCAGTTGTTTCGCTGGATTTGGCATTGATTACTAACCCCACCCAGGGGCCTAGGACGTCGTAACGTATTTTCGTAATATACGTGCGGATCCACGCAGTGCATATTTTTGCATTTGACTGATGGTGATTTTGTCAAGTTTTAACTGTTTTAAATGTAATTCCAGTGCTTTTGGAATAGCACCCAGTGTGCCGATTACCACTGGAATTACCACTGCTGGTTTGTGCCATAATCGTTGGATTTCGATTTTTAAGTCCTGGTATTTCACGATTTTTTCATATTCCTTCTCGGCGATCCTGCTATCACCTGGTATTGCGATGCCTATGATTGTAACCTTATTTTTCTCAACCAGTGTGATGTCTGGTGTGTTATGCGCCAGTATTTTATCCGTTTGTATGCGAAAATCCCACAGGATCTTAACCATCTGACCCTCGGTGACTTTTTCAGGCTTATGTTCCCACCAGTTTGTTGCTGTTTTAATGTTATAATTTTTGCACAAATTCCAGTGGATCATTTGTGCCACTGAATTGTGCCGCATTTTATAGTCAGTCTGCGCGATTTTTTTACAGCAGCTGAGTATGTGGTCAACATACATTATTATTATTATTATTATTATTATTATTATTATTATTATTATTATTATTATTATTATTATTATTATTATTATTATTATTATTATTATTATTATTATTATTTTATTCATTAAACATGAAACAGTCAACTGAACATTCAAAAACACATCACAAATACCATTGACTGGCTGTTGTTGTTGTTGTTGTTGTTATTATTATTATTATTATTATTATTATTATTATTATTATTATTATTATTATTATTATTATTATTATTATTATTATTATTATTATTAAATTAATGGCATTTTAGGGAGGAGGGGTGCAGTTTCCTCAAAAATATATTGGACCACCGGAACAAAATTTGGGGATGAAACTCTGAATTCTCCTTTTTAGATTTTATAAAAATGTGTTATTTAAAATGAAAATGCATTAAAACATAAAACCTTTTGAAAATTCACATGTCGTCCAAGTATTAGCATTTATTTAAAAAATTAAGAATTTGTTAAAATTAATATTTCTTCTCATGACTCAACGATAGAGATGTTGGCATATTCCCAATTAGTATTTCTTCCCCCACACAGACACCAAATTTGATTTTTAAAAAATTTGCCGTTAAAAATAATAATCTGAGGTGTTATATTAGTTTGGTGGGGGTTAATGAACTCTGTATTGCAACTCTCCAGTTGGCCACTAGGGGGCAGCAAGGGGAGGCCACCATCTTGTTGCCCTCTAACTATGGTAGGCCTCGTTTTTCTTTTCCCCTCGATTCATATTATCCAATTAGATGAACCACAGGATGTGATTGACAGGCTGGCTCCCGCCTCCTCTCGACCCCCTCCTCTCTCTACCGCCTCGGGTTTGTATTGTATAATGATTGACAGATGACGTAATATCCCCGCCTCTTCCCCACCAACCGCCGCACGTTGTTTTTCTCCCACCCTTCGGGATTTGCGCGCGAATTATTGTTCCCCCCTGTCACGCCCGCAACCGCTTCTCCCAGCCTCCTTTGCCTGTCACTCATGAGAAATAATGCCCGCCCACCGCCAGCAGCAGCACCGCCGTGACTTGAAGCAGCTGAAGCTCCGCCCCTCCCCGCAGCAACGGTTGCCACGCGGAGCTCCGCCCCCCCGAAGCCTGTACCGTTGATGCGTTGCCTTGGAAACATGGATGAGGGGACGGAGCCCTGGAAGAGACCAAGCTGCTTTGGAAGGGGGGACAGGTGCGAAGTTGGGACGTGGAGAAGGAGAAGGGGGGGTGCGCATTTGGAAAAAAAGGGGGGGGCAAGAGGAGGTGGGGAGGGGGCTCAAGCAGGGAGGGGCGGAAGGGTGGGAGCAGAGACTGCCGGGAAACCCAAAGGACAGCTAGAGTAGTGGTGAGAGCCACTTTCTCCAACCTGGTGCCCACCAGAGATGCTGGGACTTCAGCTCCCAGAATTCTCTGCAACCTTCACTGGTGCTGGGGTTGCTGGGAAATGTAGTCTGCTGCCTCACCAGTTTCCTTGCATGCTGTGTGGGTCACGGAAGAGATGGGGCTGAGGGTCTCCGGGCTGGGGATGATGGGAAGAGGGACCGGTGTGTGGGGGGTCATTGGTGGGGGAACCATGGCAGCTAATGGAGGAGGTTGGACTCCCTCTCTTCTCTGCCCCTTCCCCATAATTAGTTGTGAATGCCACAGGTGTGTGTAGGTGTGTGTGCCTTTGCACACTAACTACGTCAACATTTGCTTCATCTTGGCTGTGACGGCCCATTAAGGACAGTGTTTTTCAACCTTGGCTCCTTTAAGACGTGTGGACTTCAACTCCCAGAATTCCCCAGCCGGTGGACTTCAACTCCCAGAATTCCCCAGCCAGCAAAGCTGGCTGGGGAATTCTGGGAATTGAAGTCCACAAGTCTTAAAGGACCCAAGGTTGAAAAACACTGCATTAGGATATGCCAACCATCGATAGGAACTTAGATAAAGGAATCAACCATGATTATAGGAGTGATAGCTTCCTCTAAAGGGGAAGCACTGCCGGGCACAGATTTGGGGTGATTCGAATCCAGCTCCCGCTGGACGCCAGGTCACACTCAGGGCCCAGCCGATGCTGTTCAAAAGAAAGGGGAAATGTTGATTTATTGTTTATTTCAGTTTAAATGCAACTCATCTGACAAACCAAGTTTACAACAGCACGAGGGATCAACCAATGTTACCTTTGCCGTCGAACTTGTAGCGCGTAAAATACGTTTTGCGCAAAGGATAAATAAATGTTTATCGTTTTAGGGAGCCCGAAGAGCAGAGGGGGGGGGGCTGCTGTTGTATTTCTGCTACTCTTATGGGTTTTCGCTCATTCCTTACCTACGATGTCTTGCAGATTCCCGCGCTAAAAGATGTCTACCCGGAGACGTGGTACGATTGGCGACAAGAAGGGGAAACGCAACGCCGGGAGGGCAACGTCGGTGTCTGGACAGAAGAGTGAACTGCCCGTTCCTCCGCTCATTGTTGATGAACTCGGTACTTGCATAACCTGGGGGAAATCTCAATCGGAATAGAGCTGGGAAGGGGCCTTGGAGGTCTTCTAGCCCAACCCCTTGCTCAAGCAGGAGACCCTATATATACCATTCCGGGCAAATGGCTGTCCAATCACTTTTTAAAAGCCTCCATGATGGGACACCCACAACTTCTGACAGGGAGGACAATTAACCAGTGGAACAACTTGCCACCAGAATAATTTAATAATTTAATAATAATTTATTAAATTTCTCGACTGCCCCTCCGCCCCAAGTCCCTCCGGGGAGAGGGGGCGGTCTAGAAATTTAATAAATTATTATTAAATTATTCTGGTGGCAAGTTGTTCCACTGGTTAATTGTCCTCCCTGTCAGGAAGTTTCTCCTTAGTTCCAGGTTGCTTCTCTCCTTGATTAGTTTCCATCCCTTGTTTCTTGTCCTGCCTGCAAGGTGCTTTGCTAAATAGGTGGACCCCCTCTTTTTTATGGCAGCCCCTTAAATACTGGAAGATTACTATCATGTCCCCCTTAGTCCTTCTTTTCTCTCGACTGGCCTAACCCAAATCCTGCAACCGTTCTTCATCTGTTTTAATCTCCAGGCCTTTTTAAATCCTCTTAGTCGCTCTTCTCTGCCCTTTTTCCTAAAGTCTCCACATCTTTTTTGTAACGGGGAGGGCCAAAACGGGAGGCAGGATTCCAGGTGTGGCTTTACTAAGGTTTTACAAAGCGGTGCTCATCCTTCCCGTGATTTTGATTCGATGCCTCTGCTTATACGGTCTCGGTTTTAGAGATCCTAAATGTGGGGTGGCTGAGTTAGACCCAAATCCCCTTTTGTGCCTTCAGGATGGTTTGAGTTTAGGGCTGTGTGCATTTTGGGCTCTTCTGTTCCACAAAATTATATTGCTGCATAGTCCTTCTTCTCAGTAGACTAGACGTACGCAGTTCCTGCAACCGTTCTTCGTATGTTTTAGCCTCCAGCCCCCTAATCGTCTTGGTTGCTCTTCTCTGCACTCTTTTCTAGAGTCTCCGCATCTTTTCCGTGTCCAGGTGACTAAAACTGGACGCAGTATTCCAAGTGTGGTCTTCCTGTTGTTAGTTGCGAAGTCATGTCCAACCCATCGTAACCCCATGGACAACGTTCCTCCAGGCCTTCCTGTCCTCTCCCATCCTCTGGAGTCCATTGAAGCTCACGCCGACTGCTTCGGTGACTCCATCCAGCCACCTCTTTCTCTGCCGTCCCCTTCTTCTTCTTTTGCCCTCCATCTTTCCCAGCATGAGGCTCTTCTCCAGGGAGTCCTTCCTTCTCCTTAGGTGGCCAAAGTACTTGAGTTTCCTCTTCAGGATCTGGCCGCCTAAAGAGCAGTCAGGGTTGATCTCCTTTGGGACTGACCGGTTGGATGGCCTTGCAGTCCAAGGGACTCAATGCAGGAGTCTTCTCCAGCACCAGAGTTCAAAGGCCTCCATTCTTTGGTGCTCAGCCTTCCTTATGGTCCAACATTCACAGCCATCCATTGCAACTGGGAAAACCAGAGCCTTGACTATACGCACTTGTGTTGGCAGGGTGATGTCTCTGCTTTTTAGTCTGCTGTCTAGATTTTCCATAGCTTTCCTCCCCAGGAACAAGCGCCTTTTAATTTCTTGGCTGCCGTCCCCATCTGCGGTGATCTTGGAGCCCAGGAAAATAAAATCTGGTGTGGTCCTCCCAAGCTATTCACACTTTACATGATATGTATCCCCGTTGTGGTTCGCTTACTCTCTTCTCATCCCTCCCTCTGCAATCTCTCCATTCTAGGAGATAGGAAACAACAGGCATGGGGAATTCTAGGGCCTTACCAAGGCTTTATAAAGTGGTATTAACACTTCACATGATATCTATCCCCATTGTGAATCTCTTGCTTGCTCTCTTCTAATCCCTCCCTCTGCCATCTCTCTACAATGGAAAAAAAAACACCATGCAGAGTTGACTGGAGAATTCTGGGGTCTTACTAAGGCCTTGTAAAGTGTTACTAACACTTCGCGTGATCTTGATTCTATCCCTCCTGTTAGTGCAGCCTAGGATTGAGTTGGCTTTTTTGGCTGCCACTCCTGACTCACACTTAAGTGGTTGTCTACTAGGACTCCCAAGATCCCTCTCGCACTGACTGCTATTGAGTCAGGTGCCGCCTATTGTGTACCTGGGCATTTGGTTTTTCTTGCCTAAATGTAGAACCTTCCTTTTTCCCGCCGCTGAAAATTCGTAGTCCCCGACCCGCAATCTGATGAACCGTTCCTTCACAGACCGTTCCCTGAAGTTACGACGGTGCTGAACACGTGACTTGCAACTGGTTCTCGCCCTTAACAGTCAGGAAAGAAAGGTTGTTAACTCCAGGACCTAGCTGTAGTAACACGACGCAGGTGTGCGCCTTTAGCTCCGTGTGGACGCCCTGATGTTCGGGCAGCAGCCCCCCCTCCCTTGCGTGGATCGGGGGGGGGGGGCGACTGATGCAGCTCCCTGTTTAATTAGCCGCATCGTTTTGATGGCCGCCTCTGCGTGGGGCGGGGGGGGGGAATCAAAATTAAGAAAAAAGAGACGGCATCTGTTGGAAATTAAGGGGGTGACGCAGGTCAGCTTCCAAAGACGTGTTTCCTCCCCCCCCCTCTGCTCATCCCCTCTTGCAGGTCTAAAATCAGCCCTTGGGGAGGGGGTGTTTTCCTTAGAGAGCCCCCCTCCTTTTTATACGCAGGGGGGGAGGGAGAGGAGGCACGTGTGTGTCGCATTTTGCCTTACCTGCGCGTTTCCACAGTAACTGGCCAGGATGTGCAACTGTGCCCCTGCAGGAAGCGGTGCCAGCTCTGAATCCTGGCATCGCCGAATCCCCTACCCTGTTGCCATCTGTCTTTGCAACAGGTGGGGGAACCCACGTCGACCCCTCAATCGGGGAGGGGGGTGGGGAAACGGAGTCCCTGGTGCGCCCTGGGGAGCTGAAGTCATGTGTGTTGTGTGTGTGTGTGTGTGTGTGTGTGTGTTGCATCATGCCACAGGTGCCAGGGTGTTGATTGTGGAAGAGTGGGATGCGTGGATGAAAGAGCTGAGCGAGGTGAAGAGAGAGAGAGAGAGAGACAAAGAGACAGAGAGCTACAGAAAGAGAGAGACAGACATAGAGACAGACAAAGAGAGAGAGAATTCATTCTGAATTCTTTTCTATTCATATTGTATTCTCTATTCTGTTCCATTCCATTCATATTCTATTCATATTCTATTCATTCTGAATTCTATTCTATTCATATTCTATTCTATTCTCTGTTCTATTCTATTCATTTTAAATTCTATTCATATTCTTTATTCTATTCTATTCCATTCCATTCTCTATTCTACTCTATTCTGAATTCTATTCTATTCATATTCTTTATCTATTCTATTCTATTCATTCTGAATTCTATTCTATTCTATTCTATTCTATTCATATTCTTTATTCTATTCTATTCTGTTCTATTCTATTCTGTTCCATTCCAGTCCATTCATATTCTATTCATATTCATATTCTATTCTCTATTCCCTTCTATTCATTCTGAATTCTATTCATATTCATATTCTTATTATATTCTATTCATATTCTATTCTCTATTCTATTCCATTCTCTATTCTATTCTATTCTATTCTATTCATATTCTAATCTCTGCTATTCCATTCATTTTGAATTCTATTCTATTCCCTATTCTATTCATTCTGAATTCTATTCATATTCATATTCTTATTCTATTCATATTCTATTCTCTATTCTATTCTATTCCATTCTCTATTCTATTCTATTCTATTCATATTCTAATCTCTATTCTATTCATTCTGAATTCTATTCTATTCATATTCTTTATTTTATTTTATTCTGTTCTATTCATATTCTATTCTATCCCATTCTATTCTATTCATACTGAATCCCATTCATATTCTATTCTCTATTTTATTCTTCACTCCATTCTATCCTATTCCATCCTATCCTAATTATACCCCACCGCTTCTGCTATCCCCTGGTCACCCCCAAACTTCCAAGCCATCGTGCCAGTCGTACAAGGACCCCCCCCATCTTCCCTTGTCTGTTCCACCCCCCTCCCCTTGTCCCATCATCTGATGCCATAATCCCAGCGGAATTTTTCCCGTCGTACTGGCAGGGTGCCAAGCCTCCCCACGGTGGGCTCCCTCTCTAATGCCCCAGCTTTGGCAGAAGACTTGGTGATGCCGTTGCGATGGGAGAGTCGGAGGGGGTCGGAGGGGGCATGGGGGGGGGAGTGGGCTACCCTGCCAACCTCCTTTCCAGACTGGGTTTCTGCCCTGTTGTGCGAGGGTCCATAAGATGGATTTATTTTTTTGTCCTGCCTGCAGTGTAAAAATATTTTGGTGGCCTCGGTCTCCCCCTCCCACCTCCTCAATTTTCGCTCCTGCAGACCCTTCTCTGCTCCGGTGGCAGAATCTATACGGGGTCATTTTGGGGGGGAAGGCGTCAGCTCCTCCGAAAAGTGCCATTTTCAATCAGCGTAAAGCCTTCGTAGCTCCTGACAACCCCTGACACAAAAAGAGGTTTATGGGGAAATGAATTGTAATTTAGTTTGACAACGGCAAATGTTCCTGGGGAAGAGTTGTGCGCTCTCTTTCTCTCTCTCTCTCTGCCTCTCTCTCTCTTTCTCTCTCTCTCTTTCTCTCTGTCTCGTTCTCTCTCTCTTTCTCTCTGTCTCTCTGTCTCTTTCTCTCTTTCGTTCTCTCTCTCTTTCTCTGTCTCTGTCTCTCTCTCACACACACTCTTTCTTTCTCTCTCTGTCTCTCCCTTTCTCTCTCTCTTTCTCCGTCTCTCCCTCTCTTTCTCTTTCTCTCTCTCTTTCTTGTTCTCTGTCTCTTTCTCTCTCTATCTCTCTCTGTCTCTTTCTCTCCCTATCTCTCTGTTTCTCTGTCTTTCTTTCTCTCTCTCTCTTTCTTTCTGTCTCGTTCTCTCTCTCTTTCTCTCTGTCTCTCTGTCTCTTTCTCTCTTTCGTTCTCTCTCTCTTTCTCTGTCTCTGTCTCTCTCTCACACACACTCTTTCTTTCTCTCTCTGTCTCTCCCTTTCTCTCTCTCTTTCTCCGTCTCTCCCTCTCTTTCTCTTTCTCTCTCTCTTTCTTGTTCTCTGTCTCTTTCTCTCTCTATCTCTCTCTGTCTCTTTCTCTCCCTATCTCTCTGTTTCTCTGTCTTTCTTTCTCTCTCTCTCTTTCTTTCTGTCTCGTTCTCTCTCTCTTTCTCTCTGTTTCTCTTTCTGTCTCTTTCTCTGTTTCTCTCTCTTTCTCTCTCTTTCTCTCTCTCTCTTTCTCTTTATCTCTTTCTCTGTCTGTCTCTCTCTCTCTCTCTCTATCACTCTTTTCCTCTCTCTCTCTCTCTCTCTCCCTTTCTCTCTCTCTCTTTCTCCATCTCTCTGTCTCCCTCTCTTTCCCTGTCTCTCTCCCTCTCTGTGTCTCTCTCTCTTTCTCTCTCTGTCTCTCTCTCTGTCTGTCTCTCTCTCTGGCCCCTCCTCGCCCTGGTTCTTGACACCTTGATGAAAAACACCCTAAAAGAATTTTGCAAATCCCTTTTCATTTGTTCATTCTATCTGTTTGTTCAAAGTCACGCAGCGGGCTTTCCTACCTAAGGCAGGACTAGAACTCACCGTCTCCTGGGGATTGGCCCAAAGTCAGCCACCCAGTGTCATGCCTAAGGCCGAACTAGAACTCCCAGTCTCCCACTAGACCAAACCACCCCACTCCCTGCCTCCAAGAAGGTCTGGGCTCTGAAGTGAGATCCTTGGGGCAGCCCCATTTAGTCCTCTGTTCCTTTTTGGGCCTTTCCTGTTCTCCCCGCCTCTTCCCCTAACAACACCCCTGCGAGGTAGGCCGGCCGGAGAGGAATGAAACGGCCCACGTTCCCTCCGCATGTGTGGTTGAAGCTCAGCTCTCCCCATTCTTAGTCCTGGGGTCTCTACGCCCCCCCCTCACGCCCCTCCCCTTGTCTTCTCGCCCTCCCCCAGATGTTGTCCAGCCTCCGGTCCCCGAAGAACCAGACGAAGAAGTGGAGCTGGTGACCGTTCCTTCCATCCAGATGGAGGGAGAGGCGGATTTGGTAAGGGGGGGGGCGGCTCTCGCCCTTGGGGGGGGTGCCAGCTGGATCCCATCGAAAATCTGGGAATAAACCAGCAGTCCTCGACTTTACGACCGCAGTTGAGCCCCACGTTTGCGAGGCGTTCGTGAGGTGAGTTCTGTCCCGCTTTGCGACTTTTCTCCGCCACATTTGTTAAGTGAATCCCCGCTGTGGTTAAATCAAGCCACGCGTTTGTTAAGTGAATCGTTGGCTTCCCGTGCCAGAAGGCCGCCAAAGGCCGTCATCAATACGAATCCATTGCCAAGCGGCTGAACGTCGATCACGTGACCACGGGGAGGGCGTAAGTCACTTTCCCTCCGCCGTCGTATCTTTGAACGGTCACTGAATGAATCGCTGTAAGTCAAGGGGGGGCGTGTACTGAAAAAAAGGGGGCTCGGGACCACTGCTCAAACGTACGACCGTAGCAGCATCCCCACAATCACCTGATCAAAATTCAGATGCCACAAGCTGACTCACTTTTACGACGGTCGCTGTGTCCTGGGGTCATGCGATCCACTTTTGCAGACTTCTGAATAAGCAAAGTCGAGGGGGAAGCAGTGGGAAAGAAGAACAGACTGGAGAGCTGAAGTGAAGATATATTACGTTTACTGCATACCCACCGTCTATGAAGAAAGTTACCCTACATGGCTGGCTGGGGAATTCTGGGAGTTGAAGTCCACAAGTCTTTAAAGTTGCCAAGGTTGGAGACCCCTGATTTAAGACTTGTGGACTTCAACTCCCAGAATTCCCCCAGCCAGCTCTTTTTTTTCTTCACTTGGTTGAAATGAAGATATATTACGCTTCCTGCATACCCACCGTCTATTAAGAAAGTTACTCTACGCAGCTGGTTGGGGAATTCTGGGAGTTGAAGTCCACCAGTCTTAAAGCGGCCAAGGTTGGAGACCCTGCAATTAAGACTTGTAGACTTCCAGAATTCCCCCAGCCAGCTCTCCCCCCCCCGTCCCCCCCACTTTGCTGAAGTCAAGATATGTTACGCTTCCTGCATACCCTCCGTCTATTAAGAAAGCTCTATTTTGATGGATTGGGACCCTGTCAATCCCTCCCGCCCTGGGATTGCATCTGTAGCCGGCAATTTTGCAAAGGGGAGAGAGGGAGACCCTTCCCTAAGCACAGCCAGTCTAATGGACCTTCCCTCTTGCTCCCACCCCCCACCCCCGAAGACAAAACCCGGGGAAGGGAAATATTTCTGCTTGCACTCTTGCACACTTCCCTTGCATCACCCACCCCAGCACATCTGGTTCTGGGCTTCCACTCCAGATGTTGTGCTAATGGGATCATGATTTCCTGATTTCCTTAGGAATAAGAAGGGTAAGGGGAGGGGGCTCCGGGTTCCCCAAGCAGCAAAGTTCAGGTCGTCCTCCACTTATGACCGTTACGGAGAATTACCGTTTGTAAGTTGCACCCGGGCGTTAATTGGCTGACCGCATGACCACTGCCCGGTTTTACGAGCACATTTTTTGCAACGGTTGCTAAGTGGGTCACTGGCCATTAAGTGAACCCGTTGTCCAAAACGGTCATGTTTGGAGGTTTTTTGGGTCAGAAACCAGAAAGTAAATGGAAGGTTTCCAGCAAATATAAAATAATTGGTCGTAAAGTGTGATATCACATGACGAGCAACAGGGGAGGGGTCACTTTCGGAATTTCAAATCTGGGTCGTAAGTACAGGTAAGTCCTTGACTTAACGACCGTAACGGAGCCCAAAAGTTCGGTTGCTAATAAGCGAGATGGGCGTTAAGCGGATTCTGCCCCGTTTTACGATCTTACTTTCCACCATCGTTCAGCGAATCACTGCAGTGGATAAGTCCATTACTCGGTTATTAAGGCGGCTTCCCCCATTGATTTTGCTGGTCAGAAGGTCACACAAGCGAATCACGAGAACTCCCACTGCCACCGTCATAAGTGTGAGTCAGTTGCCAAGTGTCTGAATTTGGAACATGCGGGGATGCTTCAAAAGTTGTAAGTGTGAAATATGGTCAGGAGTTCTTTTTTCCCCAGTACTGTGCTAACTTTGAACCGTCACTAAACAAACATTGGAAGTCGAGGAGTCCCTGCATTTCCCCACCCCACCCCACCCCCGGGAGGAATCTTGAAAGGTCATTTTAGGAACCGGTTGTAATTTGGAGATTATGTATCTTTGTCTGTGCAAAACAGAATATAGGATAGGATGGGATAGGATAGAATAGAATGGAATGGAATGGAATGGAATAGAATAGAATAGAATAGAATATAGAATAGAATAGAATAGAATAGAATAGAATAGAATAGAATAGAATAGAACATAGGATAGACCATAGGATAGAATATAGTATAGTATAGTATAGAATAGAATAGAATAGAATAGAATAGAATAGAATAGAATAGAATAGAATATAGAATGGAATGGAATAGAACAGAACGTAGGATAGACCATAGGATAGACCATAGGATAGGATAGGATAGGATAGAATAGAATAGAATAGAATATAGAATAGACCATAGGATAGAGTATAGTATAGTATAGTATAGAATAGAATAGAATAGAATAGAACATAGGATAGAATATAGTATAGTATAGTATAGTATAGTATAGAATAGAATAGAATATAGAATAGACCATAGGATAGAATATAGTATAGAATAGAATAGAATAGAACAGAACAGAGGATAGACCATACGATAGAATATAGAATAGTATAGAATAGAATAGAATAGAATAGAATAGAACATAGGATAGAGTATAGAATAGAATAGAATAGAATAGAATAGAATAGAATAGAATAGAACATAGGATAGAATATAGAATAGTATAGAATAGAATAGAATAGAATAGAACATAGGATAGAGTATAGTATAGAATAGAATAGAATAGAATAGAATAGAATAGAATAGAATAGAACATAGGATAGAATATAGAATAGTATAGTATAGAATAATAGAACAGAACAGAACAATAAAATATAGAATGAATAGAATAGAGAATAAAATGAAGAATAGAATAGAATGGAACGTAGAATAGACCATAGACTAGAATATAGAATAGGATAGGATAGGTTAGGATAGGTAGAATGGGATAGGTAGGATAGGATAGGATAGGATAGGATAGGATAGGATAGGATAGGATAGAATAGAACAATAAAATATAGAATGAATAGAATAGAATAGAATAGAGAATAAAATAAAATAAAGAATAGAATAGAATAATAAAATATGGAATGAATAGAATAGAGAATAGAATAGCATACGGTAAAGGGTAAAGATTCCCCTCGCACAGATGTGCTAGTCGTTCCCGACTCTAGGGGGCGGTGCTCATCTCCGTTTCAAAGCCGAAGAGCCAGCGCTGTTCGAAGACGTCTCCGTGGTCATGTGGCCGGCATGACTAGATGCCGAAGGCGCATGGAACGCTGTTCCCTTCCCATTAAAGGTGGTCCCTATTTTTCCACTTGCATTTTTCACGTGCTTTCGAACTGCTAGGTTGGCACAAGTCACGGGAGCTCACTCCGTTGTGCGGCGCTTGGGATTCGAACCGCCGAACGGCCGGCCTTTCTGATCAACAAGCTCAGCGTCTTAGCCCCTGAGCCACCCTGTGGCTTGTGTTACTTTGCCCAAATTGTTGTTTCCCCCCCCCACCCTCCCTCCTGTCGTGCAGAAACCCTGCCTCCTAAAACGACTGTCCTTGTCTGACGTCACTGAAGAGATGTGGACAAACGAACATCTGGCCGCCATGGACCAGTTCCTGAAGGACGTCACCCAAACCATGATTGTATTTTACGTCGACGATTTCGCCGGCTTGAAAGTGGAACCGGTCATGCCTCACCAGGTGAATCAATCAATCAATCAATCAATCAATCAATCAGAACAGTGCTGGAAGGGACCTTGGAAGTCTTCTAGTCCAACCCTCTGCTCAAGCAGGAGATTCTACACTGTTTCAGACAAATTAGCTGTCTGGTCCCTTCTTAAAAACCTCCAGTGACCCACAAATTTTATTTCAATAACTAAATGAATGTATTTTCCAAAGCACCGGAAGGAGGACAAGAAATGACGGATAGAATTTAGACCAGAGATATTCTTACTAGGTATTATCCCAGATAAACCTAAGGAGGAGGATACTTATTGGATTATACACGTAACTACAGCAGCGAGAATTGTATTTGCCCAAAATTGGAAAGGAAATAAGTTACCAACAGATGAAGGGATAGTAAAAAAAGATATTAGATTGTGCAGAGATGAATAGGTTGACAATGAAAATAAAGGATAAAGAGGAGTCAATATACTTCGAGACATGGGGAAGGTTTTATGATTGGCTAGAGAAAGAAAGCTAGAAAAGAAAGTAAGGAGAAGATATAGAACCCAGACGACGCACTGTTAAATGGAAAACGGGGGGAAGAAGGGGAAAACAGAAAAGAAAATATTAAATACAATACAATACAATACAATAGCAGAGTTGGAAGGGACCTTGGAGGTCTTCTAGTCCAACCCCCTGCCTAGGCAGGAAACCCTACACTGTTTCAGACAAATAGCTATCCAACATCTTCTTCAAGACTTCCAGTGTTGGGGCATTCACAACTTCTGAATAATAATAATAATAATAATAATAATAATAATAATAATAATAATAATAAAATAAATTTTTATTTGTTAGCCGCACCCTCTCCCGAAGGACTCCGGGCGGCGTACAATAAAAAACATATAAAATACAAATATGGACAATACATACACAAAATAGACATATACATGGAGGAGGTAGACAGATGGATGGAAACAATTAAAATCACAGTTTAAAATCCCCTAAATAAAATCACAAAATTAAAAAACCCGTCAGGAACGATATCATCAAACTATGGTTGAGCCAGGCCAGCTACTTGGAATAGGTGGGTCTTGAGCTTTACACGGAAGGCGCGGAGGTCAGAGGTAATCCTAATATCCGGGGGGAGGTCATTCCACAGGGCTGGGCCCGCCACAGAGAAGGCTCTGCTCCTAGGTGCCGCCCCCCGGCACTGTCTGGTGGACGGCACCTGGAGAAGTCCCTCTCTGTGTGAGCGAATTGGTCGCAGGGATGTATGGGGCAGAATACGATCCCGCAGGTATCTAGGTCCTGAGCCATGGAGCGCTTTAAAGATCGTAATCAAGACCTTGAAACGCAAGTTGAAGGCAAGTTGTTCCACTTATTAATTGTTCTCACTGTCAGGAAATTCCTCCTCAGTTCTAAGTTGCTTTTCTCCTTGATTAGTTTCCACCCATTGCTTCTTGTTCTACCCTCAGGTGCCTTGGAGAATAGTTAAAGTCCCTCTTCTTTGTGGCAGCCCCTGAGATATTGGAACACTGCTATCATGTCTCCCCTAGTCCTTCATTTCATTAAACTAGACATACCCAGTTCCTGCAACTGTTCTTCCTATGTTTTATCCTCCAGGCCCCTAATCCTCTTTGTTGCTCTTCTCTGCACTCTTTCCAGAGTCTCCACATCTTTTCTACATCGTGGTGACCAAAACTGAATGCAATTATTCCAAGTGTGGCCTTACCAAGGGATTGTAAAGTGGTATTAACACTTCACGTGCTCTTGATTCTATCCCTCTGTTGATGCAGCCTAGAACTGTGTTGGCTTTTTTGGCAGCTGCTGCCCACGGCTGGTTCCTATTTAAATGGTTGTCCACTAGGACTCCCAAGATCCCTCTCACAGTTACTACTACTGAGCAAGGTACCACCTATACTGTCCCTGTGCATTCCGTTTTCGTTGCCTAAATGTAGAACCTTACTCTTTTCACCACTGAATTTCATTTTATTAGATAGTGCCCAATGTTCAAGTTTGTCAAGATCCTTCTGTATCTTAAGCCTATCTTCTATATATACTTGTAAATATACAAGTATATATTCAAGAGCGAGATATGAAGGGGGGAAAACATAGTTAGGGTAGATTAACGAAGGTAAGGGAATAAGAAATAATGCTAAATTATATTTGGGTCTGCGGAAATACCATCCCAAGAAAACATAAACGGAGACTCGAAAGAGACACCTGTAACAACAGAAAAAGAAAGGGAGAGAGGAGGAGAGAAGGAAAGAAAGGCAGGGGAAAGAAGAAAGAGGTAAGGAGAGGAGGGTGGAAGGGAGAGAAAGAGAAGGAGAGCGGGTAGGAAGGGGAAGAGTAGGAGTAGGGGAGAGGTAAGGGAAGAAGGAAGGGGAAGGAGGAGGAAGGAAGAAAGTAGAGAAGGGAGGGAGGGAGAAAAGAAAGGGAAAAGAAGGTGGTGTTACAACAGGCGGAACGGATGGGAAATAAAGCAACTCAAAATGTATATTTTTATAACCTATTATACGATGCGGGCAGGTTCGACACCCCTGGTCTAGTGGAGTTCCACCGTCAAACCTTGGGTGGACTTCCACTCCCAGAATCTCCCGACACAAAGGCATTCCTTTCGATCTGGTTGTGGCCTGCTTACTCTCGTGTCATCCCTTCCGCTGCGGTCTCTCCCTTATTCTGTGCAGCGGGCCCGTCTAAGTTCCTGTTGAGTCAAGCGGAGGCCGCGGTAAAGGACGAACAGAACCGAACATCGTTTGAATTGAAGGGACTTTGGAGGTCATCTAGACCAGGGGTCCCTAACCTTTCGGACCTCGGGGACCACTAAATTCATGATTTTAAATCCCGCGGACCACTAATACGATCTGCCTATTCACCGGCTGGGTGGGCATGGCTAGGGGACTAGGTGGGTGTGGCCAACTCGATATCACTTACACCGAGGGGCGCCTCGCCGGCCTCTACCCGCCCCTCCCCTCCCAGCCGCTTCTCGCCTGCCCGCCCGGGCTCCTTAGGGCCCCAACAGGAAGCCGTTGCTGGAGCTAAGCAGCCCCCAGGAGAAAGAGTTGGCAAAAGAGCTCAGTTCAAATTGGATCTGGCCGAGAAGGAGACTCAGCAGAAGCATTTCACTGAGGACTAGGAGCATGGGCTTTCCAAGCAGAAGGAAGAGCTGCGGGAGGGCAAGGCCAGGTCCCGGCGCCTGGAGGCTCAGTGGGCTAAGATGGTCAGCCGGTTCCAGGCCAGGATGCTGTCCCACTGGAACGAGGCCCCCCGGCTCTTCCCTCCAGCCGTCGCCCAAAGCCCCCCACCAAGAAGCCGAAGCAGACCCCAAGTCGGGATTTCTGCCCCCCTCCGACCCCCACAAAAAGACCCCGAAGGGGGAGACACTCTGCAGCAACACAAGCGTCCGTAGCACATATCCGTCCCAGGGGCCGTAGGTTTGAGGACCCCGGATTTAGTGCAATATAAAAAATGCAAATAATTTTTCCGCGGATCACCAACATTTTCTCACGGATCACCAGTTGGTGACCACTGGTCTGGTCTAAACTCCTTGCTGAGACAGGAGACGTTATGGCATTTCAGACAATTCTGACAATTCCCTTGATCCTTGTCTTGATTTTTTTGCCGTTCCCGTCCCCCCGACAGGAGCAAAAACAACTGGCCTACTTCATCCGCCAGGAGAATGCCGAAATTACGGAGGAGAACTTCCACGAAGTGGTGCAGTTCGGCTCGGTGCGCAGACCCTACATCGATTCCCTGATGCGAGTGCTCAATGCTGCCTACCTGCCCCGCCTCTTCCGCAAAGGCGCCTGGCCGGAGAGCATCAAAAACGAATTCTTCTCTGAAATTTATCATTTCATGACCTCCCTGACAGGTAGGTTTGCTGCCGTTCTTCCCGTCGGATCCACCGGTGGTCACCGATCCGTCGACTGGTGCTTTGGGGGTTGCCCCAGGTCTCTTGAGTGCTGTACAGGTCGTCCTCGGCTTAACGACCACCATTGATCCCCAAATTTCTGTTGCTAAGTGAGTTGCTTGTTCAGTGAGTCTTGCCCCATTGTATGACTTCTCTTGCCATAGTCGTTAAGCGAATCATGTGCTCGTTAAGCAAATCTGGCTAACCCACCCCCATTCATCATCATCATCATCTTTAATGATCCCATAATCCCTTATGGGGTGAAGTCTGGGCAACTGAATGGAGGTAGCAGAGTGTTTTTTACTGGCCGGATGCCGTTCCCCATTGCCGATGCGGAGTTTAGTTCAGCAGATAAATTCTCATTGTGCCCAGACAGAGAAATATCTGTCTCTACCTAGGATCAAATTCACAGCCTCCTGATCGTGAAGCGAGAGCTCCACCTCTAGGCCACCACACCACTAACCCGCCCCAATTGCTTGTCGCAAAAGGAGATTGCATGAGTTTTGCCCCGTTTTACGACCTTGCCTGCCACTGTCGTTAAGCAAATCACCGCTGCTGTTGAGTTAGGAACACGATTGTTAAGGCTTCCCCATTGACTTTGCTTGCCAAAAGGTTACAAAAGGCGATCAGGTGACCAGAGGACACTGCCACCGTCATAAATACGAGTCAGTTGCTAAGAACCTTTTGATCCCATGATCATGGAGATACTGCAGCGGTCGTAAGTCCCTTTTTTCGGCTACCGTTGCAACTTTGAACGGTCACGAAACGGACTGCTGTCATTTGAGGAGTGCCTGCGCTGTCTGGAAGTCACTTTTTCAGTGCCGTCGTAATTTCAAACGGTCACTAAGTGAATCGTCATAAGTCGAGGACTACCTGGAATTTTAGGTGTCTCAACTGAGGACCGAGGAATGAGAATTGGGGTGGGTGGGTGGGATCCTAAGGAGATGTCCCCGACATCCCCCCTCCCTCCGAAAGCCACTGAAACCCCTAATCCCCGACCCTCTCCGTCCGCAGATACCCGCTACAAGATAAAGGGTTGTACCGTCCTTTACATCCCAATCGAATCCTTCAACATCACCCCCGAGATGGCCCTGAAGGACAAGGCTGTGGTCCACCGTCTGGAGAGTGAGTGATGGGTCTTGGGGTATCGGGGGAGGGGGGGGTTTGCTAACCAGATCGGGAGAGGAGGAGAGGGACCGCTGGCAAGGACCACTTCGGGCACGATCGTCTCTTGCCGCTCTCGCTTAGGGAGGGAATGAACTTAGCACCTGCGCTGCATCTATCACTCCCAATCTGCTCAGGCGCTGTGCATGCGCCCGGAATTACGACGGGGTAACGAGTCCGGCTGTAGGTCAGGGAAATAGGTGGATGAGAAGCCGAGGTCCTCCTTCCCAGCTCTGTTCCCCTGGGCTTTTCTTCCTCTGCCGCGGAATTCACCAAAGAAGCACAAGAAAGGCAGGATACAAATAAGAGGATAAGGAGGGGGGGAGGGAGGGAGAAGATGAGGGAGGGAGGGGAAGGAAGGGAGGGAAGGAAGGAGGAGAATGGAGGAAGGAAGGAAGGGCAGGAGGGAGAAAGGAAGTAAAAGGAAGATTGAAAAAGGAGGCAAAGTATAAGAGAAGAAAGGACAGAGGGAGGGAGGGAGGGGGGGAAGAAGATGAGGGAGGGAGGGGAAGGAAGGGAGGGAAGGAAGGAGGAGAATGGAGGAAGGAAGGAAGGGCAGGAGGGAGAAAGGAAGTAAAAGGAAGATTGAAAAAGGAGGCAAAGCATGAGAGAAGAAAGGACAGAGGGAGGGAGGGAGGGAGGAAGAAGATGAGGGAGGGAGGGAGGGAGGGAAGGAAGGAAGAAGGAAGGAAGGAGGAAGATGAGGGAGGGAGGAGAAAGGAAGTAAAAGGAAGGTTGAAAAAGGAGGCAAAGCATGAGAGAAGAAAGGACCGAGGGAGGAAGGAAGGAAGGAAGAAGATGAGGGAGGGAGGGGTGGAGGGAGAGGGAGGGAAGAAGGAAGGAGGGAGGAAGATGAGGGAGGGAGGAGAATGGAGGAAGGAAGCAAGGACAGGAGGGAGAAAGGAAGTAAAAGGAAGATTGAAAAAGGAGGCAAAGTATGAGAGAAGAAAGGACGGAGCGAGGGAGGGAGGAAGGAAGGAAGAAGATGAGGGTGGGAGGGGAAGAGAGGGAGGGAAGGAAGGAAGGGGAAGATGAGGGAGGGAGGAGAATGGAGGAAGGAAGCAAGGACAGGAGGGAGAAAGGAAGTAAAAGGAAGATTGAAAAAGGAGGCAAAGTATGAGAGAAGAAAGGATGGAGGGAGGGAGGGAGGAAGGGGAAGATGAGGGAGGGAGGAGAATGGAGGAAGGAAGGAAGGAAGGGCAGGAGGGAGAAAGGAAGTAAAAGGAAGGTTGAAAAAAGAGACAAAGTATGAGAGAAGAAAGGATGGAGGGAGGGAGGGAGGAAGGAAGAAGATGAGGGAGGGAGGAGAAGAGAGGGAGAGAAGAAAGGAAGGAGGAAGATGAGGGAGGGGGGAGAATGGAGGAAGGAAGGAAGGAAGCAAGCAAGCAAGCAAGCAAGCAAGCAAGCAAGGGTAGGAGGGAGAAAGGAAGTAAAAGGAAGATTGAAAAAGGAGGCAAAGTATGAGAGAAGAAAGGACGGAGTGAGGGAGGGAGGGCGAAAGGAAAAAGATGAGGGAGGGAGGGAGGGAGGAAAATGGAGGAAGGAAGGAAGGGCAGGAGGGAGAAAGGAAGTAAAAGGAAGGTTGAAAAAAGAGACAAAGTATGAGAGAAGAAAGGATGGAGGGAGGGAGGGAGGAAGGAAGAAGATGAGGGAGGGAGGAGAAGAGAGGGAGAGAAGAAAGGAAGGAGGAAGATGAGGGAGGGGGGAGAATGGAGGAAGGAAGGAAGGAAGGAAGGAAGGAAGGAAGGAAGCAAGCAAGCAAGCAAGGGTAGGAGGGAGAAAGGAAGTAAAAGGAAGATTGAAAAAGGAGGCAAAGTATGAGAGAAGAAAGGACGGAGTGAGGGAGGGAGGGCGAAAGGAAAAAGATGAGGGAGGGAGGGAGGGAGGAAAATGGAGGAAGGAAGGAAGGGCAGGAGGGAGAAAGGAAGTAAAAGGAAGGTTGAAAAAAGAGACAAAGTATGAGAGAAGAAAGGATGGAGGGAGGGAGGGAGGAAGGAAGAAGATGAGGGAGGGAGGAGAAGAGAGGGAGAGAAGAAAGGAAGGAGGAAGATGAGGGAGGGGGGAGAATGGAGGAAGGAAGGAAGGAAGGAAGGAAGGAAGGAAGGAAGCAAGCAAGCAAGCAAGGGTAGGAGGGAGAAAGGAAGTAAAAGGAAGATTGAAAAAGGAGGCAAAGTATGAGAGAAGAAAGGACAGAGGGAGGGAGGGCGAAAGGAAAAAGATGAGGGAGGGAGGGGAAGGGAGGGAGGGAGGAAAATGGAGGAAGGAAGGAAGGGCAGGAGGGAGAAAGGAAGTAAAAGGAAAGTTGAAAAAAGAAAAAATATGAGAGAAGAAAAGACAGAGGGAGGGGAAGGGAGGAAGGAAGGAAAGAATGGAAGGAGGGAGGGAGAAAGGAAGTAAAAGGAAGGTTGAAAAAAGAGACAAAGTATGAGAGAAGAAAGGACGGAGGGAGGGAGGGAGAAGAAGATGAGGGAGGGAGGGGAAGAGAGGGAGGGAAGGAAGGAAGAAGGAAGGAAAGAGGAAGATGAGGGAAGGAGGGGAAGGGAGGAGGGAGGAGAATGGAGGGAGGAAGGAAGTAAAAGGAAGGTTGAAAAAAGAGACAAAATATGAGAGAAGAAAGGACGGAGGGAGGGAGGGAGAAGAAGATGAGGGAGGGAGGGAAAGAGAGGGAGGGAAGGAAGGAAGAAGGAAGGAAAGAGGAAGATGAGGGAAGGAGGGGAAGGGAGGAGGGAGGAGAATGGAGGGAGGAAGGAAGTAAAAGGAAGGTTGAAAAAAGAGACAAAATATGAGAGAAGAAAGGACGGAGGGAGGGAGGGAGGGAGAAGAAGATGAGGGAGGGAGGGAAAGAGAGGGAGGGAAGGAAGGAAGAAGGAAGGAAAGAGGAAGATGAGGGAAGGAGGGGAAGGGAGGAGGGAGGAGAATGGAGGGAGGAAGGAAGTAAAAGGAAGGTTGAAAAAAGAGACAAAATATGAGAGAAGAAAGGACGGAGGGAGGGAGGGAGGGAGAAGAAGATGAGGGAGGGAGGGAAAGAGAGGGAGGGAAGGAAGGAAGAAGGAAGGAAAGAGGAAGATGAGGGAAGGAGGGGAAGGGAGGAGGGAGGAGAATGGAGGGAGGAAGGAAGTAAAAGGAAGGTTGAAAAAAGAGACAAAATATGAGAGAAGAAAGGACGGAGCGAGGGAGGGAGGGAGGAAGAAGATGAGGCCATGAGGATGCTGCAATGGTCGTAAGTGTGAGAAACGGTCATAAGTCACTTTTTTCAATGCCGTTGCAACTTCAACTGGTCACTAAATGAACTGGACGTAGGGGGTTAAGAAAAGCAAGGGAAAAAGCTCAGGAATTCCGATAGTCCTCCACTTACAACCGTTCATTTAAGTGACCATTCAAAGCTATAACGGCGGTGAAAACTGGTGAGTCAGGAACTTAGGACTGTCGTGATTCAGTTAATAACAGTGGCAAGAAATGCCATAAAAGGGGAGCAAAATTCACTTCACAAAGGTCTCACTTAGCCACCTACATTTGGGTCTCTATTGTGGTCGTAAGTCAAGCCATATCTTTCTTTGCAGTCTCTTCCACAGTGGAGAGAACAGCCGTCCTCGACTTACGACCACAAAAGGGATCGGAATTTGTGTCGCTAAGCGAGGTTCAATAAAGTCCCACCTGGATTTACGAGCTTCCTCGCCACGCTGGCGAAGGGAACGGCCGCACTTGTTCAGCCGGTCCTTAAACGAATCCAGCTCCCCGCGTTCGCTTCGTCTGTGGAAAGGCCTCCTGGGAGGGTCGCAAAACGGGGATTGCAGGACGTTGCGATGGTCATGATGAATGCATGCTGGTTGCCAAACCCTCCCCCCCTCACCCCTGAATTTTGATCCCGGGACCCTGGAGTTCGTCGCGACGGTTGTAAGCACGAGAACGTCTCCCCAGTCACTTTTGTAACTTTGAATGGCGGCTACACGGATGGCCGTAAGTCGAGGACTGGCGTTCAGGCTCCTAGAATAATACGGGAGCGTAGATTCCCCTGGAAAAAGGGGGGGTCTCCAATTTTCGGGGTGGGCGGAGGGGGCCCACCCCGTCTCTTTTATTCCCCGATTTGTGTGGAGTTGGTGGGCTTAACTCCCCCCCCTCTTTTGTGTGAGACCACCCAACCGGGGGTCTCCCGCCTGCGGCTGCGTCTCTTTCCTGGCCCCGCAGGCGGAAGGCGCGGCTGGAAGCCCTCGGCCGTCACTTCTGGACCCGCTGCTCATTTGTTCCGCTTTGCGCAAATTCAATTGAACGTCTCGCGCTGCGGACAGGAGAGAGAGAGAGAAAGAGAGAAAGAAAGAGAGAGAGAGGCTGGCTGGCTGAATTATGCGATGCCCACATCTCTATTAGGGCACTGTGAAAATCTGGGGAGGGGGGCCTTTGGAGTGGAAATGGGAGGGTGGGGGTGGGCAGAGTCCTTCCTTCCTTCCCCTTCCTCCCTCATCTCCTTCCTTCTTTTCCTTCCTTCCTTCTTCCTCCCTCTCCCTCCCTCATATCCTTCCTTCTTTTCCTCCCTTCCTTCTTCCTCCCTCTCCCTCTCTCATATCCTTCCTTCTTTTCCTTCCTTCCTTCTTCCTTCCTCTCCCTCGCTCATTCCTTTCTTCCTTCTTTTCCCTACTTCCTTCTTCCTCCCTCTCCCTCCCTCATATCCTTCCTTCTTTTCCTTCCTTCCTTCTTCCTCCCTCTCCCTCCCTCATATCCTTCCTTCTTTTCCTTCCTTCCTTCTTCCTCCCTCTCCCTCCCTCATATCCTTCCTTCTTTTCCTTCCTTCCTTCTTCCTCCCTCTCCCTCCCTCATATCCTTCCTTCTTTTCCTTCCTTCCTCCTTCCTCCCTCTCCCTCCCTCATATCCTTCCTTCTTTTCCTTCCTTCCTCCTTCCTCCCTCTCCCTCTCTCATATCCTTCCTTCTTTTCCTTCCTTCCTTCTTCCTCCCTCTCCCTCCCTCATCTCCTTCCTTCTTTTCCTTCCTTCCTTCTTCCTCCCTCTCCCTCGCTCATATCCTTCCTTCTTTTCCTCCCTTCCTTCTTCCTCCCTCTCCCTCCCTCATATCCTTCCTTCTTTTCCTTCCTTCCTTCCTTCTTCCTTCCTCTCCCTCGCTCATTCCTTTCTTCCTTCTTTTCCTTCCTTCCTTCTTCCTCCCTCTCCCTCCCTCATATCCTTCCTTCTTTTCCTTCCTTCCTCCTTCCTCCCTCTCCCTCGCTCCTTCCTTTCTTCCTTCTTTTCCCTACTTCCTTCTTCCTCCCTCTCCCTCCCTCATATCCTAAGGCAGGACTAGAACTCCCAGTCCCTGGGCGATGGGCCATATATATATAATAGATAGTGGGCATGCGATGGAGGTCATATACCTTGCTTTCGGCCGAGTGGAAAAGAGCTGGCTTGGGGAATTCTGGGGGTCGAAGTCCACCAGTGGCCATCTTTGAAGGATGGTTTTTCTCCCTCCGGGCCCCCCTCCAAGCGCCTTGACCTCCCCCCCTTCCCCTATCTTTATTTCCCACGATTCCTCTGGAGCCCCCCCCTCCGGGATCTTGCTGGCCCCCTCCGGGCGTGGCTCAGAAGGGGCAGGCGGGTTGAGGGGTGCCAAGGGGAGGCATCGCCCACCCGCCCCCCTCTTTCCGCCTCCCCCAGCTTCCATGATTCACTGGACCCGTCAGATCAAGGACGTGCTGAGGGCACAAGAGGCGGTGGAGAGCCGCGAAAGCGCCGGCCCCCTGGAAGAGATCGCCTTTTGGAAGAACCGCTGCCACGACCTGTCGGAGATCAGCAAGCAGCTGTGCCAGAAGGGGGTGAAGCACATCGAGGGCATCCTGGTGCTCTCCAAGTCCTCCTACGTGGCCCCCTTCCAGCGGCTCTCCAAGCAGATCCAGGTGAGGGGCAGGGAGGGGACCTGGGGGCTGCCCCGACGGTCTTCGGCCTGGCCGGCTTAGAACGTGGAAGAGGAGGAGTGTTAGGGCCTTGGAGGTCTTCTAGTCCAACCCTCTGCTTGAGCAGGAGAGGCTATATGAAGGGAGGGAGGGAGGGAGGGAGGAAGGAAAAGGAGGGAGGGGGGAAAGAAGGAGGGAGGAAGGAAAGAAGGAAGGGAGGAAGGAAAAGGAGGTAGGAAGCAAAGAAGAAGGGAGGGAGAGGAAGGAAGGAAAAGGAGGGAAGGTGGGAGGAAGGAAAAGATTTATCAAAAATGCAGCTGCCAGCTGTCCAATCTTTGCTTGAAAACCTTGATTAGATAGATGGATGGTTGGATGAATGGTTGGATGGTTGGATGGATGGATAGATAATAGAGGGAAGGAAGGAAGGAAGGAAAGAGAGAGAGAGAGAAAGAAAAGATAATAGAGATAATGAAAAATGACAGACAAGAAAAGAAAGAGAAAAGAAACAGAAAAAAGATAAATAGATGATAATAGAGATAAAGAAATGGCAGACAAGAAAGAGAAAAAGAGAGATGGAAAGGATAGATAGATAGATGATAGATAGATAGATACGGATAGATAGATAGATAGATAGATAGATAGATAGATAGATAGATGATAGATAGATAGATAGATAGATAGATAGATAATAGATAGATAGATAATAGATAGATAGATAGATAGATAGATAGATAGATAGATAGATAGATAGATAGATAGATAGATAGATGATAGAGAGATAGATACGGATAGAGAGATAGATGATGACGGTAGATAGATAGATAGATAGATAGATAGATAGATAGATAGATAGATAGATACATGATAGATAGATAGATAGATAGATGGATAGATAGATGATAGATAGATAGATAGATAGATAGATAGATAGATAGATAGATAGATAGATGATAGATAGATAGATAGATAGATAGATGATAAATAGATGATAGATAGATAGATAGATAGATAGATAGATAGATGATAGAGAGATAGATACGGATAGAGAGATAGATGATGATAGATAGATAGATAGATAGATAGATAGATAGATAGATAGATAGATAGATAGATACATGATAGATGATAGATAGATAGATAGATAGATAGATAGATAGATAGATGATAGATAGATAGATAGATAGATAGATAGATAGATAGATAGATAGATAGATGATAGATAGATGATAGATAGATAGATAGATAGATAGATGATAGATAGATGATAGATAGATAGATAGATGATAGAGAGATAGATACGGATAGAGAGATAGATGATAGATAGATAGATAGATAGATAGATAGATAGATAGATAGATAGATAGATAGATACATGATAGATAGATAGATAGATAGATAGATAGATAGATAGATAGATAGATAGATAGATACGGATAGATAGATAGATAGATAGATAGATAGATAGATAGATAGATAGATAGATAGATAATAGATAGATACATGATAGATAGATAGATAGATAGATAGATAGATAGATAGATGATAGCGAGATAGATACGGATAGATAGATAGATAGATAGATAGATAGATAGATAGATAGATAGATAGATAGATAGATAGATAGATACATGATAGATAGAGAAAGATGATAGATAGATAGATAGATAGATAGATAGATAGATAGATAGATAGATAGATAGATAGATAGATAAATAGATAGATAAATAGACGGACAGATACAATGATCATGATAGATGATAGATAATGGATGGATGGACAGATGGGCAGACAGACACAGATGGAAAGAAAGAAAGAAAAGAAAGAAAAAGAAGAAAGAAAGAAAGAAAGAAAGAAAGAAAGAAAGAAAGAAAGAAAGAAAAAGAGATAGATAGATAGATGATAGATAGATAGATAGATAGATGATAGATAGATAGATAGATAGATAGATAGATAGATAGATAGATAGATAGATAGATAGATAGATGATAGATATTCATATGGCTGGAAGTTCACCTTGGAGGTCATCTAGTCCAACCCACTGTTCAAGCAAGGGACCAATGGCTGCCAATCTCTTTGAATGGTGCGATGGAGCACCCATCACTTCCGGTGGCAAGCTGTTCCCCTGGCTAACTCTCCCCTCGCTCTTTGCCGTCGCTTTACAGGATGGGTCAGAGCAGGCCCAGTCGAACCTTCGCTTCCTGTCCATCCTGAAGGAGCCCTTCCAGGAACTGGCCACTCTACGGCCCAAAGATATCCCCGAGAAGCTGCCCCACCTCATCAGCCTGGTCCGGATCGTGTGGGTCAACTCCCCATACTACAACAGCCGAGAACGGATCACCGCTCTCTTCCGGAAGGTGGGGGTGGGGGTGGGCTGTCTTTATTTCCCCCCTCCCCATTGGTATATATATATTCCCCAGCCAGCTGCATAGAGTAACTTTCTTAATAGACGGTGGGTATGCAGGAAGCGTAATATATCTTGACTTCAGCAAAGTGAAAGAAAGAGCTGGCTGGGGGAATTCTGGGAGTTGAAGTCCACAATCCCTAAATCAGGGGTCTCCAACCTTGGTAAGTTTAAGACGTGTGGACTTCAACTCCCAGAATTCCCCAGCCAGCCGCATAGGGTAACTATTAATAGACGGCGGGTATGCTAATATATCTTGACTTCAGCAAAGTGGGGGGGAAAGAGCTGGCTGAGGAATTCTGGGAGTTGAAGTCCACAAGTCTTAAATCAGGGGTCTCCAACCTTCGCCACTTTAAGACTTGTAGACTTCAATTCCCAGAATTCCTCAATCAATGATGGAGGGTAACTTTCTTAATAGACGGTGGGTATGCAGGAAGCGTAATATATCTTGACTTCAGCAAAGGGGGGGGGGGGGGAGAGCTGGCTGGGGAATTCTGGGAGTTGAAGTCCGCAGGTCTTCAAGTTGCCAAAGCTGGATGGCGAGGCCTCTCTTTCTCCCCAGATGAGCAACAAAATCATCCAGATGTGCTGCAAAGACATTTCCTTGGACCGCCTTTTCGAAGGCTACATCAACTCGTCCCGCCAGACGTTGCACAGCTGCATCTCCTGCATGTCATCCTGGAAGGACTGCTACCAACAGGCCTCCTACATGCACAACAAGTAAGGGGCAGGAGTCCGGGGGCAGGCGAAGTTGCGTCGGGCCAAGGGGCTAGTCCTCAGTGAGCGCGATTGGCCGCTGCTCGGATTTAGGACGGCTTTTGCGGCCTGTCCCACGGACACGCGGTCGCGATGAGCGACCTCCCTAACTGATTTCTGGCCATTTGGGAAGCTGGATTCGCTTAACGACCGCCTGGGCTTTCCAGGGCCTGTGCTAAAAATGGTTGTAACAGGAAATATTCTGCTCTAATTCGCTTTATTCTCATTTTTTCACCATTTTATGGGTGCCATGCAACTGTTGTTTTCATTTTCCCTGTCAAATCTGGCTACTTTGGGGGTTTTTAATTTTCATTTTTCATTTCATTTTAATTTTTAAGTCCAAATTGATTAACATGCTGTAAATAATCTGTCTAAAATTCACTGCAAAAAAAGTGGTTTTCAGACAATAGGCAGAATAGCAGAGGTAAGATCTCTATTCCTTATAGTCCTCGACTTACGACCACAATTGACCCCCAAACGTATGTTGTTAAGTGAGACATTTATTTTTGCTCCATTTTATGACCTTTCAAGCCACCGTTGTTAAGTGAATCACTGCCGTTAAATCGGTAACACGGTCGTTAAGTGATGGACTTAGCTGCTCGGAAGGTCGCAAAAGCAAATCACGTGACCCCGGGACACTGCGGCCGTCATAAATACGAGTCAGTTGACAAGCGTCTGAATTTTCATCCCGTGACCGCTTAACGGACGTTAAGGGTGAAAAATGTCACTATTTTTCAGGGCTGTTGTAGCTTTGAACGGTCACTAAGCGAATTGTTGGAAGTCGAGGACTACCTAAGCTTTTTCCCTTGTTTTTTTGACCCCCCCCCTAAGCCAAATTCGTTTAGTGACCTTTAGAAGCTGCAACGGCACCCCAAAATGACCATTTTTCACACTTACGACGGTTGCGGCACTCTATGGCCACGGCATCAAAATTCAGGCGCTCGGCAACTAACTCGTATTTATGACGGTCACAGCATGCCGGCATCCCATGATCCCCTTTTGCAACCTTCAAACGAGCAGCGTCGACAGGGAAGCCCTATTCACTTAACGACGGTGTGACTCACCAACGGCGGCCATTCACTTAACAGCGGTCGTAAGTCGAGGACTACCCTGTATCGGAAGAAGCGATACATTCCCAAATGTTTATTTTTTAGACCTTCTTCTACATTTCCCGCGCTTCTCCCAGAAGTGGCATTTGGAATAGAATAGACCGAACTGGAGGGGGACCTTGGAGGTCTTCTAGTCCATCCCCCCGTTGTGGGTTTTGCTCGGATTTTCTCCTTCTCCTGTTTGCTTTTTGGATCACAATTCTGCCCGACACCCTTGAACAATTTATCTTCCTGTTGCTGTCGCTTTTCACGCTTGTTACCTTTCGATTTGTGAACGATTGCACATGTCTTTTCTTGGCTGTGACCGTCGCACGCTGCTTTAGTTCCCGCCGCCTTCCTGCCTCGTCAGCGCGACGGGCTTCGCCTGGATGTTAAACAAGGCGCCCAGCCGTGCCACAAAGCCCAAATCCAGATTTTAGCATTTTTCCGGTCGTCCCTTCCCCTTGGATAATGTTTGCGACCATCCGACTTCATTTATTGTCTTCTTTGCATCATTTCCTCTCCTGTTTTGGGAAGGGTGTGGCGTTAGCAGCTAGTCCTCGACTTAGAACGATTCGCTTGGTGACTGTTTGCCGTTACACTGAAAAAAAGCACCCAAAAATTGACCGTTTCGCACTTATGGCCGTCACGGTATCCCCATGTGATTTACATTCGCATGCTTGAGAACTGACTCACGTTTAGGACGGTCGTAACATCCCGCTGGTCCGCTTTTGCCACCTTCTGATGAGGGAAGTCAAGGGGGAAGCCAGATTCACTGAACGACCGTGCGACTCACTGAACAACTGCAAGGATTCACTTTGCGACGGCGGCAAGAAAAGGCCGCAAAATGGTGCAAAAGTCCCTGAACAAAACTCTCTCACTTAGCAACAGAAATTTGGGGCTCAGTTATGGTCGTAACTCGAGGACTACCTGTATTTTCCCATCCCAGGGATGGATGGCCACAAACTACAGGTAGTCCTTGATTTATGACCGCCATTGAGTCCAAAACGTCTGCTGCTAAATGAAACATTTGTTAACTGAGTTTTGCCTTATTTGATCATCTCTTTTGCCACCGTTGTTAAGTGAATCGTGGCAGCCAGTAAGTTAGTCACTCGGTCGTAAAGTGAATCTGCCTTCCCCGTGGCCTTTGATTATCAGAAGGACGCCAAAGGGAGATCGCAAGGAGACCGTCACCGTCGTAAATGAGAACCAGTCGCCCTTCATGGCTGTAAGTCCGAAAAAACGAGTCCCTTTTTTCAGCCCCGTCGTAACTCCGAATGGTCACTAAACGAATGCGGGTAAGTCGAGGTTTACTACCTGTCCACAAAGACGGCCTTGAACCCCGCCTGGCAATCCTGGTTTGATGCTCGTGGCACCAGAGCTGGCAAACCATGGCTTAGTAAAATCCCGAATTTTTGGGGTGGGTGGGGGGGTTGGATGGGAAACCCTACAATTCCAGCCCTGCTAGGGGCCGCTTCCCTAAGCCCCCCTCCCTCCCTCCTGCCCACCCCCCTCCCTTCCGCCCGCCCGCCCAGCTTCTTCCCCACTTGAGAAATAATCCATCATTATGATTAGAGATGCCAGGTTTAAGTGCTCGCTTGGTCCTTGACAATTAAGCCTTAAGTGTTCCTTTTTCTTCTTGAAATTCAAATTAGGGGAGGGGGGGGGCTGGATCAATATCCAGCCAGATACAAAAAGGCATCGAAGACCCCCGCGCAGCCCCGGATTAAGCTCTTGAGCCTAGTCCCCGGGGGTGCGTGCGTCTTCGCCCTTCCCTGATTAGCTGATTTCTTCCGAAACCTCTTGCCCATGGGGGGGTGGGGAGAGAAGATGAAGGAGATCAGCCAATTGTCCCCCCCCTCCCGTTTTCTTAAGGTTCTGGGCTGCTTGCTGCTGACCCACAATCTCCCCCTCCCCCCCCCCCGGTGAGAATAACAATAACCGAATGGCAGAGTGGGAAGGGACCTTGGAGGTCTTCTAGTCTGACCCGCCGCTCAAGCAGGAGAACCTAGACCCTTCCAGACATGCCTGTCCGATCTCTTCTTAAAAGCCTCCAGTGTTGAAGCACCTACACCTTCTGGTGGCAAGCAGTTCCGTTAGTTAATTAATTGCTTTCCCCGTTGGGAAGTTTCTCCTTAATTCCAGGTTGCTTCTCTCCTTGATTAGTTTCCATCCATTGCTTCTTCTCTCGCCGTCGGGTGATTTGGAGAATAGGTTGAGCCCCCTCTTCTTTGGGGCAGCCGCTCAAGTATTGGAAGATGCTCTCAAGTCCCCCCCCCCCGATCCTGCTCTTGGTTAGAATCGCAGAGTTGGAAGGGACCTTGGAGGTCTTCTAGTCCAGCCCCCCCGCTCAAGCAGGAAGACCCTATAGCACCATTCCAGACTAGTGACTCTTCTTAGAAACCTCCATTGATGGAGCACCCACAACTTCTGGTGGCAAGGAGTTCCACTGCTTCATTGTTTATTAACGACTGACTCTTCCCGACAGGCTTTCTGGGAAGGGATGGGTCCTGGACCAGACGAGCATCTTCGCCCAGGTGGACGCTTTTGTTCAACGCTGCAAAGATCTCCTGGAGGTAGGTGTGCAGCGACCGTCTCTTGCGGTCCATGTCAGCTTCCTCTGCAATCCATCGACGCCCCCTGGCATCGTTGAGATCCGGTCTTGTGCCGAGCAAGAGGGGATTGGCTGGACGGAGGGATCTCCCAGCCTGGTCGACAGCTGCCTGTTCTCGCATCTTTTCCCACAATTCTCTGGGCCAGCTGGATTCGTGCCCGGAGAGTAGATGACTCAAAAGCCCTTTTATTTAAGGTTAAAGGGAATTCATCTCCAGCAAAGTCCTGGCCAATAGTCTTTCATGAGATTTCACAACTATGGACCTTGATCAGGCTTGGAGAGCTGCCAGGCCGATATCTTCTAAACTCCACGCTGTAGCAGCAATTCCTTGGCAAGAAGTCAGCAGCAGTTCTTCACCCTAATGAATGGAACGAATGGCCTCCTGCAAACTCCACTCCCCTGTCGCTCCTCTTTTATTTCTTCTGGGAGGGACCATTCGCCGTCCACCTGTGGCTTTACTCCCGAGTTGATCCCTGTTCTTTAGCTGTTCCCTTTGCCCGGGCACTCTGCGCATGCGCACATCGGGAACAGGCTCCAGCTGTTCTTCTGCCTCACTGATCTCCGACTCCGAAGGCAGCTGGTAACTGTCGGACGGCCCTGGCCCCCTCTCTGCCTCCGACGCAGAGCCCTCCATCCGAGCCTTCCCCAGACTCCAGGACTGGCCCATGTCCCTCCCCAACCTCCTCACTCTCCAACTCTGCTGTCAGATCCTCTGGAGGGCCACAACCGTCGATCCCAGGGAAGATGGTGATCACAGCCGCTTCCTTTTCCTGATAGGTCTGCGAGAGCCAGCAGCACTTCGCCCGCTGGGAAGACGGCAAACAGACCCCGCTGCCCTGTTTCTTTGGTCAACAAGGCCCTCAGATGACCCGGAGCTTGCTGGAGATCGAGGAGACCTTCAATAAATATCTCAACAACCTCCGGAACGTGAAAGGGGGGATTCTGGATGTGAAGAACACCAGCTGGCATGAAGACTTCAGCCGGTGAGAAAAGTCCACTTCTCCAAGGAAGAAAAGACGGGTCTTCCTTTGGGTGGGGAGCATGGGGAGGGAAGGAGAGCTCCATGGGACGTGGGCCATGGAGGTCCACCATGAGCTCCAGATGGTTTACAAGAGCTGCTGCTGCTGCTGCTTCTTCTTCTTCTTCTTCTTCTTCTTCTTCTTCTTCTTCTTCTTCTTCTTCTTCTTCTTCTTCTTCTTCTTCTTCTCCCTTTTCCCTTCTCCCTTCTCCCTTCTCCCTTCTCCCTTCTCCTTCTACCTTCTTCTTCACCCTTCTCCCTTCTTCTTCTCCTCCCTTCTTCTCCTTTTTCTCCTTCTTCTCCTTCTCCCTTCTTCTTCTTCTCCCTTCTCCCTCCTTCGCCTTCTTCATCTTCCTCCTCCTCCTCCTTCTTCTCCCTTCTCCCTTCTTCTCCTTCTCCCTGCTTCTTCTTCTCCTTCTCCCTTCCTCTTCATCTCCTTCTCCATACTCCCTCCTTCTTCATCTTTGTCTTCATCTTCTTCTTCCTCTCCCTTCTTATTCTCCTCCTTCTTCTTCTCCCTTCTCCCTTCTTCATGTTCATCTTCTTCTCCCTTCTCCCTTCTCCTCCTCCTCCTCCTCCTCCTCCTCCCTTCTCCTCCTCCTTCTTCTTCTCCCTTCTTCTTGTGCCATCAGCTTCCGCGCAGGAGTCAAGGATCTGGAAGTCATGACCCAGAACTTAATGACTTCCGCTTTCGAGACGGTGAAGGACGTAGAACACGGGGTGGAGATTCAGGATATCTTCCAACATTTGTCATCCCGAGAGGTACGCTTGGACCAACCAGGGCTGAACTGGGGAGATGGGAGGCAGCTGGTGGGGGAGGGTGGGGAAGGAAAGACAGGGCTTCCAAGAATGGCTGTATCAATGCTAAAATGTCACCTGGTGGACCTGTGGCCCAGTTTTCTTAGCCAGCAGAAGAATGGCTTGAAAGACCTAAAATGGTATTTGGGTCTCTTGAATGATGCTTGGAAGGGTTGAAGCAACTTAACAATGTTAAGCATGGAATTCTGGGAGATGAAATCCTCCCACCTAAAGCATGGAATTCTGGGAATTGAAGACCATCTATTTTAAGAAGGGAATTCTGGGAGTTGAAGTCCTCCCATCTAAAGCATGGAATTCTGGGAGTTGAAGTCCATCTATTTTAAGCATGGAATTCTGGGAGTTGAAGTCCTCCCATATAAAGCATGGAATTCTGGGAGTTGAAGTCCATCTATTTTAAGAAGGGAATTCTGGGAGTTGAAGTCCTCCCATCTAAAGCATGGAATTCTGGGAGTTGAAGTCCATCTATTTTAAGCATGGAATTCTGGGAGTTGAAGTCCTCCCATCTAAAGCATGGAATTCTGGGAGTTGAAGTCCATCTATTTTAAGCATGGAATTCTGGGAGTTGAAGTCCTCCCATATAAAGCAGGGAATTCTGGGAGTTGAAGTCCTCCCATCTAAAGCATGGAATTCTGGGAGTTAGAAGTCCATCTATTTTAAGCATGGAATTCTGGGAGTTGAAGTCCTCCCATCTAAAGCATGGAATTCTGGGAGTTGAAGTCCATCTATTTTAAGCATGGAATTCTGGGAGTTGAAGTCCTCCCATCTAAAGCATGGAATTCTGGGAGTTGAAGTCCATCTATTTTAAGCATGGAATTCTGGGAGTTGAAGTCCTCCCATATAAAGCAGGGAATTCTGGGAGTTGAAGTCCTCCCATCTAAAGCATGGAATTCTGGGAGTTAGAAGTCCATCTATTTTAAGCATGGAATTCTGGGAGTTGAAGTCCTCCCATATAAAGCATGAAATTCTGAGAGTTAAAGTCCTCCCATCTAAAGCATGGAATTCTGGGAGTTAGAAGTCCATCTATTTTAAGCAGGGAAATTTGGGAGTTGAAGTTCTCCCACTTTAAGCAGGGAATTCTGGGAGTTAGAAGTCCATCCATCATAAGCATGGGATTCTGGAAGATTGTTTCCACCTACTGTAACTTAAGGATGGAATTCTGGCAGTTGAAATCCACCCATCATCAAGTTGTTGAGGTTGAGCTTGAATGCCTTAGCACAGCCTTTCCCGACCTGGACTTCAACTCCCAGAATCCCTTGGCCGGGAAGGGAATTCAACCGAAGCAACAGATCTCCTCAGTTGCGACGTGCATGCGAGCGCAAGAGAGAAGTGAGGAACATGGTGGTAGAAACCAGAACAGTCTTCTCAACCTTGATAGCTTGAAGATGGCTGGACCTCAACTCCAAGATGGCTGGCTGGGGAATTCTGGGAGTTGAAGTCCACCCATCTTCAGGTTGCCTAGTTTTGAAAACAGCAGGTTCAAGGAATAGAAGAGAATCAGAATAGAGCTGGAAGGGACCTTGGAGGTCTTCTAGTCCAGCCCACTGCTCAAGCAGGAGATCCTATCCCCTTTCCGACAAATGGCTGCCCAGTCTCTTCTTCAAAACCTCCATCGATGGAGCACCCACAACTTCCAGTGGCAAGCTGTTCCACTGGTTAAAGATTGTCCTTACTGTTAGGAACTGAACTCCAGGTTGCTTCTCTCCTTGATTGATTTCCACCCGTTGCTTCTTGTCCTGCCTTCAGGCGCTTTGGAGAAGAAATTGGAAATGAATCCAACTTAGATTGGAAGCTGGGGGAGATGCAGGAGAACCTGCTAACAGAATGGAACGAGAGAGTTGGAAGGGACCTCGGCGGTCTTCTAGGTCTAGGACACCCCCACCCCACCCTTGACCTGTCCCAACCGATGTCTTCTCCTTCCTTCAGGCCATCAAGCGCACCTTCGACAAGAAGACGGTGGACGTCTTCATGCTCTTCAACCGGGAGCTCTCACTGGTCAACAAGGAACTCAGCAAGAAGGTCCCATTCCTGACGCCATACATGTGTCATTATTCAGGCATGGCCCACTGGATGCGCGCCCTCAGGCGGCGCGTGGACAGACCCATGAAGGTATGGCTGGTGCTTCTGAAAAGCTGGGTTGGAGGCTGGGCTGAGGGCATCTCCCATAGCTTCCCAGAATGGCTTCTTCTGAGCTCCTGGTTCAGTTGGGTGGCTGTCAACACAACGGTGAAGATATTTTACAGGGAGTCCTTAATTTATGTTGGAGGCTGGGCTGAGGGCATCTCCCATAGCTTCCCAGAATGGCTTCTTCTGAGCTCCTGGTTCAGTTGGGTGGCTGTCAAGGCAACGGTGAAGATATTTTACAGGGAGTCCTTAATTTATGTTGGAGGCTGGGCTGAGGGCATCTCCCATAGCTTCCCAGAATGGCTTCTTCTGAGCTCCTGGTTCAGTTGGGTGGCTGTCAACACAACGGTGAAGATATTTTACAGGGAGTCCTCAGATAACGACCGCAATGGGGCCCCTCCAGAATTCCTCTCGCAACGCACAGAGGTTCTTAAATCGTGCCCAATCTTACGACCTATTTCGCCATGGCACAGGTGGTACATATGTTCCACTTTCAAATATCTTTCCTGGGTAATAGTCTACAGGCAGTCCTCGACTTGCAACCGTTCGTTTAGTGACCGTCCAAACTCACAACGGCCCTGAAAAAAGTTTTTGGGGACCGTTTTTCACACTTACGACCGTGGTGGCCTCCCTGGGGGGGGTGTCATGTGATCAAAATTCAGAGGCATGTACTTATGATGGTTGCCAGGTCCCAGATAGTGACGTGATTTCCCCTTTTGCGACCTTCTGACAAGGCCAGTCAAGGGGGGGGAAGCTGGATTCACTTAATGACCACTTAACAATTGCAGTGGTTCACTTAACGACTCTGGTTGAGAAAGATGGGGTGGAACTCCCTTCGTAAATGTCTCACATGTAGCAGCAGAAATGTTGGCCTCGTCGTAAGTCGAGGACTGCCTGCATTGGACAGGGCCCCCCATCAGGAAATCCCAAAGCTGCCGATTAGATCAGGAAGGTGGAAAAAGCAACAAATGTAAAATTAACAAGTGATTTTATTTATTTGAATATCAAACCTTCGGATCAGGTTTGGGAAGCCGCATTCAGTTAACCGGTGTGTGGGCAACTACAAACTGCAGTGACAAACTTAACAGCTGTGGCAAGAAAAGTCAAAAAAATCGCTTGCCAAGGATCTCGCTTAGCAACCGAAATGTGGGCCTCCGTTGGGTAGTCGTAAGTTGAGGAAATTGCTTGTAAATAAAGATTGTTGCTTCCCAGTGCTCTCCGCGTGAAAAACAGTGTGGAGAGATCCCTCTTTTGGTTCCACTGGCTAAAAATAAAATTAAGAATGGAGGAGGAGAAGGAGGAAGAGGAAGGCATGAAGGAGGAGGAGGAGGAGGAGGAGAAAAGGAAGAGAAGAAGGAAAAATAAGAGGAGGAGGAGAAGGGAGGAGGAAGAGGAAGGCATGAAGGAGGAGAAAAGGAAGAGAAGAAGAGGAGGAGAAGGGAGAAGGAGGAAGAGGAAGGCATGAAGGAGGAGGAGGAGGAGAAAAGGAAGAGAAGAGGAGGAGGAGAAGGGAGAAGGAGGAAGAGGAAGGCATGAAGGAGGAGGAGGAGGAGAAAAGGAAGAGAAGAGGAGGAGGAGAAGGGAGAAGGAGGAAGAGGAAGGCATGAAGGAGGAGGAGGAGGAGAAAAGGAAGAGAAGAGGAGGAGGAGAAGGAGGAAGAGGGAGGAGAAGGAGGAAGAGGAAGGCATGAAGGAGGAGGAGGAGGAAAAAAGGAAGAGAAGAGGAGGAGGAGAAGGGAGAAGGAGGAAGAGGAAGGCATGAAGGAGGAGGAGGAGGAGGATAAAAGGAAGAGAAGAGGAGGAGGAGAAGGAGGAAGAGGAAGGCATGAAGGAGGAGGAGGAGAAAAGGAAGAGAAGAAGAGGAGGAGAAGGGAGAAGGAGGAAGAGGAAGGCATGAAGGAGGAGGAGGAGAAAAGGAAGAGAAGAAGAGGAGGAGAAGGGAGAAGGAGGAAGAGGAAGGCATGAAGGAGGAGGAGGAGAAAAGGAAGAGAATAGGAGGTGGAGAAGGGAGAAGGAGGAAGAGGAAGGCATGAAGGAGGAGGAGGAGGAAAAAAGGAAGAGAAGAAGAGGAGGAGAAGGGAGAAGGAGGAAGAGGAAGGCATGAAGGAGGAGGAGGAGGAGAAAAGGAAGAGAAGAGGAGAAGGAGGAAGAGGAAGGCATGAAGAAGGAGGAGGAAGAGAAGAAGGAAGAAGACGAGGAGGAGAAGGAGGAGAGAGAAGGAGGAAGAGGAAGGCATGAAGAAGGAGGAGGAAGAGAAGAAGGAAGAAGACGAGGAGAAGGAGGAGAGAGAAAGAGGAAGAGGAAGGCCTGAATGAGGAGGAAGAGGAGGAGGAGAAGGGAGAAGAAGAGGAGGAGGAGGAGAAGGGAGAAGGAGGAAGAGGCATGGAAGAGGAGGAGGAAGAAGAAGTAGAAGAGGAGGAGGAGGAGGAGAAGAAGAAGAAGAGGAAGAAGAAGCAGAAGAGGAGGAGGAGGAAGAAGAAGAAGAGGAGGAGGAGATAAAAATATCAGACAGTCTGAACATCTGGCTGACTGTGAGATAATCAATTAATAATAATAACAACAACAACAACAACAACAACAACAATAATAATACTAAGGCCTTTGTTTACGGCTACCCATTCCTTTTTTTGTTTTCCCCCCCTCTGCTTTTGCGCTCTTTACCTGAATCCCATCCTCCTTCGCTGGTTTCCTTTTAGCAGCTTTAATTATACGCCGGGAGAGAAACAACCTGGCCTTCCAGCCGTCAATCAAAACGCAATGCCCCCCCCTCCCCTCTTTTCTCGAAAATGGAAAATAAGAGAAATGGGCCAAAAACAAAATGGCTCCCCCCGAAATCGTTCCTGGGGGAAATTTCCCCTCAAGAGGGAGGGCGAGAATGGTTTTTATGGACCGCAAAACAACAACAAAAAGCTCTTTTCTGGCTTTAATGTTAGTAGCGTGTGATGGGCGATGTGCCCAGTCTTTGAAATGCAGCCAGTCCTCGGACCTATGACCGCGATTCAGCCCCGTCGCTAAGCAAGACATTGGCAGAGAGTTACGGCCTTTTGTGTCGCGGTCGCTAAGGGAATCGCTGTGGTTCTTCAGCGAGTGACGCAGTTGTTAAGTGAGTTTGGATTCCCCCACGGACTTGGGCTGGTCAGAAGGTCACAAAAGGGGACTCACGACACACACACAGACACACACACACCGGGACGCTGCGACCGTCATAAACGTGAGTCGGTTGCCCAACATCTGAAATTCGATCGTGTCCACCACGGGGAATGCTTCTGCAACGGTCGTAAGTGTGAAAAAGGGTCATGGGTCACTTCCTCAGTGCCGCCGTAACCTGGAACGGTCGCTAAATGAATGGTTTATAATATAAGCCGAGGACTACCTGTAGAGGTCGTTGTGAAGGCGTTTCGTTTGCAGACGTTTCACAACCCCTCTAGGTAACGTCATCAGCGCTTGAAGGGATTGGGATGTGTGGAGCGGGGGAAGGAGAAGGAGAGGAAGGAGAGAAGGTGGGAAATGAAGAGGAGGAGAAGGAGGAGGACGATGGAATCCTTAGTGCTCTGAGTTAGGTTGCTTTCTTACAGACGTTTCGTGACCCAACTAGGTAGCGTCATCAGTGTTAGAAGGCAGTGGGATTTGCTCTCTGTTTAGATACTTGCTTTCTCAGTGTTGGTTTGGAGTCCTGTCGGTGTCCCTTGCTGCTCGTGTCCGTCTTAGGAACGAAAAAAGGTCATGAAAATGACTGCACAACTCTATTTCACTGTTGGTGGAGGCTAAGTATCACAAGAGTTGGAAGGGCCTTCAGAGGTCATCCAGCCAAGCCTTCTTTACCCGGCAGAATTCGGAACCATCTACACCGCGCTAGGGGACTCTTCAGCCTCAGTTTGAAAACCAGCGGGGAAGGGGAAGAAATCCCTCTCTGTCAATCAGTTCCACGGGTTGGATTGACAGCTCTTCCTGTCAACAAGTCCTTCCTAATGCCTCATCTGTTGATGTCTCATCTCCATTCTGATCGTCTTACTATCTGGAGCAGGGGAGGAGGAGCACGTCCCTTCTACAGGAAGCTTTCTCAACCCTAGTAACTCTAACATAGGTGGACTTCAACTCCCAGAATTCCCATGCTTAAGATGCATGACTTCAACTCCCAGAATTCCATGCTTAACATGGGAGGACGTCAACTCCCAGAATTCCACATTTAAGATGGATGCACTTCAACTCCCAGAATTCCCTTCTTAAAATTGATGGTCTTCAATCCCCAGAATTCCATGCTTTAGGTGGGAGGATTTCATCTCCCAGAATTCCATGGTTAAAATGGATGGCCTTCAAACCTCCCAGAATTTCCTGTCTAAAATGGATGGACTTCAATTCCCAGAATTCCATGCTTAAGATGGATGCACTTCATCTCCCAGAATTTTCTCAACCTTAGCAACTCTAAGATAGGTGGACTTCAACTCCCAGAATTCCATGCACATGATAGGTGGAATTCAATTCCCAGAATTCCATGCTTAACATGGGAGGACTTCAACTCCTGGAATTCCACGCTTAACATGGGAGGAATTCAACTCCCAGAATTCCCTGCTTAAAATAGATGGACTTCAACTCCCAGAATTCCATGCACAAGATAGGTGGAATTCAATTCCCAGAATTCCATGCTTAACATGGGAGGACTTCAACTCCCGGAATTCCCTGCTTAAAATAGATGGACACCATCTCCCAGAATACCACACTTAAGATAGGTGGACTTCATCTCCCAGAATTCCCTGCTTAAGATGGGAGGACTTCAAATGTCCCAGAATTCCATACTTAAAATGGATGAACTTCAAATCTCCCAGAATTCCCTGCTTAAGATGGAGGCACTTCATCTCCCAGAATTCCGTGCTTTAGGTTGCAGGACTTCAACTCCCAGAATTCCACACTTAAGATCTGTGTGGACTTCCCCAAGGTGCTCTTTCCTTCTCTCTCTCTCTCTCTCTCTTTCTCTCTCTCTCTCTCTCTCTCTCCCCCTCCCTCTCTGTCTCTGTCTGTCTGTCTCTCTCTGTCTCTCTCTCTCTCCCCCGTTTGGTTTTACGGGCTGTGCCTCATGGGTGTTATGATCCAAACCCTCGGGTTGCCCCTCCGCCGATGGAAAGCAAGATGGCTTCCTTCCCAGGCAGCACCTACGGAACGGCTGGTGCAGGTTTTGGAGAGCGGAGGGGATGCATTCATCGGTGATGCCCCTCTTGTCGTTCTCGGGAGGGCACGGGTGGGCAGCCAGCGTCCCCCTCCCCGCTTCTGCGCCCCTCGCCAGTGCTGACGAAGCGACCCCTCGCTAGGCCAGCTGGCACAGGCGCCCGCTGAGTCAACCGATGCTAACGGCAGCTGGTTTTTCCGAAAACATGTCTTACTTTTATCTTGGCGCCGAGACCGTTGGCACCCTTTTCCTAGGTGGCATGTGTTGTTTTCTTCCATTACGCCCACCCGAACGTGTCTTTGTGGGCAACGGGGTGGGGTGGGGATTTAATTTGCAATTTCCTGTTGACCGAGCAGAGGGCGAGGGGAGCAAAAGATTCGGGGAGTGGAACATGGGCGCTCTGATTTGGCAGGCAGGGAACGGTGGGCTCCTGCCAACTTTCGCAGTCCCCGGCCGGATGCCAGGAGCCCGTGGGCGGTACCGTTAGGATGCCACACGCACAGCCATCCTCCCCTTTGACAGGTGCGTGGTAGCTGCAAGGAAGGACAGGTAGTCCTTGACTTACGACGGTTCATTTAGTGACCGAAGTTAGGACGGTGCTGAAAAAAAGGGGACGTTTTTCACACTTAGGACTGTTAGCAGCATTTCCGTGGTCATGTGATCAAAATCCAGCCGTTTGGCCAGTGACTCGGATTTATGACGGTCGCGGTCTCCCAGGGGGTCATGCGATTCCCCTCCTGGCCAGCAAAGCCAAGGAGAAATCCACATTTGCTTACTGCAGCAATTCACTTAACAGCTGTGGCAAAGCAGGTCGTCAAATAGGGCAATGTTTCACTTAACAACGGTCTGACTTAGCAACAGAAATGTTGGGCCCAATTGTCATAAATGGAGGGCTACCTGTGATTTAGGCCTTTTTTTTCGCTTTCCTGGCCTCTCCTGATAACGATTTGAACACAAAATTGGCAAGAACTTGTTTCACAAGTCGTCCTCGACTTACGACCACAATTCAACCCAACATCCCCCTTGCTAAGCAGGACAGTTGTTAAGTGAGTTTGGCCCCATTTTTACCATCTTTCTCGTTGTTGCGCGAATCCCTTGCCGTTGTTAAGTTAGACCCCCGGTTATTAAGTGAACCGGGCTCCCCCATTGACTTTGGACGGTCAGGCGGTCGCAAAAAGGGGAATCATGGCGACCATCATAAATACGAACCGGTGGCCAAGCGTCCGAATTCGGATCACGGGGATGTTGCAACGGTCGTCAGTGAGAAAACGGTCATACAAGTCACGTTTTTTTCAGTGCTGTTGGGAATTTGAACGGTCGTTAAATGAGAGGTTATAAGCTGAGGACTAAATGTAGACGAGAATATAGTCAATGAACAGTCGAGGTTACAAGGGTGCTAGACAAGGGAGGCTGAACCTGTATCTTTTACGGCAGGGGTGTCCACACTTGGCAACTTTAAGACTTGTGGACTTCAACTCCCAGAATTCCCCAGCCAGCTCTGCTGGCTGGGGAATTCTGGGAGTTGAAGTCCACAAGTCTTAAAGTTGCCAATTTTGGATACCCCTGTAATTTACGGCAACGCAAGGATTCTGCACTGCTGACACCTTTAACGCCGCCCTCCAAGCTTTCCCGCAGCGTCTTCTCCTACGGTCCCTTTCTCTCCCTCTTTGGCCAGTGCCTCACCAAGGCCCACTTCATCCCTCACATTGGGACGGGAGAGGAGAGCTTCCAGACCTACCAGCTCCTGGTCCAGGCCATGGACGAGATCGAGAGGAAGACCTTCCACGAGTGGACGCAAGGCCTGGACAAGGACAGCCTCAAGCGCCTGGACACGCCTCTCCTCATCCTGAGTGCCGAGAAGCCGGGGATGCTGGACATCAATTTTGACAAGTGAGGAGGGAAAAGGCGGGAAGGAGAGGAGAGGAGCTGGTTGCCCCTGGCGCTCCACCACCGTCTCATGGGGCCTTCATGCTCCTTTCTTCTCCTTCCCCTTCTCCTCTTCCTCCTTCTTTCACCTTCTTCCTCCTCCTCCTCCTTCTTATTCTCCTCCTTTTCCTTCTCCTTCTCCTTCTCTCGCCTCTCTCCTTTTCCTTTTCCTTTTCCTTCTCCTCCTCTTCCTTCTCTTTCCTCCTCCTTTGTCCTTCTCCTTCATCCTTCTTTTACCTTCTTCCTTCTCCTCCTCCTTCCTTCTTCTCCTTCTCCTCCTTTTCCTTCTTCTGATTCTCTCCTCTCTCCTTTTCCTTCTCCTTCCTCTTTCTCCTTCCTTCTTATTTCTTCTCCACCTCCTCCTCCTTTTCCTTCTCCTTCTGATTCTCTCTCCTCTCTCCTTTTCCTCCTCCTCTTCCTTCTCTTTCCTCCTCCTTTGTCCTTCCTCCTTCTTTTACCTTCTTCCTTCTTCTCCTTCTCCTCCTTCTCCTCCTCCTCTTCCTTCTTCTGATTCCTCTCTCCTTTTCTCCTTTCTCCTTCCTTCTTATTCCTCCGCCTCCTCCTGCTCCTCCTTCTCCTTCTGATTATCTCTCCTTTTCCTTCTCCGCCTCTTCCTTTCTCCTCCCTCCTTCTTTCTTCTCCTCCTCCTCCTTCTTCCTTCTCCTCCTCCTCCTTTTCCTTCTCCTTCTGATTCTCTCTCCTCTTTCCTTTTCCTCCTCCTTCCTCCTCCTTTCTCTTTCTCCTTCCTTCTTATTTCTCCTTTTCCTCCTGCTCCTCCTTCCTCCTCCTCCTCCATCTTCTTGTTCTCTTCCTTCCCCTTCTTCTTCTTCTTCCTCATTCTTTCTCCTTCTCCTTTCCATTCTTCCTTCTCCTCCTCCACCTTCTCCTTCCTCCTTCTCCTCTTCCTCTTCCTCCTCCTCCTTCTTATTCTCATTTTCCTCCTCCTCCCTCCTCCCTCCTCTCCTTTTCCCTCTCCTCCTTCTCTAATCTCCTCCTTCTTCCTTCATCTTCCTTCTCCTTCCCCTTCTCCTTCTGATTCTCTCTCCTCCTCCTCCTCCTCCTCCTTCCTCCTCCCTCCTCCTCCTTCCTCCTTCCTTCTCCTTCTTCCTTCTCCTTCTTATTCTCTTCCTTCCCCTTCTCCTTCTGATTCTCTCTCCTCCTCCTCCTCCTTCCTCCTCCCTCCTCCCTCCTCCTCCTTCCTCCTTCCTTCTCCTTCTTCCTTCTCCAGGCACCTGCTAAAACTATTTGTGGAAATTCACTACTGGGAGCGAGTGCTGTTTGAGATCCCGCACTACGTGGTGGAGGTGTACGAACGGAAGGAGGACCTGAGGAACTTGAGGGAGAACCTTTTGCTGGTGGCCCGCGACTACAACAGGTTGGTAGCTTTGCATCCCACCAAGTTTGGAAGTTCCTCCTCACGACCACCTTTCGATTTCGGGAGAGCTGTTCTGGGGCTCTGTCACCCTTGCCTGATCCAGTTGGGAGGGTAGATATCTACCTCAGCTTCATGACCGATAAATACGGCCACCTTTTGCCCCCTCCTCCTGCAGCAGGCAGGACCAGTTCACCAGCGGAACGCCTCGCCACCAGAAGTCTGTAGAGATTCTCCATCACCCGTGGTTGTCCCAAAGATGCTTTTTGCAGGAGGCAACTGGACTTTCTCGTGCTTTTTTTTTCCTTTTGAAGACATTTTGCTTCTCATCCAAGAAGCTTCCTCGGCTCTGACAGGATAGTGGATAAAAATAATAGGATAGGTCAATCCTTCCATTCCCCACTATCCTGTCAGAACGGAAGAAGCTTCTTGGATGAGAAGCGAAATGACTTCAAAAGAAAAAAACCCAAGAAAGTCCATTTGCCCGCTGGAAAAAAAAGCACCTTTGGGACTTGCCACCAGAAGGGGTGGGGGCTCCATCCCTGGAGGTTTTTAAGAGGAGACTTGTCTGAAATGGTCCAGGGTCTCCTGCTTGAGCAGGAAGTTGGACTAGAGGACCTCCAAGGTCCCTTCCGGCCCTACGATTCTATGACTCTGTATGAGGTAGATTAAATAGATGAGAGAGAGAGAGAGAGAGAGAGAGAGAGAGAGAGAGAGAGAGAGAGAGAGAGAGAGACCAAGTAGATAGATAGATAGATAGATAGATAGATAGATAGATAGACAGACAGACAGACAGACAGACAGACAGACAGACAGACAGACATATATACTGATAGATAGATAGATAGATAGATAGATAGATAGATAGATAGATAGATAGATAGATGATAGATAGATAGATAGATAGATAGATGATAGATAGATGATAGATAGATAGATGATAGATAGATAGATAGATGATAGATAGATAGATGATAGATAGATAGATATATGATGGATGGATGGATGAATGATAGATGGATGGATAGATAGATATAGATAGATATAGATAGATACTGATAGATAGATAGATGATAGATGTAGAAAGATAGATAGATAGATGTAGATAGAGAGAAAGAGAGAAAGAGAGATAGAGAGAAAGATGATAGAGAGATAGATAATGGATGGATGGATGGATGGATGGATGGATGATAGATGGATGGATGGATAGATAGATAGATAGATAGATAGATAGGTGATAGATAGAGATGGATGGATGGATGGATGGATGAACGATAAATGATAGATAGATAAATAAATAGATAGATAGATATAGATACTGATAGATAGATAGATAGATAGATAGATAGATAGATAGATAAATAGATGTAGAAAGATAGATAGATGTAGATAGATAGATAGAGAGATAGATGATAGATAGATAGATAGATAGATAGATAGATAGATAGATAGATAGATAGATGATAGATAGATAGATAGATAGATAGATAGATAGATAGATAGATAGATAGATGATAGATAGATAGATAGATGATAGATGGATGGATGGATGGATGGATGGATGGATGGATGGATAGAAAGATAGAGAGACAGACAGACAGACAGAGCACACCTAACAGTGAGGATCATGAATCAGTGGAACAGCCTGCCACCAGAAGTTGTGGAGGCTTTTAAGAACAGACTGGACAGTGACTTGTTTGAAATGATGTAGGCTCTGGGGGCTGGGCTAGAAGACCTCCAAGGTCCCTTCCAACTCTATTATTCTGTGGGACATGATAGCATCCTCCAATATCTAAGGGGCTTCCACAAAAAAGAGGAGGGGGCCCACCTATTCTCCAAAGCCCCTGAAGGCAGGAGAAGAAGAAGCAACGGAGGGGAACTAACCAAGGAGAGAAGCAACCTGGAATGAAGGAGAAACTCCCTCACAGGGAGGACAATTCACCAGGGGAACTCCTTGCCACCAGAAACTGTGGGTGCTCCAACACCGGAGGCTTTTAAGAGGAGACTGGACAGCCATTTGTCTGAAGTGGTCTAGGGCCTCCTGCTTGGGCAGGGGGTTGGACTAGAAGACCTCCAAGGTCCCCTCCAGGGAACTTGCACGCATGCGCGGGTTGGGGTGTGTGTGTGTCGTGGTGTGTGTGTAGAAGCCCTTTCAGTTGACTCCTTTGAGATGTTCCTTGTGGAGGTGGGCTTGGCAAGAGGGTCCCTGTTTTGGTTTTTTTTGCTTTCTTTCTGGAGCGCCAGGGGAGGCCTTGGCTCTGGCGAGGAAGTGTGGCTCGCAACGCACTCTCTCTTGGCAGCGGTGCTTTTTTTTTTTTGGTCATGACACACGCACGTGTGCGAAGCTTGTGTTTTTTTGCGCCTGTTTTATTTTCTCCTTGGAAGTTAATTGAGCGGGGGGGGGAGAGGGGGGAACTGGGCAGGATGCGGCGGTCTGTTTTCCTCCAATTTACCTCAGCAAGGATGGGCCTGGGCCTGGTCGTCAGGCCTTCCTGGGGATTACGGTTACCATCGTCCATACCCAACATGAGTTGGGGTGGGGTGGGGGGCTGGGAGTAATGGGTCTGTAGGCCAACATGCCACCAGGGCAGGGAAGATGGAAGGATGGAGGGCAGGGTTTCTCAGTGTTGGGCACTTTAAGACGTGGGGACTTCAACTCCCAGAATTCCACGCTTAAGGTGGGAGGATTTCTTCTCCCAGATTTCCACATTTAAGTTGGATGCACTTCATCTCCCAGAATTCCATGCTTCTGTCTGGACTTCATCTCCCAGAATTCCATGATTAAGATGGGTGGACTTCATCTCCCAGAATTCCATGATTAAGATGGGTGGACTTCATCTCCCAGAATTCCATGATTAAGATGGGTGGACTTCATCTCCCAGAATTCCATGCTTAAATGGATGGAGTTCAACTCCCTGAATTCTGCGCTTATGTCTGGACTTTATCTCCCAGAATTCCATGATTAAGACGGGTGGACTTTAACTCTCAGAACTCCATACTTAAAATAAGTGGACTTTATCTCCCAGAATTCCACACTCAAGATGGGTGGACTTCATCTCCCAGAATTCCATGCTTAAGATAAATGGGCTTCATCTCCCAGAATTCTATGCTTAAGATGAGTGGACTTTAACCACGGTGTCTGGGGCATTCTGGGAATTGAAGTCCTCTTCAACTTCATCAAAGCAATCTTGCTTTGAAGATCCGTTACGAAGGCCTCTTGAGGGACCTTCAGGATTTGAGGTTGGGCAAAATTTGCGGGTTGTCCTTAAGGAAACCCAAAGCTATTGAGAGGTTGAGCAATCTCCACCGGCCTCTCTCCGCCAGAACCAGGGATGGGAGTGATTTACGGAAACAAGGAACATCTGGCGGAAGGCCGCCTGCTGCATAACGTATTTTGACGGCAAGGCCTGGAATGCCTCACAGTTTGACTCCTTTCCCCGTCTTGGGGGAAGGAGGAGCTGGATCTTAACACCTTCCACCCTTCCAGGATCATCGGCATGCTGTCCGAGGAGGAGAGAGGCCTCTTCCGGGAACGCATCCGCTACCTGGACCGGAAGATCCAACCTGGCCTCAAGAAGCTCCACTGGTCCCTCAAGGGAGCCAGCACGGTCTTCATCTCGGAGTGTCGTCTCCATGCCAGCAAGGTCAGGACGAGGACTCTTTGGACACACACACACCCCCCCACAGGATGCCTTGAGAAATACGAAAAATGAGGGTTGACATCCTGAGCCCCATAACTCACTGGGTAGCTTACCTGCCCCACTTGCAGCTGCTTTGTCCACTCGGTACTGTGGAAGATGGAGGACACCTTCCTTCCTTCTCGGGTTCTGCTCCCACAAGGAGTTCCCTGGTCCCCTTATTGTGGAAATTATGGCATTAGCCTTTCCTTGCCTAACCTCAAGTGGGTTTGGTTGCCCTCTTTGGTAACCATCAGCCAGCTCTTGGGGCCAAAGCCATCTCCTGCTCCTCTGACTGTGTCCCTCAAGACAGAGGAGATGCCTGTAATTGCATTCACCCACCGAAAAGTCCAGGCCTTCAAGGAGTTAACTGTAGTACAGACCTTATCAGTTCCTTGCGATAATTGCCAGGCCATGAGCTCCCAGCCGCAAAGCTGCGCATTAAGGTCTGGCAAGCAGTCTTTGAAGCACGAAACGCAATGAGCAAAATCTTCAGAAATACGAACTGTTGTCTCCTACGACCGCCACTCCCCTTTCCTTCTATTTACTCCCTAGCCAAGGAGAGGCCATTCAGTGTGTGCTTTCTGTGTGCTTTGCTTCCCGAGTCGACTCCTTGTCCTCCGTTGTTCTCCTCTCCTAACAGCTCTGCGCATATGCACATCTGGAACAGGCCCCAGCTGTTCTTCCTCCCCACTTATCTCAGCCTCCAAAGGCAGCTGCCTCTCCAGTGGCTGGGAAATGCCGGACGGCCCTGGCTCTTCTCAGCGTCCAACGCTGAGCGTCTATCAGAGCCTTCCCCAGGCTCCAGAACTGCCCCATGTTCCTTCCCAACCTCCTCATTGTCCGAGTCTGGTGGGTCACCACAAGGCCCTTGAGATCCCTTCGGGTCTCTTGGGCTGGCCGTATCTTCTCCTCTTGCCATTCTGAGGAGTGTGGTCCTCCAG